>NC_138577.1:67895880-68289768 GCF_964289735.1 Phaethon aethereus | reverse complement strand
CATTGTACATTATAGTACCATGGTAATTGTTTGCAGTATGATGAGATTTGCAGAGCTTCTTGAGAATTTCCACAAGATTAAATCTGTAGACCTAACAGTTAAGTGTTTATTATTTTTAGTTGTGGGTTTTTTTTTTTTTTTTATATGTTTCCTCTCTCTCTCCCTCCCCACACCACCCCGTGACCAGTACTATATGAAGGGAGTGAGGGTACTCAATCAACTTTATTGAGCCACAGCAGTTTCCATACCTCTCAAGTGTCTGGAATTTATTGGAAAGTCCTTCACTTACAGGAATTTGAATTATAGGCTATGCAGTGTTTTTATGTTTTGTTCCAATTTTTGCTCTGTGGCCACTGAAATTGCAAGCAGATATCTCTAAAGACTTAAGAAATGCAGTCAAATTCCTGTGAGTTAAATTTATTGTGTTGACTCAAACACTGTGCAAATTTTTCCTGCCACCTAGAACCAATATTGATTTAAAAAAGAAGAAAAAAAAGCAAAGAAAACAGTGAACTAATCCATCTAATTTATGTGTCCAGTATCACCACTTCCATGCCCAGATTTTCTTTATTTACATTGGGCTGGTAAAGACTCTGCAGTGCATTTTGGAATGGTAGAAATATAAGGCCAAATACATTAGAATTGGGATTTAAATACACTGCAACACTGAATTATGGAATGATTAATGCTACTGAGAGTTATAGGATAAAAGAACTTGAGGATCTTAGTGTCATTTGACGTGTGTGGTTATTATGTGCATTTTTAAATTTTCTCTCATTTACCCTGGTATGTTGAGCTGCATGCTGAGCTAAATAAATAAGCGAAAGAAACCATTTTCATCTGGGACATAATAACTTTCCATTCATTATATGGTGCATTGTTGAACATTAAAGGACAATTCTGTTTCCTGGATGCTAATAAGGATGTTGTTTGATTTAAATGGTACTGCAACCAGAGATCCTTACAGTTAACATATGCTGAAGACTTTCCTAATATAATTCCTAAGACTGTAAGTTACCAAACCCTTCCAGTAGAACTCCCTATGTCTTTTCAAGCTGTATTTGTAACACCTGTACATTGCTGGTTGCAAATGTAGGCTGTAAATTGGGTCGTAATTTGGAAGCATAAATTTTTTGCAACGTTTGATAATCAGGATTTTCTTGCGGTGATTATAAAGAGGAAGAGGTTAAGTAGATAGAGTAAAGGTAGGATGAAGAAAGTTGCTTCAGCCAAAGGTAATTTTTTCAGAAGGAACCTCCTCTTTGTTAGTGTGATATGTAATGAGCAAGATACAGGTAAATGGTAGTTTTTTGTCGTTAGAGTCCTATTTTCTTACCCTACACCTGTGAATTGCACCTGCTGCCCAGGTGGAATTGAGGTGGTTGTAAATATGAATAAAATAAGCACTTGAGCAATTGTGCCTACATTTTGAGTACAAACTTTGTCTTTGTGTCTTTGAATCTCTAGACCACCCACTGTCTGTAAGGACTGCTCCTTCCATCATCCTCTTCGATCAGATAAAAAGTGAAACTGTGGCACAAAAATACGTAACAGTTTGGAGCTAATCTTGGGAACATTAATGAATGCTCTCTCTCCGTACTATCACGCTGTAGTCCCGGCACACAAAACGAAGAACATTACATGTGAAGAAATTGCACAGTGAATGCAGTCAGAGCAAAGGGGAGGTTTAGATTGGATATTAGGAAAAATTTCTTCACTGAGAGAGTGGTCAGGCATTGGAACAGGCTGCCCAGGGAGGTGGTGGAGTCGCCATCTCTGGAAGTGTTTAAAAAACGTGTGGATGTGGCACTTCAGGACGTGGTTTAGGGGACATGGTGGCGCTGGATTAATGGTTGGACTTGATGATCTTGAAGGTCCTTTCCAACCTAGTGATTCTGTGATTCTGTGTGAAATATAATTCCCCTCCAACCAGCCCTTAGGGCTCCCTGTGAGCCACAACCTGAGTGAACTTCAGGTACTGGCTGCCCTGTATTTCATCATGTCACCAGACCTGGACTGTTTTTAGGAGAGATGGTCACCTACTACACCACAAGGTAAGTAATCCCTCCAGAAGAGTCTGAAGAGAACCTGGTGTGAAGGGGATACAAAGCCAAGTGTGTACTTGTGAGCCTGGTGTTGGGAAGACATGGAGGTGAACCCCAACATGAAATACGAAGACGAGGAGCTGCAGAGGGTGTAGGAAACATGGAGAATAGGCAGGAAAGCAGAGAGCAGGAAGGAGTAAAAAACGTGCAGGAAGAGAAGCAGTGGTGCCACCAAAAAGATGGTCAAGAAAAGGTGAGGGTAAAGGGTTGAGGAACATACATAGGGTAGAGATCATGAGGCTGAACATGAGGCTTTGATAGAATTAATACAGAGAAACATGAGAGTAAATGGAGAGGGTGAGAATACAGTCACAGATGAAAAAAGCGAAGGAGGAAGAAATTTTCCTCCAGGACATATGGGATAGGAGGAGGGTAATGTTGTTTCCAACAGCCACTGCATGGGACCACGTGCTTGAGTGGTTTTTGAATAATAAAAAGACTTTCACAAACAGCCTATTAATTAAATGGGGGAAAAAATTGTTTGAACTACCCCCTCCACCCAATCCAGTGAAACTTTCACTGAGCAGGCACCTGCTATAGCAGCTGAGCCAGGACTAAGCTCTCTTAAGGTTGCTGCAAGGGTTTTCACTTAACTTGAAATTATGCCAGGACACAGCCCTACGTTTGTAGAAAAAACAGAGGGAATTTAGTGTTTATGAATGACTGAAGATCAGGTTTCTATCCAACACAAATGATATTGTAATAACAGGTATGAGAGGATGATAAAAGCTGAACATCAGATTTTCCTTTTTTTTTTTTTTCCTCTTAAGAAGCTGTGTGGTTTCTCTAGGACTTCTTGTCCTCTCCATTTATTTTTTTTTTAAACAGATGTAAAAAGTGGATGGAAAGTTAACTGCCAGTAATCGGAAATGAAACCACAAAGCAATCTCCTGCTTGTCTGTCTTCATTCTAACGTAATTTATCTAAAAATGCATCACTTTGTACATATGGGAAGCTGGGATGAGTTCATTTGAGTGCTTTTCAAGTGCAGTGTAATTGTATGTTTCTCTGCTCTAAAAGACCAATAGAAAATTGAACACAGTGCACAAAACAGATTTTTTTTTTTAAATTTTTTTTTTTTGCTTATGCTTAACCACCCACTTTCAGGACTGGAAACTGCATAAACAAGATAGAGTGGAGTGAAAATCACTTAACATCAGATTCGTGCATTCTGCTTTAGGAGCAGCTTTGTCAGCTTATGTTTGTGTTTATAGAACCACCACTGGGCCAGACCCTTTAATGAGCTGTAACTGAGGTCAGATTCAAGAGGAACATCAAGTGCTTTTAAAAAATTCAACCCAGTAACCAAAATTATCTGATTTTTTATTGGCAGAGTGTGGCTCTTGTAAAAAGAAATGAAATACAGTGACCACTCAATGCCAAGTAACTGTAGATGAATGCAACTTAAACTGGGTTCAGATAATTCTTGGAGTAAGCTCTGCATTACAATCAACTTCAGATCATCATTCAACAATGACAACATATGTGAATATGCATGAGTTCATGAATTCATGATATTTTACATTTTTCCTCTTCATTTTTTTTTTTAATCCTCTTAAGAAGATCCTTTTCATGTTTAACAGGTACACTGCTATTGTTGTGCTGATAGTGTTTTTCACAAACAGGTTATTTCTGGAGGATTCTTCTATTTTACATGCAAGCAAATAAATAGTATCCAAATAACATACACATATGCCTCCTTTCTAACTGGAAGAAGATATTTTCTTCTAAATCTGATTTAGTTTGATAAATGTGAGAATATACCGCAACAAGATACTTTAGGCTACGCAAAATACTGGACTGGAGCTACATTTAGTAATGGCATGGCAAATCCACTTATGAGTCCCCTGAGACAGCCTGGTGGGTTAGAATAACAGCTCCATTATTTGGAGTTTCATGTCTATCACCCTTCTTATTAACATAGTTTTGAGGTTAAACAATGGTGTTAGTTTTCTGTGTGCATCCTCTTATTCATTATGAAATTACTTTACAATGTTTATTTAGACTGCTATCATCTAGATCAGCATACCAGGTCCTAAAAATTTATATTCCCCAGTAACAAGACAATTCTCAGTGAACTGGTTTAACATCTAACCTTAACATGGAACTGGAACCACCTTAGAAACAGGTTTTCAAAGCATTTTTTCAAGAAACAAAATACTGAGCCTGATGAAGTAGGAACAGTGGAAAGTCTTTCAATAGTTTCAGTGGGTTTTGGATCAAGACTGAGGTCTTATTTTTGGAAAGTACTTAAATATGTGCATACACCTGTCCCTATTCAACAGAAGCATTTAAGGACATAGGCCGATGGACTTTTTTTCATGATTAGAGGTCAAGTGGACTTATAAGTGCTTTCCTGATCAAATATTCAATATTGACAAAAATATCCAGCACTAAGTACAAAAAAATACAAACAATGAGGCCCATATCTAGGCTTTTGTCTGTGCTACAGTAAAACAAAGAAATGTTTTGCCCTGAGTTTAAGAGAACATGTTGCTTCCAAGCTACTGTTTATTCTTATCATATCTATTCTGATCTTTAACACTTGATAGAAGTATTCCAGTGTGCTGCCTGCCACCCTTTAGCTCATGAGTACATGACACTCCTTTCCTACTTCATGGAACTCCGTATTTTTTCTGTAATGCCGTCAAGAGTGGCTCTGTCTATCAACTCACACGGTCGTGTCTAAAAAAGTTAAAAAAGCACTACCCACCCACCCAAGAAGTGTTAATCTTATGGATGCATCAACCCCAATTTTTACGTAGCAGTAGCTTAAAAATTGCTACTTCCTAGACACTCATTACACCTGCGTGATGTGAAACCTGCTGCAGGCGTGCATACATGCCTAGCTGGGTGATAGCATTGGATAAACAGGCAGAAAGAAATGACTGGGATCTCAAATTATGACATGTAGATGGTGCTCATTTTCTGGATAAATGTCTATAAACTACACATGTCTCCCTAGGACAGGCATTATTTTGCCTCTTTTTCATAAGCAGCTTAGAGCTCCCAGGGCTGGTGTCTGGTTCTCCAAAGCCTGTAATGGCAGAAGCTGAAGACAGGACATTTTCTTGTTCAAGACATCGCAGCTCTTTCTTGCTCCACTATCTCTGTTTTTGCCTATGTCCACCAAGAAATGACTTAGGAAAAGTCTGAGCTGAACTAATTTAATTCATTCCTGTGTTCAAACAGAACTACAGCTTGAGCAGCATTTGATGGTGTTCCCATGGCTTGTGTGCAAAGCTACAAACAAGGGGAAATCGCAGATCAGAATGAAGTTCCTGTCAGCTGTCACTTCCCACTGATATATTTTACTGCAATTATTACTTTTTGAAAACTGGCATACATTGTAAATTACAAGATTATTTAAGTTCTGAAGATGTACTACGTTCCTGCTCTGAAGTTTTTGAAGAAATTATGTCTTTTTATGTGTTTACACTAAAGCTTGAGTCTGCCAGAGAGCAACTGTACTATGTTTTAAAGTGATGTGTATGCAATGCATTTCAATTTCTCTCTTTGGCATCTCTGCACATTTTGTTGAAGAGATATATATAGAGAGAGATATATATATAGAGAGAGAGATATATAAGGAGGAGCTCTTCACCACCAATCTAATGTTTTTATCAAATGGATTGCATGACACCCAGAATATATTATGATGCATCTGCTTAACATGCAGCCTTACCAGAAGTACAAATTTGATATGTTACACTTCTCTAACCTTATGTTTTCAGTACAACACTATGCCTTTTTAACACTGACTAGGAAATCAGATTGAATATGTCTGGGAATACAGTTTCACATCGTGTGTAGTCCTGGTTCTGCCACTAAAGAAAATCAATGAGGGTGAAGCATTGATCTCCTTGCAGAGTGCAAATGCAGTTAGCTCTGAAACACACTGCTGGGGATTTTGTTATTCAAGTCATTCGATAGCTCAATGTGTTTGCTAACCAAGTTCTTATCATGCAGCACCTCACTAGCCTAAGCTTAGCTTCAGTTATGTATATAGTGAAAAAAGGTCCCTTTTGGAAGAAGAAAAAGGCTTTACATATGCACAGTTCTTCTGCTACATGTATGTTTGCTCAAGGCTAAACTGAAATGCCTTTTCTTCAATGACATTTCACAATGTCACCAAATATATGAAAGTCTCACAGAAGGATGTGTGAATATGAATCACTCCAGGAAAATACTCTCTTCTGTTATGATGTATTTTATTTTAGTCTGTGCTGGTTAGTCAATTTGTTTTCCTTTTTTCTTAGAGAAGGAAATTTTATCAAGTATTTCTTGGTGTTGCCAAAATATCCATACATTCTTACACATAGATACCTACATAATTACAGGTATGACAAACACATGCATGCATGCACACACTCCTTAGAGAGATGTACTTAATATTTTATTTATATATGAACTATATTTCATTCTTGTCACCAAAAATATTTTCCTAACTTACAGCCTTCCTACAGCTACAGACAATAAATCAAGTATTTTAAAAGTGATTGCAGATGATTCATTTAGTGCTGTCATAATATAGTGTTTTCTTTAATGAAAATTTATATCATTTCCCCTGGAATAAAAGTCAGTTAAATAAATTTGTACTGAGAGATCCAAGAGAACTGATGCATTCTGTGGTAAACACTGGCTGGTGCTTGACAATAGGCAGGACCCTGACCTGCTGAAATACTCTGATGTTATTTAATGCACCTACTCTGAGTTAGGATTTTCTGTGGTATTGCTGTTATATAAATATATCTAGCTGAACCCAGTGGCATTTGCACTAAGACATAATGCTTGCAGATCAACATTAAGCTGCAACTATATGAAGCAGTTCCTCAGAATATTAGAAAGTTTAAGATACTGAATTCAGCTTTAAAGCATACTAAGAACAGACAGCAGCTCTACTAGTAGAAAGGGGAAAAAAATGCTCTCTGGTTTTATTGTTGTTTGAGTACTCAATATTTAGAAAGATTAAATATTAACGGACATATTCTAGGAAGTGTAGTAGCTAGAAAAGAATGCACTGCGAACAAGTGTTATCTAGGAGACTGGTATATATTATTCTTTATTTATTACAAACACGTTTGACATAATTACAGTGAAAAATTAAATAAAACAGTGTGTTTCAAATGAAACATTTCCTCTGGCCATTCAGTGTTACACCAGGAGCAGCTGAAGTTCACAAGACAGCAAGGCCTTCTATATTTAAGCAAAGAACTGCTTTATATCAGAAACAATTACAATAAATCACCAAAAGCATCATGCAGAATTCAATTGGTGGTGAAACATTCAATACCAATTGAGCAGCAGAATAAAATTAATAGCTGAGGTTTTCATCTGTCTGTTATATCAGTGAATTAAATCCACTCACTTTAAAATGTGAATACTTTCAGAAATTTTGCATAATTAGGTACTTTATTACAATGGTGTCTGAATATAATAAATATAATGTCTCTCATACATATAGCACTGACTTTGAAGCACATATCATGAAATATAAAGAGTTACAACAGAAATGAATGAAGCACCCTGTCTCAGGGTGAAAAACAAACTCTTAAAAATCCTTACAAGTAACCAAATTAAATAAATGTTTTCTTTCATGCTCACAGATTTAATTGTGTGCATCCGGTAATTCGAAACTTGACCTCACAAAATGCACAATGATGGAAACTTCTTAAATAGAAGAGTAATTAATAACCTAAACCTAAACCCAAATCCAGTCCAGCATCTTTCAGCTGTGTGTTGTCCTTGCCCATGCCACTAACTCTTTGCATTCTTGAACCTACAGCTGTGATGTCAAGTAACAGGAAAGATACAAACTAGGCTAATCTTCCCATGGAAAAGTGAAACACCTCATCACCCTATATCCATGGATGCCATTGCAAGATCCCACTAGGTATCCTGTCACAATGTCTCTAAAATCCATTAATTTTATTTCTACAACCAAAAGTTGCATGCAGTTTCCTACCACCTTTCCCTGTGAATACTGCATTTCTGAGAGGATAATGAATGCTTCCTCATTATTTGCGTTTCACTCAAAATTTTAAAATAAAATAAAATAAAATAAATCTTTAGCTCAGTGTTTCAACTATCTGGATCACAACACATTCCCACATCAAAACTCTTGACCATTTTCTTCAGGGACAACTTACTTTTTAGCTGGGTTTCTCTTACTGTCTTTTTCCACCTTCCCATAAATCCCTTTCCTTGTATATCTACTATTATTGATTATACACCAACGGAAAGGTATTTCTTCCTGAACTCTGAGAAATGGGTCAAAACCATGCTCTTATTTTCCCTTTCTTTTCCGACGTAGGCTCCTAGATAAAGCATGTTTCTTCCACAGACATGTGAAACACAGTTTGTTTCTCTGAGAAATGTGTGAAACACTGACAATAAAGATACAACAAAAGCAGATGAAAATAGATCTATCCTATCCCCTACTTTCCTTCAGTAAACCCCTAAAGAAGTTATCTCATCTCAAGCCACCAAACAATTTCCATGGAAATTCTGGCAATACCAGAATGCCCCTTTTTAGTTCACTTTCATCAGCTCTGAAACTGAAGTTCAAGTCAAAGCAAATGTGTTCATCAGAATTGCTTTGCTTTTCTGTTGTTTATCTGTATCACTATCTACTCACCTCAAAATTAAATAGGACAATGTGCTGGCTTTGGGTCATTTTAAATTATTTTTTAAAATATAAAATAAAAACACTAGAAAGCATGCCATCTTGATATTCTCAGCATTCTTACAAGAGCTTGTTTAATTATTAATTGTGAATGAAATATCTGATGACTCCAGCTTTTTTCCTGTATGTGAATCGTTTGTAAACGAATCTTGATTCCCACAAAATATCTTTTATGCATCTGTGTTGAATAGTTTATGCAAACAAATATTAGCCCACGGCTTGTTTGCAAACTGCTGACTTAAAATGTTTGTTATTCATGGCAGATAACTTATCAGAGAGTTAACACTTTATTGATTTAATGTCCTGAGTTTTTAAATTTTAAAGGAACCACAATAGATTCTGAGCTGTATGGGGAGTGGTTTTGGTGGGTAGGAGGAGAGGAGGCAGGGATAACCCAGATAAAAATGAAGCAAGGATAAAATTAAATGTATCAAATTGGACTATAGGATCATAGCACATTTGACTTTGAGTATAATGGTAAATAAACACAGAAAGAGGTTTTAAACATAATATCTTTTTTTTTAAAAAACAGCAGCATTGCTAAACCACAACCCATTGTGCCAGACTATTATGCCAGTTAATGATATTTCCAATGCAGATGTTCAAGTGAATTTCTTATACTCACTGAAATACTAAAATTCTCAGTTTTTGGAATCAGAAGCTTTCATTACAGAATTGGTGATTATTCAGTTAATCACAAACAATGATTAACACCAGTAATTTCTACCAGTGAGATGAACATACACTATATAAATTAAGAACACAACTATCCCATACCGTTCTCCAATAATTTTCAATCCCAGTATTAAGAAACAAATTCACTTTCAATGCTACCTCATGTAATGCTACAGAACTATTCACTAACACCGAAGTTTGCTCTCTGGACATGTTAATGAAACAAGTGTAAATATTATCTTGCATAACCTTATGTTAGGCAATACTGAGAGCATATTTAGCTTTCAAAATTATGAAAATACAAACAGAAAAAAATTCAAGGTTTTCTAATTGTTTTGTAACATAGAACACATTTTCATAAAAAGTGGAGAAATACAAAGCCATTCCCTGGCTAGCTCCTGCTCTGTAAAGCAAAGGAAATAGAGGCAATACAGAAAGTTTTACTAATAAAGGAATGGTACCCAAAGCCAAAGACCTTGCCTTCATTTACTGCCACCTTTGGAAGCATCCTGCTTCTCCAGGCTCAACTTCTTTCTGTGTCTCATTCAGAGACCTCAAGAAAAAAAATGAATGGAGTCAAGGCTTTATAATCTAAACCTTTCCAGTTAGTATATATTAGTTATATTTTCTTTATACATAAAAACGTGGTGATAATCTTCAGTGACACCTTCATCTCCTTTCTTCTGCCAGGCATAGTTTGCTATGATGAAATACTCAGTGAAACACTACTGTGTAAAACCCTGATTCTAGAAGTTTCTGAGGAGGAATTCTAACATAATACCAATTCTGAGTGTCTGTGGCTCGGGGGAGTAGGAACTGGAGAAGAATAGGTTTCCTATCATTGAATCCATAGACCAGCACTGGATGAGTGCAAGCTCCATACTGAGTGTTTGAAACAATGTCCAACCATGTAAACTTTCTGTACGCTGGTGAATTGCAAATTAAACTTGATGTATTTATGTCATTGTTTTGTGTACAGCACAGCAAGTGATTACTTACATTCCTAACACTAAAAGAAAAAAATGCAGCATTTCCTTCTTCAAGATAAAACCAGAGCTTTGTGGTGAAGTGCACAGTGCCCTTGCTGGAACTCAGTCAATGTCAAATACTTAATCTAGACTTGAACTTCATGACTGTGCAGTCATCTGTAGTAGACACTTAGAGACATAACAGGATTGCAGGTCTAAATCTTATCTGTTGGTAGTTTTTGAACCTTCAAGGTGTTATCGAAACGTAAATATGCATCTTTGTGTGAACTTTCTGCCACAGCAGCCTTCCTGAGCACACAGAGATTTGATCCAAGTCCTTGCTTGCTGAGATATGCATTGCATCATTGTCTATTTTCAGCTTGTTACATTAATCAAAACCTATCCCATTTATTAAACTGCTTCCTGCAGCTCAGGCGTTTGAAATTCAGAGTGCCAGCAAGCATCTGCCAGGCACCGTGAAGGAAAGAGGTGGGGTAGATTTGAGTAATGTATAAATTGAATTTCAAGTGACTGAGCAGCCTCTTTATCTCTTAGTGACACAACCAGTGATTGTAAGAGTATTCGTAAAGGAAATGAAACATGGAGCCACTGTTCAATCATTGGGTAGTTACCATAGCCCTTCCCAGCAGTCCTTCCGGAACTACTGATGAGTGTGACCTTTGCAAAAATGCACAAAGCCTTGATTTCTGCATGGTTAACCTTTATAAGCTGGAATCCTCCCGTGGAACCTAACCACAACAGAGGGATGCTTTGGAATGAAAACACACACACACGCATATTTTATGAAAGAACAAATTTTGCAGAGGAGAGGAGAGGAGAGGAGAGGAAAGAGGGAAGGGAAGGGAAGGGAAGGGGAAAGGGAAGGGAAGGGAAGGGAAGGGAAGGGGAAAGGGAAGGGAAGGGAAGGGAAGGGGAAAGGGAAGGGAAGGGAAGGGGAATGGGAAGGGAAGGGAAGGGAAGGGAAGGGAAGGGAAGGGAAGGGAAGGGAAGGGAAGGGAAGGGAAGGGAAGGGAAGGGAAGGGAAGGGAAGGGAAGGGAAGGGAAGGGAAGGGAAGGGAAGGGAAGGGAAGGGAAGGGAAGGGAAGGGAAGGGAAGGGAAGGGACCATTCTCCCATCCTTGCACTTCAAAACTTGAGCTCAGCCATGGGCATTATTTTCTTGAGCACTCAAGAACCCATGTTGCCTCAGCCACGGGTGTGTGCTTCTAGCATTCCTTGGGGCTGCTTAAGAAAGCAAAAGCCCATAATTTTCCTTACCAAAATTTCAACCAATGCAAAACAGATTGTTGGTGATCATTTCAGCTGATGTCACAGCAGGTAAAAGGGGATGCAAGCTGGTGAAATGCTTTGTAAAGATCTTTCCTAGAGGAATCTTGATGATCTGTTGTTCCTTTTCCAGGCTTTTTTGTTATTATTCTTGATGGCACTGACAGATGTTTAGAAAGCTTTAAATATGTCCTTGAACAATGAGAGAGGCAAAGTAATATTATTTTATGTTTGGTTGATTTGGTTTCCTGAGTATATGTCTTTGTGGAAATGATCTTTGGGGTAAGACCTTTGGAAAAATTACTTTCAAAAACAAATCCTTACAATATACACTGTGCATTCATAGATTTTTCTGTACACCTTTTAGTTTGGTGTATAGAATTCTTCTCTCTCACATGTGCTGTGTCTATTCCTGTTGTGCAGATGGTACAAAATTCCTGCTGTTGCATTTTCTTGAGTGGTTTCAGTCAGGCCAAGATATCAACTAGAGCATTTAACATAGAAAAAGGATGAACAATATTAAAACACAAGAAGGATTAAAAAACTGAAGTGTCACTAAAAGACCACAAACTGGATAACTAACTAACTCACAAACATATTTTACCTTTAATAACAAATTAATAATTCATCTTGGGGGACTGTATATTAATTGTCACAATTTTTGTTTCCCTGGGTAGACTGAAAACATATCACAGCTTTTTGCAATGCATTCTCTAAAACTACATCTGTAAGATACATGGGTAAGAACAACTTCATTCTAACCTTCAAAGTGAAGCCACATGCTTGGACATCAGCAGGAAAATGACTTTAATTCATTCTAGATGACCTTTTCATTGAAGAGCAAACCCCTGCCCTTAGGCTATTTAGAAAGGTTAGGTGTATCTTTTTCCTTCTACTATTATGAGGCATATATACATTAGTGTTCTTTAGTGTTTTTTTCACATGAACTCCAGTTAGTTTTTAGAGAAATCAAACAACTCCCTCTTTCATCCCTCCTGTTCTCACTTTTGTAGATCATTAACTATTTCCAGGCTCCTGTTTTTGAGATCTGAGTGTAAAAAAAATTAATTAAAAAAAAAGAGGGAAAAGGATCAACAATATAATTGATACTATTCAACAAACAATAGGTCATTACATAGCCAGCCTTCCTATTCTTTAAAACTTGTTTTGATTTCTTTAAGTATTCAATTTAAAGGGGAAAAATCTCTAGTGAAATAGTATTAAATTTGCTGCTTTTTATCTCTGCCAATAAGGATTTTGGTATGGATACATGGAGATAGCACCCAGGGGACAATGTTAATTACCAACAGAGGAAATCATGTTCTGTATGCAGATTGGTGAAAAGTCTTTATTAACTGCTAGGAAATAGTTAATTTGTCATTAGTCAGAACACTGAACCAGAAGCTGCTGCCTATGAACCGTTGATTAAAGTTTATGGTAGCAATAACCTCACTAAAAAACATTTGTTACCATACTTAATGACCAGATTTTAAACCATTAATCTTCCTTTGCAGGTTAACCAACCAAATGGGTGTAAGCTGTTTGTAACAACCAATGCCACCGGTATTAATATTCAGATGTTTTAAACATCAAACAAGCTTCTTAATACATAGTTTATAGAGACTTGTGTATTGATAGTACCAAATAAAAAAAAAAAGGCCTCCATTCCAAACAGACACAGCATGATATTGCAAAGAAAAAGGTATAATTTGGCTTTTAACTAGCACGTTTCATTAGCTAGAGTGCATATGCTGTACAGCAGTACCGTGCCATAGAGTCTTCCCACAGAAGTACTGAGAGATGGGGAAACACGCAAGAGCGCACGAGAGGTCTGTATGATGGACCAGTATCCACTGTGACCATAGCTGCCAGGGCAGTGTTGTAAGCACTGTGTTGCACGTCTTCGTGGTGATGAGAAGGTGCACTCACCCTCTACCCTACCCATGACACAAAGACAGACCTGCTCTGCCTGAAAGGCTAGTCTCCATTTCTGTAGGGAATAGCAGGCAAATGGTATACTAGCCAGTGCAAACACAGAGGATACTGAAACTAAATTTTAGTTTACTCTGGTGGTAATTCCCTAATCAAGCCAAGATTGTCTCTGACAAGTACAAACCAATACATGGTCCTTCAGTCTTCTACTGAGGCAGCTGTACTATTGGGAATAATTTTTGTCTCACTGAAGTTTTCCTTGTGTCCACTAGCGAGACAAGTCTAAGGTACAGAGCAAAATGCTTGTGTGAGTAATTCCTTTTGCTGGGATTTGTACCTAGTTCCTTTCAGCCTTGGAAAAATCAAATGGAGGATGTATTTACTCTGAAACCAGTCCAGCAAGATTTCTCTCAGGAGTACTTCTGGAATATGACTGTGTCCCAGATTACTGCCTATACCCTCTAGAAATGTTTTGATTAGATTAGTGTATAGCATGTGCGTCATTCTGGATGTCTGTAGTCATTGGGCCAGTGCCCAAAGCAATGCTATTATTAGAAACCCTATTTGAAGGTTACAAACCATTGCAGGATGCTATTTCAGGACAAGCTCCACCATGCTATGACCTATTGCAAACAAATCTGAAGAACCTGCGGTGGACCACTGACTTTTTTTATGAGCCCATTTTAGCTTGGCTGAATGTGCACAGCGGTATGTACTTAAAATTGCATCAGTGGCAGCATTGTTAGGCTCGAGGTAAAGAACAGATAGCTGTAGCTGTGCATAAGCACCTGCCAGCTCCCACTGAACTTAACTAATGCAGCTTTACTACATACAGCACCTCTGGGATCTCAGTAATGAAGTGACCCATCTTTAATAATTCTCCAAATCACAGTAATACAATAACATTTGTGACCTGATCACTTAAGATAGTTACTCTTGAGCAGCAAAATAATAAAGCAGGAACACGTGGGGTGGTTAGATCAATAGAGATGGTAATGACGTAAACAGTAAACTGTGGGGCTCTATTATCAGCGCAGCAAGTACTTACAACCAAAGACAGCAGCTCTGAGGACTTCAATCACTCTCAGTCCTTTCCCTTTCTGATGGCTATGTCACAACTGTGGGAAATTTTATGTGCATGTTAATTCTTCAAATATTCTTGGCCAGCTTCCATCCAGTGAACATGCTTTGCTATTATCTGAGTATTTAACTTAGGCAAGCTCTTAATAATAATTTAATGACTGGATTTCATATTGTTTTGGGAATAATTGTTAACTGAATGGATGCACTGAGAGGTTGCAATAAAATATTCTGGTAACCATCTTGGATTTTGGGACTTTTTGTATTTTTGAGGGCTATATTTTTTGTTTTGCCCCATCCATTACAATATGGGGGAAAAAAAAAAAAAAAGCGGTTCTTTACACACAATGACAATTCTAAAAAGGTGATTTTCCTGAAACCAGATACTTAGAAGAAAATCATGTCTTGGTTTAAAGTGCATATTCCTCCAATTTTGTGAATTTGTCCTATGGCTCCTTAGGAAAATAGTACTTAAGAATATTAGACTTTCAGTAAGGAGCTCACCTGAAAATGATGAAGTAGTGTTTTAACCCCAAATAACATGTGAATGAGAAGCATGGAAAATCCACTTACAGATTTTCCACATCGTAGTCTATGATGAAACTCCTAGCATGATTTCACAACATGCACATGCTGTGCTATGGACAGATTAAAAAGTACGATTTCCTTAGCGTGAGCACTGTCATGGACAGGAAAGAAATACTGTATGAATGTATCGTTTCCCTGTGTAAGGTAGGGAAAAAAATAGACAGGCAGATGCACTGTCTTTTGACTGGCATAAGGAGAATCAGGCACGAAGGTTAGTACCAGTGCAACCGTACCGGTAAAATGTTAACACCACAACTGTGCAGTAGCACTGTGCCTCGCTGAGGCCTTACCGTTTAGCTCTTAATGAGCTTTGATGCCCTCCTTCCTGAAAACCCTTTTATGCTTTCTGTTGACTCCATATGGCACTCTGATGAGCTCACACTTCTTCTTAAGTACTTCTGTATCAGAAAACAAGAGCAAAGCTGAAACAAAGTGAGTCATCTGTTTTAGTCTTTGCTTTCACTGTATGAGATAATGTGGAGGTGTTAATTACAAGACTTCACTGAGTCTTGACTAATAACAGTGTGCAAACAAATGTATGTCAAACTCAGCTACAGAAAGCTTCTACTAATAAGGCAAAACTAGCAATTAGAGCTGACAATGAAGTCATACTTTTCCTTGAATATTCATTTATGAAGTCGTTGTTTGTCGGTCTGCTTCTCTTTTCTTCAAGGAAACTAATAGGAACTCGTAGTCATTCATTAAAAATGACTTAAATATCATTTGGTGAGCAAGCACACTGGATTAATTCTCCTTTGTACTAATCCACTGACCCTTTGCATCAAAGGCAGAGAAGTAATGTTCTCTGAGATTCCCCAATCTGTGACCTTGACATAATAGGAACAAATTGAATTCCCAGAAGAAGAAAAATGACACTGACCATATAAAACCACTAACCGCGTGTCTGAAACACCATTCATTTCATTTAAATTCTACAGTGAAACTCCTTCGGTTACAAGAAGAACGAATATGATTAGCACACTAAACTTAGTCCTGTCACTTGGTCAGGCTTCTTTTCCCCTTCTTTACAAAGCAGTTTTGACATGCTTCTTTAAACACAGAAGCTTTGCGTTCCCATGCTGGATGAATGCATACCAGAAGGAAGCAGGCTGCACATTCAAATGTCTTTATGTGCCTGAATCCCCAAATAAAAACAACTGCAAGCTCAAATTCAGCCATGCTCTCCAATTCCATATCCATGGATTAATTATTCCGCTAGAAACATTTAATGATTATTCAAAAATATATTAAATTAAATATAGATAATGTCGTGGATTTTTAAAATAGCATTTCTAGTGGAAAATAGAAAATACCATCCTGGAAAACCATTCACTAGAAAATATTTCATATGTAGCTGACAAATTCAGCTATTAAAATTCAGCTATTAAAAAAATAAGAAAGAAAATAACTTTATTCTTTTTAGAAAGATCCTGTCTTTGATCACCAATCTCCATTTTCTCCCTATGTTATAATGTAAGCCATTCACAAAGTTAACATATGGTGGTTATACACCACTGCTGAGTGTTGCTGAAACTTGGCCAAATATAATGCTGCTCTGGTGCATCTTTCCTCACAGTGATATCTGTCCGATTAATAGTTTGGCTTCATATCATTTGATCTATTCCCAAATACACTTCTGGCTTTTATATTTAGCTAGGTGTCTGTGGAAATCTATAGGGATATCTATTTTGGTATCTACATGTACACACTGGCACACATTATCAGTCTCCAATCCTTTGGCTCAACAATCGTTTCCCAGACCAACCTCAGGGTTCTTGTTGGCCTACTGCTCTGGGAAAGAGAAGACAAGAGGACTAAAACTGTGACGAGCCACTGCATGCTCTAACTTTCTGCTTCCATTTGTACGTTGTCACCAGTGATAATAACAGATGGGGCTGACAAGCATAAATTTACAAACCTAATACAGAGACCTGGAGTCTGTTTTATTCTGCAGGTGGCTGAAGAGTACGAAAGCTAAAATTCTGGTAGCTGGAGCCTCTATTTTAATTCAAAATGCATCTACAGAGAAGGAGATATCCTAACAACTGTTAGTTTCACAGCCAAAACCACAGTGATATGAAAACTTTGTTTGATATTGCATTTCTTTATCTGGTAATCCAAGCAAATATATTTGAAAAAAAATAGGAATAAAGATAGTAACTTCAAGATGAGGTTTGCAGATAGAGGTAATAGACTTTATTAGGCCAGTACAGTTGGAAAATCACTACACTGTAAACTCTGAAAAACATTATTTGTTTGTGTCATTAACCAAAGCTTTGAAAAAATGATCACGTTCTTCAGGTACTGGTCAAAGTGCATATCATGCCATTACACCTTTAATAGAGAATTGGTGAAAGTAGTGTTTTATGCATTCTTATTTTATTTGCAAGTTATGACTACTTACAGGCACTTCAAACACAGAAATTTCCTCTTCTGTAGCAATACAATCCACCATAGACCTGTACTGCAAAATAGTTAAAAACAAATATTTTAAAGGGAATAAAATCAGGAGGAAAACTTTTGCCTTTAGTGGAACAGAATTTTGTAAGAAAGTGTTTCTGTTAATTATTTCTTGCAGCAGGTATTGGCTGTCAAGGTAATGCATTACTACATCATTTGGAAAAAACTACAGTTCTAATTAGATGAGCAAATAAATGTTCATTTCAATTTATTAATATAGCTGCAGGCCTTGTTGTAATTTATCTCTCATTTCTGAGACCAATGCATCGCAGGCTGGAAATCATTGTGGTGAAGTAACTGGCTTTAATAATGGATACAGGCGGTGAATTATTCATGCAGAGGGGAGCAAGCCTTGATGCTTTCCACTCACTCCTTTAATTAACTGTGAGATGCTGACGAGCCCTATCGTGTGTCTAAGCTTTCTAAGTTTATCTCCCCTGCAAATGTGAATTCTCTTGTAGCTGCAGAAATATTCTGTTTATCAACAGCTTAATCCAGAAAATACAATCCTGACAAAGTAACTGCTCTACTGCTGCTATTTTTTTGTATTGCTTTCACGTCAGCACCATTTCTATAACACAAGTCTTCAATTTCAGCCCCCAAATTAACTCAGCTCTCCTCTGCAAAAGTTACACAGCTCACAAATTCTTGAAAAGATTGCCTTAAGACTTTGATGTTCAATGCTCTTTCTCCATTAAAAGTGATAGATGAGGAATGCACTAGTGAAAAACATGCAATACCCAAGGCTTGTCATCAGGTCCCACAGGAGCATGGGGTAACTTTGCAGTGGTTTTTTTTTTTTTTTTCATTCTAAAGGTTGTACCAGGCTAGTGGGCTACCAATGGCAACAGTGAGGAAAAATTCCTACCCTCTATGAGGCCCAAGTGATCAGTCAAAGTAAGACCTTTTAAACTCCTGGGCATAAAATTGTGTAGTTTCTACTGTGCTTCATTCAACAGAACTGTTTCTGTGAGCCCAGTTATATATATGCATGACAATTTGCTGGATCTGGCTCAAAACCAGGAAAAATCTGAAAGAGTATAGTTCAGGAAAACTTTACTAAGACATACAATGTAATTGAGCTTTTCCTCTCAGTATATTGGACTAAACTTTTGTTTAAAACTGTCAGTTTGTAGCTGCTTAAAGTTAATGAGCTACAGAAGACATTTTTAAGCCTGTATTTGGTGTAGCATCAAACAAACATTGCAAACTCATACCAAATGTGAGCACTGCAATTATTTGTACGGGGCTCTGTATGCTCTTTATGTGGGTTCACCAATGTGCTTTAATGGTTTCCTGCAGAGGATCAATGATTATAGTTTCTTAATGAAAAAAGAACAGGAAAAAAAGCCTTCAGAAATTTTTCCTCTTTTTTTTTTTTACAAGTTTCTTAATTACATGTACAGAGTAAAGCAGGAGAAATGCACTTCAGAGACACTTTGTGCTGAGATACGTTTCAATGCTTTTGCTGCAGTCACATTAGTGACATGCTTAGATAATTGATTGTCCTTTATCTGACAGATCTACATTGCTATTAGATGTTACTAAGCAAGTAAAATATGTAGTGCACATGAACATTTATTGAGCAATTTTTGTGTTGCAACGGTAGGCTTCCTTTGACTTTCAGCATTTCTGAGCTAAAGAAAGTATCTGAAGGAGGACTTATCCTACCACTTCTTTGTAGAAACTGAATCACTATTTCTATAAATCAAATACCATGTTAAAAGCTCAGTGAAGTAAACAATGATGTATGTGAATTAGCAGCACAACTTTAGTCAATACAAATCAAAGTGGCTTTATGAAGGTATTGATGTTTTCAGCTCTTGCGAAGGTTGAATACATTTAAGCATTTACCCCTGGAGGGACTGTTGATCCAAATGAATCTATTCACTATGAAACCAGACCATGGTCATGGCAGCAAGCAAACTTACATATACCAAACTGAATGTGGCACTTATATTAACCACAGTAACCATTAAGTTCATAACAATACAAATGTGATTCTTAATGCAACAAAAAGGGGCTGAAAATGTGTACTTGATTAGAGTATACAAACTATATTTTAATTCAATTTTGCACTTATTTTTGTAATTTCAGGTAAAGGGAGTAGTGGTAGAATGCAACTATAATAACATTTTCACTTATTATCGCACAAAAAGAAGAGACCTGATTGTGATAAGAGATCTGTTATCTTCTCATTTTCCTTAGTAGATTAAAGTAATGCCTCCTTTAAAACAGAAATTGTGTTTTGTTTTTATGCAGATGTTGCTCAGTATGTGCCAAAAGTACTCCTGATTGCATCTGTGTAAACCTAGAGAAACTCCTGCAAAACCTTCCCTAAGTGACACCATTGGTTTCAAGAGAATCACTTGACATTGATGCTGATGTACCAGGTCTAGTTGGCCCTGTGTGCCGAACATTGTTAGCATGGAAGGAGTGAGTGCTGAAGGTGGCATTTATTTTTACAGAAATAATGACTGTGTGAAAAATAATACCTTATTTCTGATGGAATAACATAATGAAAATGGCCAGGCTTTACAGGATTAGCTGCAGGACAGGGAACCTCAGGATTGTAATCATATGACAAGTGGGAAATACTTTCTGAATGCTTTCAGAAAACTGCCTCCTTTGGTTCAAATACAAAATACATCCTGTAAGCCTTCACCTGACAATTTAAAACCTTTTCTTTCTCTACACTGCTCCGAAGAAGTTGACCGGTACCCATGGGCTTAAAAGGTAATGTATTGCCTGTACTTCAGCATACAAAAGGGCAAACCTTCTTTGAATCCCTTTGCCTTTTCCTCCAAGAAAATAAAAACTTACAAATATCTCTTCAAATCCATCATGCTTAATAAATGTCATCTTGCCTGAGGGTGCTTGAGAGAGACAAACATATATTAGAGGAACCTCACAAAACTAAAAAACAAAATCTCTGTGTAGTTGGAAGCAATAGATCTTTTTAAGCACATATAAAAAAGGAATTGTAAATTAAAATGTCCTCCACAATGGCTTTTTTTGTAGGTCTCTCCTTCTCTAAAGAATAGTGCAGCATTCAAGTGTGGGAATGTTTCTCTTAAACATGTGTAAATCACACATTTCGCCTCGGAGGCTGCGGCAGAAC
Source organism: Phaethon aethereus (assembly GCF_964289735.1). Classification (NCBI taxonomy): domain Eukaryota; kingdom Metazoa; phylum Chordata; class Aves; order Phaethontiformes; family Phaethontidae; genus Phaethon; species Phaethon aethereus. The sequence goes on along the minus strand of NC_138577.1, from coordinate 68,268,868 downwards.
CGTAGCGGTGGTGGGGGCAGGGAGGAAGAAATACTGGTCAAGCAGTGTGTTAATGAAACATTTACACAAGCAGTTTATGTGGTAGTAATGAAAAAGGCCTCTTTCATTCCATCCTTTCATTACTTAGCACAATCTTTAAGAGGATTAGTTTTTTTTAAAAAAAAAAGGCGGGGGGAGGGGAGAATGTGCTTATCAGTTGATTCGCAGGATCAGTGGTGCTGAGTTCTTAATAGATTGCCCCTGGATTTGGGATTGCGGCAGCACAAACTCTTTCAGGCGTCGCTACAGAACAGAAAGCAGTTTGTTTTTGCAGCATTCTCACCCTCGGATGAAGAGAGCTATTGACTTTGTGATGAAATGACACGGGACTCTAAGTTGCTGTGGACTGATCCCTTCTGTTGCTCCGTCTTTCCCTTAAAGAAGAAACTACATATTCATAATGATTTCTTTACGGTGGATGATGCAGATTGCATTGAGACACGCACTAATTCCTCAGCTAATATGATTAAAAGCTGCTGACACTGTGAGTTTAGGCACAGCAAGCAGCAGATTCTCATGAAATCCCTGAGCTGGGTCTCACCTCTGCAGGCGATTTACCCTGGAGCAAAGTGGTTACAGCGCCTTGTGCAATTGTGGACATTTTAGTTCTGTTTGGATCAGGAATCACTTTGTACTGGAGCAGATTATGCTGGATGATGAGTGTGCACTTGTCTCCCTCCTCCTAAACCGTTCAGTACTCTCCTTTGTGCACAGTGCTGCTCTGCCGTGTGGCTCTGGGCTCGCTGCTGTCGGCCACCGCTGCTTTGACCTCTTGCATGTGGATGCTCTAGCATCATTGGGGGACAGTCCCAAAATCCTCACCCGTGCCAGACATGCTTACGAATAGACCTATGAAGACGTCTCCAACTCAAACGATAAAAAACATGCACTTGGCCCATACATGTCTTTTAATCTGCAAGGCCAGGTCTGCAGTTGACACAGACTGCTGAGTCCCCTGGACCGCTGCAGGGCACCATGAGCACACGTTGACCACGCACCCAGGCCAAAGCAACCTGCAGCAGGGTTCAACAGGAAGGTAGCATAGCAGTGCCATGTAACACAGCCTAGACGGATGGAGCCGCCCTGGACTGCCCTTATGGGTGCTACTGCTTGCCTGGTCCTGCTTCTGATTAGTTTGCATTTGATAAATGCACACATATATCTGATGGTGTTGACTAGATCTTGTTGTCTATGGGCCCTAACATTGACGCTGGCAACCCAGCATTATCACCCTGTTACAAATCTCTGCTTTCCCACTGGCTCAAGGAAATAAACGAATGAGAGGAAAATGGGCAAAACCAGCATACTGATGGTTTGTGAAATTAATTTCCATTCTTACTATAATTTCATTATGCACTGTTATGAAGAGATTTTATTTTCCATCAGGTATGAGGAACAATGACAGAAGAAAGTAATCAGATATTCATCTTCAATTGTCTAACATCTCTCACTTGGTATCTTTAAATGTGGGGAAAGAATACTGGATGACAAGATAAGAAGTAAACATTTCTGTTGATATTTCCACTCCTGATTGCAAGTGGACTGAAATCTAAAAAAAAGGGAATCTTTAAGCACACTTTCCTACTGTCAGTTAGGAAATAAACCATTTTATTTTCTCTCTAATCATTAATGATAGTGTAAGAGAACAGTTTTCAACAACAACCAAACAAATTATAATTAATTATCTAATTAAAAACATGATTAAATAAGGTTTTCACTAAATTTAAAAAAATTGAAATGGACTCCCTGTATCTGGAGTCACCAAATGGGATAGAAGTATTTCATAACTCATTAAATATTTTGTAACTCATTAATCATCTGCCCACTGATGATAGTTTTGGAAGTGGTTTGGACAGATTATCTGAAGCAGGCCTGGAACATTTTAGTATTAAAACATGCTCTCTTGCCTTTAAATCCTCTTTTATTTTAGAGTTTCTATGCTTTTGTTTCTTGACAGAGAAGAAGCAAAGTCAGCGGTTTGGGCGAGGGAATAGGACAGAATAAAAAACACAGAGACATTTCCAGATGACATTTTTTCTGTTTTGTTTCTGATCTTGACCTGGAGAGTTGGCTTTTCAGTCTGAATGTAGCTTTTAACTAAAAGTATGCATCTCACAACTGATAACTTCTTAAGCTAATTGTTTTGCAGCATTGAGGATTTTCCTTTTATTCCACACAAAATTTATATTTAGGAGAACATTATGGTACCATGGTTAAACATTCAATAGTCAGAATGTACAATCTTAGCTCTGTGCCATGAACACTTTTAATTACGCTAGACCTTGATTACAGAATTAGTCTTCAGATTTACTGAAAATTTTTTCTACAGTCTGTGTACAACATATGGTAAGGTCTCCCCCAATATTTTATAGTCCTTTTACCTTAATACGATATCAGTTCTGTGTATTTTACTGAGTTAACTTTCACATTGCAAGTTCTATCAGCCGATGGTATTTTAAGATGTTTATAGGTTGCTATGACATACACCATAGTTCTTGCTACAAACACTGCATAGAGGTAGATCGGGGCACAATCACAACGTTAACATAGTTGGAAAATTCCACAGACTGTGCATGCATGTGTGTTTCTGTATATGTGTATACATGCACATGTACATGCGTGCGTGCACGCATATGTACTTGTGACATTCTTAAAACAGCAAAAACAGAAAATAAGTTTTACTGGAAATCAAACTGTCAATGCCACTTGATTAAAACCAAGTATTTGTAGATCTTTTTTTCCATTTAATATAGTTTAAATGGTATTTTAAATTATATATAAATTATTATTAAAAACTTATTTTAAAAAGGAAAAAAAAAGAATATAGAGATTCAGACTGACAGCAGCTGAGCAATCTAATGTTGTGGTGTTCTGGAAATGAGCAGCCTCGTCTTCTCCACACCTTGTTCTTCCTTTTGTTGGCCATGCGCATGAGCAAGTTCGGCTCACTGAATCTGCAGAAAACTGACCCAGTGGGAGTGGGAGAATATATCATTAGCTAAATTAGCTTACTGGGAGGTCCTGGAGGGTGTATGGGAGAGTGGTTGGGATTACACAGCCAGATGCAGGGAAGTGAAAGGAAATAAAAGAGGAGTGGGAGGATGAGACCTGCCCATTGCAATGGTCGTGAGACGTTAGATCAACTCAGCTGCCTCAGAGAGACAGCAGTATTGAAAAAAATGGATGTCTTAAATGCATATGCTGCAAAGGGTTGTTTTTTACATGAGATCTTCCTGTTAGAAATAATAATCACGGAGCTTAATTAATTTTTACTCATTGATATCCATACACAGTCGGCGATTCTTTGAGTATTTCCTATACACAACTTCCAAGTGTGATTTTGTTTAGTGGTATTTATTAGATGGTATCCCAAAAGACCATGCGCTTCTGGCTAAAACACTAGTCTTGCAAAACCATATGCATTCGACTTGCTTTATGTGCTGTCAGGTTTTGAGACTGTGCAGTCCCCATCCCTGGAGGGTTTCAAACCCTGATTGGACAAAGCCCTGATCACCCTGCTCTGACCTCCGAGCTGACCCTGCTGTGAGAGTCACATTGGACCGGAGACCTCCTGAGGCCCCTCCTGACCTGAGTTATCCTATAATCCTAAACGCTCTCACGTGACTTAAACCTAAACAAGTGCACAGGTCTATTTTATGAAAGCTCAGAGACAGTGGCATAATATCCTAAGAAGGGAATGATATGTGACCACATAATCTAGCACCATGTATAAGTATTAGAAGGCAATAATAATACTGGAAATATTATTGCTAGAAATGGAAAGGCAGGCAGAAATGGTCAAAACAAACACAATCTGAAAAGACAAAATCCATACTAGTTCAGAAAGTAATAAACATGTTTGATAGGAGCTCCTGATTATATGTGATAAACTGGCTCTGTTACTGCACACAAGAGCAGAAAGGATCATTGTGAAATTCTTGACAGACCATAGAAGAAAACAGAATCAGTCTACTTTGCTACTTCAAATGCAGACCAGATGAAATAAAGAAATAACAGAGAATTTATTCCATGTCACTGGATCAATGCCCACAGAAAGATACAGATGTAAATAGACTAAGAAGCTGAAGTTTTCAATTTAAAGTCTAATTGGTCAATTTAGAAAGAAATTGAGGAAACTAAAGATAAAAGATGTGGAAAACATATGCCAATTAGTCACTGTCCCAAGAATAGCTTGAATTAATAGAGAAACTTGGATTTCAAATTCATTTTCAAGGGCTCAAAATCCATTGCAGAACAAACCTCAAACTTTTCTCTGTCCCTCTCATATGCACGCAAAAATCTCTGACACAAGTTCGATGATAAATTCAGTCCAGGTTTACCTCAATGAGGATGCGCGTAATCCCCTGGTTCCTCCCACTCTTTCACAAATCAGTAAATTATAGAACGGTTCCATTTGCCTCAGTTTTCCTGAGGAATGACAAAATTAATTTCCCAGTGCCATCAGAGCACAAATAAAGAGCGCATTACCCTGGCAGAGGGGCTGCCTACAGCTTGACTTGGTTGAACTAACCTGGATCCTCTGACGAAGACAGAGCCATAAACTTGCTATGTGTTGTAAAGGAGCAAGGACAATACACTTATTTCTAATCCCATCTCACCCATCTACCCCAAACTCAAGTAGCAGGAGGTATAACATGAGCAAGACCCTTTACTGTATAATGGAGATGCACAAGAGCTCTCTACCTGCTATTCTCTCCATGCAAATGTGCAAGCAAGTTCACAGCAGTATCCACCTTTTTTCCATCCACTACAATTTTCTCTCACTGTGCTTAAAAATGGAGCGTATTCAAGAGCCCTCATCCAAACACAGCTAAGCTTTAGAAGATAAAACACTGTGATGTTCCCTTATCATTGTAATTACTATTTCAAGGCCAAAGAATTCACAAGCTTGGGTCCCATTTCCAGTTCACCCTTAGCATCACAGATGCCTCACTTTTATGCTAAGACTTGACACAGAAAAGGAGGTGGATAAAAAACGTGAGTGACACCTTTTGTTGTCATATTGTTCTTCCTGATCACTTTGGATGCATATGTCAAACAGTTAATTTACCGTGACGTTAAGAAACTGTGACTAGGTCAAAAGAAAATAAGGATCCAGTGGGAATGTTGAATGTGAAGACTCTTTATTTCACCATGCTTTCTTTCTTTCTTTTCTTTTTCTTTTCTTTTTTTTTTTTTTTCCTTATTTTTGGGGGGGGGGAGTGGCTAGGTAATTTCTATTCAAAGCATCTCTGTTAACTTTATTTTCCACTCCTAAACCCACTTTAGAGTAATATTTTTTTCCCGTGGGCATTTCCATCCTGAAGTAGCTTTCCCCTTTCCTTTTGTTCCTACAACACAATTCTTCACCAGCAATGGATTACAATAGCTTTGTTATGTTTAGTAATAACAGGGAGTAAGCACAGCTGCCTTGATTTGTGTGGACATGGAGAAGATTGTTAACCTCTCTGTAGCTTAATTTCCTTGTTGGTAAAATATTTCTACGGGATTATTGTGAGGGTTCATCGGTTAGCATTTGCAGAATACGCTGAGATTTCTGGATGGTCAGAACTACATATATCTTATGTAAATGCATATATGATATACATAAGATATATGTATGTGTGTATGTATATGTACATCTATCCACCTATCTGTATGAATGTATGTGTGTACATATGTATGCATAAATATGTCAATTAAGTTGCTGTTTAATTTCTGACATCTTCCTTTGTCTTAAATATTGTTTGTAATGTATTTTCCCTGCATAGTATTAATAAAGATTTTTCCTCACTGAAAAGCACCCTTAACACCCTTTTATCCTTTTTTAACCCTTGCATGCCCTGAGGAACCCACAGTGGAATGCTTTGCCTTGTCATGTGTTTTAGCTTATGAATTAGGAAATAGATTCCCTCTGCTCTCCCAAGATGCTCTATTCCAGAGCTTATTGCAGCTATGTCTTCCCTTCTTGGCCTTGCTAAGATGCCCTTTCTGAACCAGAAGTAGAACAATTTTATAACCTCCACATGCACACAGAGAATCACACAGAATCATTAAGGTCAGAAAGGACCTTTAAGATCAGCAAGTCCAACTGTCAATCCAACACCGCCTGAAGTGCCATGTCCTGAAGTGCCACGTCTACATGTTTTTTGAACACTTGAAGTGTGTGAAGTGGTGACTCCACCACCTCCCTGGGCAGCCTGTTGCGATGTTTGACCACTCTCTCAGCAAAGAAATTTTTCCTAATATCCAATCTAAACCTTCCCTGGCGCAACTTGAGGCCATTTCCTCTTGTCCTATCGCTGGTTACTTGGGAGAAGAGACCAACACTCACCTCACCACAACCCCCTTTCAGGTAGCTGTAGAGAGCGAAGAGGTCTCCCCTCAGCCTCCTCTTCTCCAGACTAAACAACCCCAGTTCCCTCAGCTGCTCCTCAGTAAGACTTGTGCTCCAGACCCCTCACCAGCTTCGTTGTCCTTCTCATGGCAACAACATGGCACAGCCCTCTACCTTTCATAACTATGCTGTTAACAGACCAGCATCTCATGAAAAATTCCAACACATAATTTCTTAAGTAAACAAATGCACTGAGGACACAAAATAGAAGTTAAAAAATTAAAATTCCAAGGGTTCAACTTTTAAAGTATTTAGGCAAAACTTGTTGCCAGTAAATATTTTCAGTACAGGACTAAACACTATATCAATGTAAAGATGAACTGGATAAGAAAAGAAGCAGGAAAGAACCATCTTCTAGAGGCATTGATGTCTCTTTAGTGATATGAAGCACTGAGTCACCCATTAAGAGGGTTATGGCTTTACATGTAAGAAGTATAGGGAATAAATTATCGTCTTTAATATCTGGTAGTAACACAGAATTGCTTACAAGTTCCTTATCCTTTTGACAAACAACATCTTTTCATAGGTACAAGAATTCTGTTTGAGGAAGAAGATAGAGTGAAAATCCGGGTATACTTATGTAGGAGCCAGATCAAGTACTGCCAAAAAGGGAGAGCAAAGCAGCACATCATGGGTAAGCACTGTAATGATTAGCTTTTGGACACTGTGAAATTAATTTCAGAACTAGGTATTTTTTTATAAATCTGATTCCATTTTCTTCAAAATCTCCTAACACCCACACCCCATAGAAAAGTATAGGCCTTTCTATTTATCTTAATTTAATTCATTATGACAATGTTGTCACATCACAGTCACAAGCTATAAAAAGATCCCCAAGTATGTGTTACATTTTATACCATCCAGCAAACAAACAATAATGGAAAGAAGAAAAGATGCAAATAGATGAGTTATACCACCCCCACATACTTTCTGATTTTCTAGAAAGTGAAAACATTATGAAGCATAAAAGAGAAACATGCAAATTTGTCTCCCACAGAATGAGTAGTTGTTCAAAGGCAAATGACAAGACATAAAATAGCATCCATAAAAGCAATGAATCATCCAACTCTACAGGAATTTACCAGTATCATGCAGCTGATAAGTGAATTTGCTGTTGTTGATCATCTAGCGTAATTTCTAACAAAACATCAAACAATTCATAGGTGTATGGGGATCTCAATGGGTGTTTTCATCTGCTGAGAAATACGTGGATAAATTTCTTGAAAGGTGTTAGAGAAGAATGTGCTAATTTACACCTGCCTTGCTTCTTCCCTAGTGCTCTGTTCTTTGGCCTTTGAAGACATAAAATCCTGATAAATCAATGGAAAGACTCTGTCATTTCAGTGGGATTTAGAACATACCCTGAAGAAAGTGCTGTAGCATGGTTAAGGTACTTTCAGTTAGAGGAAGATGGAGAGTAGTATTCATTCAACTCTCAGAGCTGTGAATTAGCAATATGAAATTATGTTGCTATCATCACCCATGCATACAACACAATGCTAAAATATACACTTTGTTTCTTTTGCTAGTGAAAAGCAATGGAGAAATTTATATTCCTGCGTTGGCTTTTCAACTGTTGCTTTAGTTGTTCTTCTAACACACTGTGAAGAAATGCAAGAGACAAAGCAAATCCAGGCTACGACATTTATTGTCATGACAGGAGGCAACTTGGAATCCAAGCTGACTATATATCTTTTTACTAATTGAATTGTTTGAGCAAGAAGAATTTATTGCAAAGGAATATTGCTCCAGCCATGTCTAAAGAGCAAATATATTGATATATTTCTCTATTTAGAAGCAGAACAGAAGTCCAAGGGACCTGTGTGAACGCACAGACTGCTGAAAGCGTAACAGTCACATTGACAGCCACAACACTGGAATTCCATTTATTTCAGCGATGGTGGATACGAGTTTCCATGATGAAGTCTACTATTGTTAGGTGAGATCCTGCTCAGGATCCTGCTGTCCTCTGACAGAAGTACATATGCTTAAACTATTATCTATCTTACAGCTGGCGACACCATTGTAGGTGTCAGAGAAGACACCTACAGTGTCTTAATAGCACACCATAAACACTTGAAGCTTAAGGGAAAAAAAAGCAAAAGCAAGGCAATAGCACTGCGTATATGAAGAAGTCTTAGCAGCCAGACAAACCTGCTGGTTTTCTTCTTTCACTTAATAATTCTTAGATGTTTTTTGCTTTGGGGATTTGCTCTCTTTTACACATACTGTTTTACCTTCTACTCTTTACATGATATACTGTAGTACTTGTCAAATGTTGTATCTTTTCACAGTGATCTTCTGGAAGGGCTAATTCTGTTTTAAAGGCAGAACTATATGATAGAAGGCCCAGTTTCTCTAAGGACTTGATTTTTCTGCTGAGGGTCACTGAGCTACACATGAACAGTTCATGTGCAGACAAACACTTCTACAATTCCTTCTGTGAAATCAGATCAGTTTCTGTGTTTGCAATGACATTTGAGACAGCCCAACTGGCAAGATTTCCAAAACTGTTATTGAATGTTATAAACTTCACAGAAATTTCTGGAGTTGGCTCTGAGTAACAGAGCAGAAAATTAAATAGAAGAGGCCACCCTGAGTTTTTGCAATTGAACAAGGGGTGCAGAACATGTGCAGAAGTATATGAAGTTCAGTTTAGAGAGTGCCCATGGTATCTTAAATTTCTGCAACTTAGCAAAAGTGATCCATAAAATAATATGTGTTGCAATATCATCAGATGACAGACTTCTTCCTTCATCATCATTATATATATGTGGGATCAGACTGGTAATACCGATTCAAAACTAATGTGAAATTCCACAACTTATTTGGAGCTTTGTGTCAACACTTGACAGGTTTACAACAGGATATTATCGTTATAGGGACCTCATAAATGCCCATCGAACTCATGACTCCTGTTAAAAAAGTCCCCATGTTAAAAGAAACTAATTATTGTCCAGGAGTAAATTTCATCCTTCTGTACAAGAAACTCACTCAAGGCCTTCACATCTCTCAAGTCCCAATTAGATCCTTAGAGGAAGGGAGAAGTGGTGCTAAATGGTGTCAAAAAGATGGCACAGAACCACTAAACAGAGGAGTATTTTATTCCCTCTGAACATTACAGCTGGAGAGTGAGGAAGATGATCTAACCAAACATGTTTTTGTCACAGGGATTTTTATCCTCAGGCTCACTCAAGTGAACTCACATGGGCATGCATATGTGTGTACTCATGCCTGCAAATAAGTCAAAACATCACACAATTGTTGTTGCAAGTTTGAATTAAAAACACAAACAGGAAAAAAACAGGGGGAAAAAATGCCCTGTTTAGAAATTAGCCTTAATGAGACATAATAAAATAAATGTAAAAGCTGTCAGAACCTTCCTCTACCTCTTGAGCAACACTACTCTTTGGGAATTCCAAAATAATTTAAAATTATTTATCCATGGGAAGAAAGGAGTGATACATGCGAACTTCATACTTCAAATACAGTATCTAAATCAATGTGTGAAAGATTATGGATTTTCTCTAATCTAGTATAATCAGAAGTGTGATTTTTTTTCTTTTCCTGAAGAATCTTTTAAGCTGGGGGGAGTGGGGAGAAAACTCAATGCTGAGAAAGCACCAGAGAAGAGCAAGTCACTCTCTGTGACATTTAATTTCTTCACAGCTTAAGAGATTAATGCTCTCTTCTGCAGCTCATGCATTACTATTCTTAGCTATACAGAAATAAAAAATCATGTATTCAACTCATTCTTTACTGCATAAATGTTATACAAAGAGAATGGAAATTTGCATTTAGGTCCTTTTTTCTGTTAAAATATTACAGACTTGATAACATTAGTGTGAGAAATACTTCAGTGCTTGTGCACTTTCTTATTCAGGATCACTGAAACAGTTTAATATATTCTAATTACAAGGTGGGAAATGAGAGACTTTTATTATTTTAAATTATGTGGGGGCTACACCAATTTGAAAAGTCTTGTCATGTCTACATTACATAGAAAATCTAATGATACATCCTTCCATACCCAGAATCACCGAGGGCAGAACTGCCCAACTTAGCAGCAGCTGACAACTGAGGAAGAATATAATGCTGCCAGTAGCTTTTTATGGTAACTGAACATCAGAGACAAAGGCTCATGTTAGTGATGTGTGTCCTCACAGGACATTTTACTGCAAAGAGCTATTTAAACACACGCAAAAAACACTCTTATGCTAGTAGTGTACACAGCACATCCACACCTTGGCGAGGAATGGCTTTTTGGGTGGATAATATGGTTCAATTGTGTCTTCCCCTGAAATGGACAGCTTTGTCCTGTTGGTGAAATGAGTGAAATTTGACAGAATAAGTTGTTATAAAGATGAGATTGCAACTGATTGATTTGTTACTGGAATCAACAATATAACATGGAATTTACTTGTTCTGAGTGTTGGAGTCAGGAAGATAAAGTAGTTCCATATTCACTAGTGTCAGAAAGACACCTTAGTTCTCATAGATACCTCTCTGCAACGCTCTATTTTTCTTCTACGATAGCTTTTATACCCATACAAGAAATTCCTGGCATATGTTTTTAGGAAAGCCAACTCTTCCATTGATATGTTATGTTGTTTCAAGACAAAAAACCTCAGTTTTTTATGCTTTTATTTAGGTTTCATATAATGAGGTATTCACATGTTCTACTGAAGACTGGCCAGAGCAAACAAGAAATTTAGTTTTAATTAATTTCTAAAGATGGGAGCAGAAACCTAGTGGAGGACTTCTAAGGAATATCAGTTTTAGCATTATTTCAGAAGAGAAACCTCTAAAAACACATTTCTCTAGGTCTTCAGATCGCAGTGTGAAAGAAATACAAAATTTTTCACATACAGGTTTTATCACACCCATCTACATAAGAAAGTTTCATCCAGTAGTAACTAAACATTACTTGAGTTAGAAGAGGGTGCCCATGGAAAGCTTGTGCTCCAAGTTTCAAGCACAGGAAGATTTTACAAGCATGAAAATCGAAGAAAATAACTACAGTTATCTGGAAAAGCCAATTCCCCTTCAGACTACCACAACTATAACAATAATTATGGATAGAGAGGCACCCTCTCTCTCTCTCTCCCTCCTGCCCTCCCTGCCCCCAACTTAAAAGCCATCCTACTGCAAACACACTCAAAGATTTGTAGGAAGCTGTTGGTCTTAACAAAATTTTACATTTCTAGCAATTAAAGATATCCTCCTGCACATTTTTTAAAAACCTCTAGCTTAGATTAAAACCTTGAATCAGACAGAAAAATAAGAAACTACATGAAAGGGGGAATGGCAGGAAAAATACCAGCTTTCATCCAGCTTAACTTAATTTCATTGCTCTTAGTATTTACTGTAAACATAAGTTAGCTTGTTAGCACCAGAAGTCTGTTCCTCTTGTGCAATAATTTCTACCTTTGAAACAATGAAGATGATAGATGGTGTTTACTAGACTGTAATTCCGCGTTTTCTCACCAGGGCTCATCTCATAAATTGAACTTGCCCAGTTCAACTAATGAAGTACTAAATGTGTGTGTTGACCTTGGGCTTTCTGCTTCAGCATCTGTTTTAAATCTGAGTCTGTAAAATTATAAGTGTGAGTACCTTCTTTCTGAATTATGCACTTTGAAGGAGTAAATACTGGGATGATATATATATCTATTTTCCTGGTTCTAATAGCTTAAAAATTGCATGAGATATACATTTCTGTGATGTCATAAGTTTTGTCATTGCCCATCTGTTATTAACTGTGACTTACTCACCCACATTTTCATTCATAGATACGCTGCTTCTTTTGACATGATAAAAACTGAATTTTAACTTCAGATTTTCAAAAAGGTGATGTCTAGACTCGTATTTTGTAAACGTTTCTCACACTCAGAATTTACAAGTTTTGTTAGCTATTCTGCCATATAACAGTATAATATTGAAGGAAATGTTAAACTTTTCAACTAGTGCCAAACTATTGAAGGACTAAGCCTAGAAGAGATGCTATTGTACTTGCACTTTTGTGTAATAAATGTCTAAGAAGTTTGTGATAATTTCATTAATGTTTCATAACTACAAAGAGAAACAAAACAATTCCACAAATTAAGAGCACTTACTAGTTTTCCGGCTATAATTTGTACTATAGTCTGATGAGAAAGAAATAGAAAGAAATGAAAGAGGAGAAAGGAGAGATAAGACGAATAACAGAATAAATAGCAAAAATAGGCATATTTTATTTCTCTTGGTATGTTACTGCTAAGGAACAACTGTCTTTTAAAATACAATTTTCCAGTTTCCTTTGGGAAAGTGGTGAATCTCCAAGGAACTTCAGTGGCGCTTCCTGACAAGGTTCCCCATGATTTTACTAAACATCTGGCCTCTGTGGTATGCAATTATATTGCTCTTTTCTCTTCACGCTGACCTCCAAGTTCAACTGCCTCTGACATGAGCAGCAGGAGAGAGCAAGCAGCTCAGTACTGTGTGAAAAGAAAATCATGAAGCTGGAAGTTGAATGTAAAGTCATTATCGGGGCAAATGGAAACACTGGAGAGTGGCTCAGCATACAACCTAGGAGAAAAACACTGCACAGAGACTGAACAGTGCCAACCGTGCTGTTTATTCACCAGTCTTCTAATGTGTGGATGGGGCAAAATGCCCTCATAACGCCTTCTTTTCTGGATTCTCTTGTGAAATTATGCTTATAATTAGTAATAGGGTGCCACAAAACAAAGACAGGAGGCAGAGGCTTTGGCTTAGGTCAAAGAATATAAGGCTAATTGAAGGCAGGTTGCTCACTGATAACTTTTACATCTAAAGAATGATGATAGGGAGGAACAATTCATTTGTTTTGCCTTAAAAATATATGCCAGAGGCCTCACTCTGTCAGAGACGTGCACTTGTTAGGGTTCTCTGTGATTAGGTGATTAACCCATATAATATAACACCAGCAAGTATACTTCTATTCAGCAACCCCCTCCCCAAGATGAATTATACCCACACCATGCTAATCTTCCTTTGTGGAGGGGGAGCAGGAAACATGGACCATTATAAGACTTGCAGCAGGAGGAATGATGCATTTGATGTGCGTAACATCAGGTGCACAGAAAGGGCACATCTTTGTAATAGTGCCCCAAGGGTGAAAATTGGACAACCAGTGTCATCATTAATCTTGCAGCACGGTCTAAAATGGTACAGTCATTCAGTCCAACAAAGACCTTCTTAACAGCCAGGATACATATTTGATTTTGATCCAGTGACAAATGTCTTTTGATGGCTTCCTGGCAGGCCACTAACTTGCTGGAATATGTATCTGCAAGAAAGCTGAACACAGGAGTCACTGCAGAGGGGTCTGAGTTTCATGTCCTTTCTGATAAGGACGGTAATTTTTTTACAAGAAAGATCTGCAGAGAGGTGTGTTGGGAGTATACTGTGTAGCAATATTTATTCATACTTCTGTAATTCTATTAATATGCAATCACTGTAGTTTCTTGCATGCAATTCAGTGTTTAAAAATCAGTCTTATACTAAGTTTTCAATTCAGTGCTTTATTTGTGTAACATTGAGAAACCAGACATCAGGCGGGCAATGAAATCCCTCCAGCTTTTGAATAATGAAAACAATATTAAAGAAAGCATAACCTTTTCTCCACTAAATCATCCTTTGAACATTAGGAATCTGTTCACAGAAGTTAATTAGGTTATGCACATGCCAATGCAAATGTTCTAGCCTTTAATCTTTCAAAAATATTTGGAAAGAGCTTTTTTGCTCTCCATGTAGAATTTATTTATGTAATTCATCACCACAGACCCAGCATGGCCATACATTACAACTGTTTGTTTGCTCCTGTTGAAATGTATACTACTTTCAGAAAAAAAACAGTATCAGTAAAAACAGAGTGATAAAATGGCATTAAAATAGGAGTTCTGCAAATGCTTCAGACAGTTTCATAAAAGCTCATGTTCCATTAACTACAGGTCTGTGGAATGGACAGCTCAGAATATGGCAGAAAACTCTATGGATTTTATTTGCCTATTTACTCAATGACTTGAATAGGAATAAGCACTTACCGTGGTAACCCTTGTGTGACATGGAGACTGAGAGAACTTTTTTTAAGACACAGATGCTACACATAAGGTATGTGGCTTGTGGATTTGCACACTGCCCTATTCATGAAGAGCGAGAATGACACCATCCTACCCTCAGTGAGCTATGTCTTGAAAACCATACTTTTGGAAAAGAACATTATTTATGTTACATATGAATAGTTCCAGTTTGTGTGTTTAAGATGTGAATGCCTCTTTTTGGTTGTGCACCCACTGGAACACATAACATATCCTTACCTCCTTCAGTGCTCTGGGGGGGTAACGTCGGACTTAATGGCTAGCAATGTGGGATAGCCTTGTGAACATCACAAATGGGACTTTTATACATTTTCTGTAATGAATAGAGAATGTATAAAGCCACTGCACATGCAGACAGCCTCGTGAATCCACAAAAGTTCAAAAATGGAGTAGTATAACTGGAAACAGATGATTAGGTGCTTATGCACACTAAAACATAGCAGAGGTCTATTTTTTAAAGTGGGTACCTTTTTAAATTAGGAGAAAGAAAAATTGGCTGAATACATGTTCAGGTCCTTTTTACAGTTGTGGGTACACTTGGGTGGTTGTGCGAATAAACATATGCAGAACCTAATTTCAACATTGAACCCATTAGTATTGAGCTGAGCATACGGTTTCCAAGGAGAGGATTACTCATAAGTGGAGATATCTGTTAACTCTGCATACCAGCCAGCTGTTGATATTTTCTTGTCTCCTTCAAACACCACTTTTCCCACATAAGTCCGCATAGTCCTTTATCGTATATTTGCTATCTGTGGAAAGCAGATAACCATTCTTCAGCTGGTCTCACTTTGTATGGATCCCAGTGACTATTCCTCCCTAGCAAGCTTTTCAAATGTCGTCACGTAAACACTGCCTCTCAAAGAGTCTTAGAGGAGGCAGGTGCTATTCAACATTATTTTGTTCAAGAAAAAGAAAGGAAAATGTAGCTATCTACTTCCTACCATGGGGACAGGATGGATAAATATGGCAGCAGAGTCTCTAGGTTAGGAACGAGTCATCCAGAGACTTGAAAGAAATTCCTTGTGAAGAACCCACCACTACGCTCCAAGATATTTCTGACAACAGATCCAACCCACTGGAGGCCACATCATCCTACAAAACTCTAGAAATGAAAGACTTTTCAAAATGCAAACAGACATGACAGGACAAGGGTTTGTTGTGAATATGCAGTGTGGTACATATGCAAATAATCAGCAGAGAGTTATTTAAAGCGTACGTTCTTTCGTTTGTGACCATCTGTTTTGTTCAGCATTGGAAGAGGGTTTAGTGCTGTGAAAAATGAGAGGATGCCTTGATCCATCAAAAGGGTGCTATTCATAGAAGCTTCCTAACACAGTAACAAATAACAACGATACAGCCCCGTGATGTGTCCTGCTATCTAGCTTACCATTTTGTTTCCACAAAAACCATTTGTTGCAATTTGCTTAAACCAGGAAATTTATGGAGCACAGCATGGAGATAAGGCATTTTTCCCCACCATCTGATTACTTCAAGACCTGCCGCATATTACCGCCAATTTGTTTATGTTGCATTAACAGTTTTTAACCTCTTTCCTAGGAAAGAAGCCATAGCCGTATTAGAATTTAATACCTCGGGAAGTTCCCTGGCAATGCACAGACAAAGAGGATATTCCCTTTAATTACTCTGAGGGGTATCCTAGAAAGATATCCCTTCTAACCTGGGCAGGTCTGAACAGCTTCCACTTGGAAACTGAGGTAAAGAATACTAGAGGCAGAGGGAGCAAGCAAAGAGAGGCAACGAGTGCAGGCTCCTCTCTCTGATTTGTAGGGTCATTTGGTCAGCCCAGCAGTGTGGATTATCAGGTAAACTATTGTAAACCATTGCCATTTTTCTAATGTAAATCAAACCACTCAGAGTGGGATGCCTACATACTTTCAAAAATACATTACACTAAATAATTATTCTGCAGATCCATTTGCACAAGAAAGCAAAAAACTCTTCTATTAGCACTCTTCAAGACATAAGAAGAGCCCAGCCAAGAGTAGCTGAACATGTTTTAAGGATGGTGTGCATGTAAGAGAAAAATGGTTGAGTAATGAGTAATAGGAGGAGAAAGAGGTGTGAAAGATTTCTAATGTTACAGTGCTGGCTGGCTTTGATAAATTGCCACAGAGAACAGGCAAGAGTAAATATCAGAATTAAGAGTCTGCTGTTTCTCCAGGGGCTATGCTAATGACCCCACCCCAGCTCCTGCTGGAATCACACCTCAAAGCTATTAACTCGTCCAGTTGACTGAAAAAATCCTGCCCCAAAGAATATTTTAATTTTTCATAATGTCTACAAGATGCCTAAAAAAGCTCAAACAGCCAAGTCTTTATTCTAACATCCATGGAAAGCTTCTATTTAAGTGGCTATGTGACTGATGCAGTGTATTGGAACCTCGGGGGAAAAATATCAAGACTAAATATGGATTAATCAGTTTCTAAAATGCAGTCACATTTCCAGGAAAACATATACATCACACCCTACTAAAAATTACCTATTTCCCACGTTTTTCATGTACCAGCAATAGATGGTTGGTTTAACAGATGTAAAGATTAATATTAGTCATAAGAACATGTAAACTAAATACTTCTTCTTTAAAAACTACCCTTTAAATCTCATTAGTTCAATCTGACACTGAAGGAGCCCTGGTTTAGAAATGATTTACACTGCACAAATTGTTTGTCCAGATTTAGAGTTCTTCTATGAAACAAAAAATGTGAAAACGAATTTAATATTTCTCAAATGAATAGGCATAGGGCTTGAAATCTTCCTTTGACAGAAGTAACTGCATTTTGTTTCAGTGTTAATAAATTCACGTTTGTAAGATTGTGTGGTTTTTTTCTTAGATTCATTCCTAGTTACTGCCCATCAGTCTCTGTGTAAAACTATCTCCTCCATCAGAAAAAAGCAACACAACCAGACAAAGGACAAATATATAGGATTAGTACATTATGAAGAATAAAGAGCAGCTTTCAGCTCTCTGTCATGGATGGTATTTATCACATTTCTCTCTATCCAGCTCCTAACGCTGAGGAGATAAAGTAGGCTGGATGCATTTTTCCTGTATCCTGTGTTTTACAACAACAATAATAGTAAGAAGGCTGGGAGATGATGCATGTATTTTTCTTCTCCCCAGTTTTTATTTTTCTTAGAAAGAAAAAAAAATACTTCTACAAAAAAGTGGGCTTAGACTTTTCTGTCTGTTATGCTAATATATTCATAGAAAAAGATGGTGCTAAGGGCGGTTCTCCAATTAAGACAAATGAGGCACATTGAATTTCTCCCTCAGGGCACAGCAGGGGTGCTGGCAAAATCTACTTTATTCTTTCTGTCAGGGCTGAACTGGAAACAAAAGCATGAAAATTCAACACATCCACTTACAGAATAATAAAGGCTGTTGTTTAAAGCGTGAAGAGTTTTGGCACCCTTCTGGGGCCCTATGCAAATCATTCTTCCTCTCAACTGCTACCAAACCATCGGTCTTGGAAATTAAAGATGTACTTGGTCGGTTAGCAGCTGAAAAGAGAAGAGCAGCCTGAAAGTCAATTAGATTTGTATTAAGCAAATAAATCAGGTCTGACTGATATTGGCTAAACTAAAATGCATTATTATGGCCTGACAGTAATTCTAATTTGATTGACAAATGTATGTAGTGTATTATTAAGCTAAATGAAAGATGAGAATAATCCTATTATTTTTTTTTAGAACTGCTTTCAAGCAAATAGCCTCCCCTCCCCCAAAACACTAAATAAAGACCACCAATGTTGTATTGTTATCTACAGTACGGTTAAAAAAAACCAGAGGTGTATTTTATGAGATATTAACATAATTAAGCCAGAGTACGACCTTTAGAAAATGACATTTTTGTACAGATTTTTTGTGTGTCTTCCTAAATACAGAAATGTATAAAGTTAAGGCAATTTTTTTTGTTCTTTGTTTCTCCTCCTTATAGAAAGCCTTATTCTGAAAGTGGTAGCCATGTATACCATATGGTAGTAGAAATGCTAGCACCTTGCTTGGAGTGGTACTGTTACCAGCCATAGCAGCAACTGCAGCAACAGCAGCAAATTTTAGGGAAAACAAAAACACTTGGTATGTATGATGTTAATAAGAACAACGCAGCTATTAATCAAATACAAATGTTTCCCTTTCTTCGAGCGAACTAGCCAAATACCACCACAAAGAACAAAACCAGTGCAATTAAAAAAAATGCCCAAAGCTGGCCTTGCAAGACGGTATCTGCAACAGTAAGTGAGCATAATTTAGACAGACAACCATCTTTTACACGTATGTAGAACAGGATTTGTCATGCAAATGACTCTATAGGTGGCTCACTGCCTATGCTTGTGTACTAGCACCCAGGCTGTATGTTCCTGCCAAGGGTTTCCTTCCAGAAGCAAGGCATGGGCAAACATACTTGTGCAGCTGTGGAAGTCTGACAGTCAGAGCTTTATCATCTTCTCTAACTAACTCCTGAGCATACATTATTAATGCTGTACATCATTTGTTTTTCTTCTGAAAGGGAAAGATACCACACTGCACTAATATGGTCAGGAGCCAAGGTCTGCCTGTCAAAATACAGCACAAACCCAGACAGATCCGTGTTAACTTTAAGACTATATGCTCGGAAAGTATCATGGTAACCAATAAAACAGTGGTGGAGTGCTTTATACAACTGGCACACCAGGTAAGTGCACAGTTTTGGTCACTGCTCTTTGGGCTCAGGTTTTATATATTTGAAGGGTATCACAAGATCTTAATAAGGAAAACATGTCAAATACCTCTTTTCCTCAAGCTTTTCTGCATTTGTAGTTTTGTGGAATCCCGTTTTTTAGAGATAACATATGGAAAACAGAAAACCAGTGCAAGTGAGTAAATGTGGTACAGAGGGAAGTGGAAAAGAATTTTGTAAATGCTTTTTAAACTCTGAATTCAAGGCTAGAGCTGGCAGAATACCTCAAGAAAGTATTCATAAACATGTGCTGGAATAAAAATAACGTATCTACTTTGATGGCATTCAGAGCTGTTTTTATTTGTTTTCCATAAACATTTGTACAAGTGATTTTTTTTGTTTCATTTTCAAGAATGTTAATTGAAAGCAAAGACCTGGGCAGTAGCCATGCAAATCATTGAAGTAAAAGTGTTTTTCTTCTGAATTGAACAAAAAACCTTCTCTAGGTTAAAAAAAAAAAAGTGAAAAAATGTCTGTTTGTTAAAAAAAGTTATAAACTTGCTGTGCCTCTGACTGCTTAAAATCCTTACACCCCACCTTTTTAATCTGATATGTTTTATTATGGGTTATTATTGTAGAATAAAATGGTTTATGACTTTAAAGTGCTAAACAAATGTTTGCTTTTTTTTTTGCACCTTCAAAAACGTTTCTTATTCATCAGTCTCAGGATTTTAGAACCACAGAGTCAGGAGTTAATGTTGGTAGGGAAGGAGCTTGGGAGGTGCCCCCAGAGCTGCCCCTTCTTCCAGGCTGAACCAGCCCTTGGCCTCCAGCCTCTCCTCACAGGGCAGGTGCTCCAGCCCTGACCATCTCGATGTCCCTCTGCTTGAAATAACCCTGAACTACCACATTCCTCTGATCATTATTGAGTAAATAACTAATGAGATATTTTCTCTGGATCCATGTGAATATAATATTATGTTAATAAATAATGTCACCTCGCCACATGTAGTTTGAATACATTTATACAGACAGTGTACATACTCATGAATATTCTAGAAATAACTGTCTTCAAGTACTGTTACTGGTTTTTAGAAAGGAGGAGATGTTGGCAGCTAGCACTTAGGATGCAGAAGAGGGAGGCTGAGTTCCAAGTGATGCAACAAACCTTTAGGGAAAATTGGTTCATTCCGCTGTGATCAGTGTTGGTCTTGAGAAACAGGATTCCTTGGCATGCATTAATTTACAAGTTGGGAAGGAAGTAAGGGGGACTTGTGTTCTCCACTAAGCACCAGCTCCTGCTCTCGTGGCTGGTTTGCACCTTAGCTGAGTAATGTTTGCAGCCAGCTCACTTAGTGCAGCCAGAGGAGCCTACTATTCCTCTTTTGCATCTCATACCTGAAACCCATGTCATGCACTATTTCTTAACAATGTTAGGCCCACACGGAAGTTAGAAAAATGGAAGAAAATATTTGCTCTTTTTTCCTTTCATTTGTGACTGACCCTCTCCTGGGAGGAAGAGAGGTCAGCTGTTTGAATCAAGTCTTTCATCTGTAAAAAATACAGACACAAAACAAAAAAACCCTGAAATTAAACACAAGAACTGAAAACTTATGGGAATATTGCTCAAAAAAGTGCAAGACCAAGATTTGCACACTTCTGCATTTAATAAAAAGATCAGTACCTTTCACATTATTATTAGCCAACTTAAAAAAAATTGTGTTTTGCACAGCATATTAAGTGACAGTGTAATAGTTCTTGGCAAGCCACAGAATCGTAGAAGGATTGAGATCAGAAGAGACCTCTGAATATCACCCAGTTGAAACTGTCTGCTCAAAGCAGGATCAGCTAGATCATGTTGCTCAGAGCTTTGGATATCTCCACATATGGAGGCTTCGCAACATCTCTGGGCAACCTGTTGCACTGTTTGATCACTCTCACATTTAAAAAAAAAACAACCAAACTTGAATAGAATTTTCTGTATTTCTGTTTGTGCCCAGAACCTTTTGGCCAGTCACTGGGCACCTCTGAGAAGAGAGTCTGGCTCTATCTTCATTACCTCCCCCTGCCCCTGGATATTTATACACATGGATGAAGTGTCTTCCCTTTTGCAGGCTGAATGGACCCAGCTTTCTCAGCCTCTCCTCACATGTCATGTACTCCAAACCCTTAATCAACTTTGCAGCCCTTTGTTGGACTCACTCCAGTCTGTCCATGTGTATTGTACCGGGAAGCCCAGAACTGGACCCAGAACCCCAAGTGTTTCTCAGTATCACTGAGCAGGGAACAAAGATCACCTCCCTCGATCTGCTGGCAACGCAGCAGAAGGTACCACTTGCTGCAGATTTCCAGTTGACTTAGGAGACACACAAAATGTTCCACAACAATCTTTGGTACTCTTAAATTCAATATACTAACCCCTTGCTTTGCACAAACTCATGAACAGAAAGTCAATTTTAATGGAAGGGAGAAAGAAAGCTTCAACAATCTCAAGGGAATCCGTGTTGACCGTTAGGTCAGTGATGCCTGTGTATCTGATAGCGAGTGACTGTCGTTTCTAACCTAACTACAGACAGTGCAGCTCATCCGGGGTTGAAAAGGGATGGCAGGGACTACATGGCACATAACACTACCTGCAGCTAGTCTCACTTGCACCTGGACCTCACATCAGGAGCTGAAGAAGTTTTCACAGTAGGTCTTATTTTCTTCTTTTACTGCTGCTTTGACCACTGACATAGGAAGGTGTATTAAACTGGCCTCCTTCTCACTCTGTGTGATGCGCAGATCCTTCCCAAGCCTTCAAACCTCTCTAGAATTGAGACTGGAGAGTACACAGGCTTCTCATTGTCCACTCTAAAGGGAAAAAAAATGTACCCAATTTCCACGCCAGCTTAAAAAAAAATCACAAATATTAATAAGGAAATACCCAAAAGACACAAACGGATTAAATGTCAGACAGTTGGTTTTGCTTTTCTATCCACAAGGAGCCATTTCTCCCCACACAAGACAAAGCTTATTTTCTAACACCTCCACTCCAAACTGATCATCACTTGCCAAAAACGGTGTTGAGAGCTATGTCCTTCCTTAAACATATCCCACTGAACTCCTGGTGTAGTTAGGTTTCAGATTCCCAGGCTGCAGATTTCCAGGTAAGCAATGCATATACAAAACACCAAAAAGTGCTTTCAAGACGTAAAGGTACAAAGCAATGATCTGAACCTGTTCTGTGTTTTTTATGTCTTTTCTTTCTTTTTTCTTTTTTCTTTCTAAAATAAAATTTTAGACTTAGGGCTGCACAGGTATTGTTTTTCTTTGCTAGATAACACCCAATTTATATGCTACCCACTTAGACACAAGTTAAGTCTACTCTGTAGTCTATATTTAATAAAGTCCAGTACCAGCAGCACTTTGATGAACATAAAACAAAAATGAAAAGGAAACTAATCGCATCATTTTAGCTCTCATAGTTTTATTAACAACAAGCTGTAATAAGCATAACAATACAGCTCCAAAAGATATTGGAAAATTTTGACGATTATTGCTTTTTTTCTCCAGAAGCAACCCATCCTCACTTTCAAAGTAGAGGCTGGGTACTCTTTTAATGAGATTTCTGGTTCGGGGTTTTAAAACAAATGGGAACCACTCATTTATTAAAACAGCAAGTAACATTGAGGGGATTACACCTGCCTTTTGGGTTTTTAAAGGTTTTGAAAACTAATCTAAAAATTTGTTTTCTTAAGATAATATTCATTAAAAGCAACACCCTATACTTTACATTTAATAAGCTGAAGACTTGCAATTTAAGGTAAATAATACAATAATACTATAAAACTCAGGATACCCAACACATCTAAGTATGTAAATAATGCATGATTATATGATCGCTTTTTAATGTCAATTCCCCATTTTACAGATGCATATTAAAACCACAGAATTTTTCTCTCTCACACACATACATTTTTTAATTTTGCTATTATACCTTTGGTAAGATTCTTTTGCATCTGTAGACATTTCCAAATTAACAACTTCCTATTAACTTCAGAAAATTTAAAACAAGTAAGTTAACATATCTACTAAAATCTAATGGTGGTGATATAATGTGGTTTCATCACTCTTTTAATTTTACATTGTTTCCATTTTGATTGACTTTATTGAGCTGCACTTGATGGACATTTAATACACTTGCATTATCCCCTCACTTCGCTTACAAGAAGTACTCAAACTTATTTGCTGATATGGCTGGACTTATGGTAATTTACCAATGCAAATAATTTTGAAAAAAGAAAAGAGCCTCACTGCTATTTTCCAGAAAGATAAATACCACTTCAGCATGATGAGGTAACTATCAGGGTGACACTGACGTGACAATCCCAAGGTTTAGTTCTTAGGCACTGTGGTTCTTAGTAAGTCCTTACCTTTAGAGAGAAATGGAAAGAAAATATAAACTTGTGATACAGATCTTGCAGTGTCATAAAAATATCACAGGCCATAGCTGAATTCTTAATATGATTTCATGGACAGTGTTGTTGACTGTCTGAAATGGTGTTTTTTAAAAATGCATTAATTGATATTAAGGTATTTATGGAACTTAAAACAGTAGATTGGAAAAATAACTTTCAGGTTTTCACAGTCCTTTTCATTTTAGCTTTCCACGGTACTTTATGAACACTAATGAACCAGATTTCAGAACACACCCCTGAGGTATGTAATACCAAGAAAAATAGCTCTTGGACTGACTGTACTGGAAAATAGTCCAATTATGAAAGAGAACAAATTGCTACCAGTACAGCAGTGGAGACATCCATGCTAACTGTGTCTGTCCCAGAGAGTCTTTGCAGCGTCAGGATATTCTTTTGTCTGCTATTAATGTACTAGAGCTTTTGGCAATGTTAAATGAAAGTTGCCCCAAAGTGAGACGAGACCACAAATCAAGACCAATTACAGTTTCAGATCAAATGAAAGGTCTATTTTCTGTTGATGCCTCAACACGTCAGCATGATTTATAAGGACTGGCTAGAGCAGAATGGAGAAAAAGAGGAGGGCTGTTTGCCTTGTACAAAGACACTTAGCCTAGAAAAGTGAAAAAGAAAAAAAAATTAAAAATGGCTGTAAAACTTGCCTGCTGATTGGCTGTTTCCTGGCTTCCTTGGCTTTTTTTTTTGTTTTGAGCAATTTGAGTGGTTCTCACACTGTTATATCATAACCCAGGAAAGTTTTAACCCTGTGAAATTTAGAAAGCTATCCACTCCCCCCAAAATCTTGAAACTTACGAACAATTTATTTGTAGTTCATATTTTCTAGATACTAGAGACATGTTTTTTTGTAAACATGTGCAAGGAAGGGGTAGTTCCAATTTAAAAAATACATTAAAAAAAAAAAAAAGATGAATGTTTTTCAAGTTGGAGGCTTACTAGACCATGTAGTGTGACTTGCAAAGTACAACCCAAATTTCA
This sequence comes from Phaethon aethereus, assembly GCF_964289735.1. NCBI lineage: Eukaryota > Metazoa > Chordata > Aves > Phaethontiformes > Phaethontidae > Phaethon > Phaethon aethereus. The sequence goes on along the minus strand of NC_138577.1, from coordinate 68,244,178 downwards.
CCTGAGTCACGTTGAACAACTTCCCTGAAATCATCCAGGACACCTGGTGTTATGAAATATACAGTCTCTCCTCCTGTACCCCACCTTTCCAGGACACTAGTGTTCCTTTTACTTGAGCCTTAAAGAAGAACTCCCTTATACCAAATTGATGCAGTCTCAGAATTGGGCAAGGGGCAGTGATTCTTCATGAGTTTGCCAGTTTGATCAGACAGAATGTTTATCATGAGTTCGTACCAGCTCCAGGGCATCCTGGAGGTAGTGGGTAAAGAAAAGCCTTTGAATTTATTGCCATTCTGTATTCCTGCAACCTTTCAACTCTGTGGATGAGAAACCAAGTGGCCTGACACGTATTTCATGTGGAAATGGTCAGTCAGCTAATTGTTTCTCCACAGAAATCAGAGGCTGCTGCCATTGCATCCCTGCACCCCTCTTGCAACCAGGGGAGGTGAAGATACCAAACAGGGACTGCACGTTGTCCATACTTCAATGGATTGAAATTGAAAATGTTGTCCTTTTCACCACTTATGGGTCATAAATAACATTCAATTTGTTTAAACAGCACATCACATGCATACTTCATCATCCATGCAATGGCCAAAAAGGCCAATCTGAAATTGGATGTTTCCAGTTCACTTTTTATTCTGTAATTTTTCTATTAAACCCAAAATATCTGGGAAGGACTTTTCCAGTCATGTAACCTCCTTCCAAGAAAAAATAAAGCTTCAGGCAACTGATTAACATTCATTCCAAAGCTAATATAAAAAGGCAGAGGGGGAGGAGGGGAGGAAGAATAAAACAGTGCAGGATGATTCACTGAAACTATTTCTATGGTTTAGGTTTGTAGTGCCAGAACTAAAATAACAGTGGTCAAAGATCCTCAGACAGAATGTTTATTCTGAAATTACTGGTGTCTGGTAAATTCCAACTTAAATTACTTTCGGGGCATTGCAAAATGAAGCATTTATTTTAAAATTGTACTTATCTCCCTGCACCCCCAGCCCTCCAAAAAGTGTGAAACTGGGCTCTTCTGGAAAAAAAAAAAAAATGTTCAGCTCTCACTATATTTTTTCAGCTGTACATTGTGCATGCTTGTGGAATGCATCTGCACAAATACTGTACTTCTTTTACATTCGGGAAGTGATATTTCAGAACAAGCTCTTGTAAAACAATACTCCATTTTCTGTGGTTTGGGGAGAAGCCAACACAAAATTTAGATTTCTTCCTTTTTCATATACGAACTCTATAATAAACAAAACTAACTCCATAAAGCAGATTTACAATGCTGCCATTGTGTGGGGTTCAGCACAGCTACAAAATATTACGTTGTGCAAAATTAATGCTGCTGAAAATATATGTTGCCAGCAGCTTGGATAATTACAAGGAAAGGCAGTTAGTAATGAATTCCTTTTACTCAGAATTCAAATCTCAGGACTGAATGTTGCCCATTATTGCAGTTCAAAGGCAACTATCTCTAGAATTGTTCTTTTAATGTTTGCTCGATGGTTTTAGTTGTTCTTTTCTTGTAGGCACACAATTGTTGTCTTGATCTTTGTGATAAAAAGAGCTACACTGCAGCTTTGTAGTGAATCCAGTTGGCTTGGTAATGTGCCCATAGTCAGAATTCCAAAGTGGGAAGACAAAAGCTTAGAAAATATAAGGCTGAGAGCTGTTTGTTCAGGGCTGTGGGAATCTAACACAGACCTACGAAACCAATGAGCTCTCTCCATTACATCCACATTCATAAAGTAACTATCCAATTTTACGCTCTTTTGTCTTTTCCCAAACCAGAGTTTTAACCACACTTTAAACAAATGTGGCAACTTCTTTGTAGCTTCACTCCTACCAAAATTCCCAGCGTGCTATAACTCCTTCCCTTCACATTAAAGCTCCATTAGCTTAGCTCGTTCAAAGTTGCATTTATTTCCCTAAATAACTATGCATCAACAGAAAGGGTTTTGTTTAAACAGACAAAAACAAAAGCTGCTTTAAAACCAAGTGTCAGTTTCCACAGGGGCACAAACTGCATTCCAAAGATATTTTATAAGGTTTTCAAAAAATAAAATTAGAATGCATGTCTGTCATTTATATCTTAATTGAAAACATGGGATTCTAGGTTGTATCTGAGTAATCTGTTGTGTCTGCAGATCTCAACAGACTTTGTGAAAAGCTCTGTAAAAGCTGAGGTGCAGAGGCTAAGGCACAGAGATCATGTTCCAAAAATGGGGTTGGCAACTGCAGCTCCACCATATGTCTTACACTGAAATGTAAAACAGGAGCAAGGGAGCTAGCAGAAGGACAGGGAGGGAGGAAGAGTGAGCGAGGCTTGGCTACCTTCTCAGCAGCTGGAGTAGCAGATCATTGCTGGTGGCATTCTTTAAGGCAGCAGCAGCTGACTTGAATGACAGAATGACAGCTAGAGCAAATGTGTGGCTGTCATTCCGGATGAATGATATTTGGCTGGGGCATTGTGGCAAGATTTACACCGAAGAGAACTTTTGGAAAATATGCTATATAAGCCCACTGAGACTAGATAAACTCAGAGTGGGTCAGAAAAACGAAGAAAACATTAGCCATATTGTTTCAGAGGAGAGGCTAACTGCCCTTCTCAAGATGTCTAGAAGATTGACAGTCAACTGTGCTTCAGCAAAGGCAGGAGGTTACCAGTTCCTCCAGCCACAGGAAAAAGTACTGTGAGACCAAGCCTTTCCAGAAGCAGGTGTTGCCTGTGGCACAGGCATGAAATGTAGAGGTATCTTAAGTTCTTCCTGCCTTCACTTTTTCCTTGAGTCACAAGATAGGGCGTGGACTTTGAAGGTTACTTCTAAGTTATATGGCAAGGTCAACATCAACTGGCACCTTTGGTTTTTTTTTTTGAAACCAAATATAAGTCAACCCGTCCATCACAAAGTAATAGTTGATTAAAAAAACACGGGTGAGGTAGGAGAGAGGGGCAATGGTGACACTTCACGCCCCTGATAGATGACAGGATATTTTGCTTCATAACACAGAGCTATCAACAATTACTGTCTGTGGCTTACAACTGCTTTCTGCTTGCAGAGGCACTTCTGTTTTAGAACAACTCTTGCCGCAGTGACCTGTGTAGCCACTCAGCTATTTAGTCACCTGAAACCTGTTTACATTGCTCTTCCTATTGTACATGGTCACTGAGCAGGTAGGCATGCACAACATCACAGGCACAAACAGGAATAAGCTGACTGCCCTCAAAAAGGCTATATGGTCAGTTTCCTTGCGTTTGCACCACTTAGGCTATGATCAGGTGGTATATTAGACCCAGAGCTTCAACACCCCGAGTAGATTGCTGATCTCATGTGTTAAATGGTAATGAGTTGCAGATTGCCATCAGGATCATGTCACTAGCATGACATGGGGAACTGAGGACTGACCTTAGTCAACAAGAATGGTCAGGTAGAATCTGAATGCATCTCCTACTTATCATTTATGCTTTAGTGCAAAATGGAAAGGTGCCCAGTCTTCTTTCCATAGAACCAGATCTCAGGCCAGAGGAATAGTTGTCAGTCTTTTAACAACGTTTCTTTTGTTTTAATTCATTCAGAGGTAATCCTAAAAAAACTAATGCTCAAGAAGCATTTTATGTTGTGATAAGTCCTGATTGTATGAAGATAACAGTTATCACAGCTGTCAAGGAAACTCATTTCATTAGCAGTGTGTGGACCTTTCTGTTGGTCCTACTAATCCTTTAGTAGTTAATACTACTAAAGAATATGAGGAACAATATTGTCACAGTGAGTGATGTTGGGAGGAGATCTTTGAATCGGATGGGACTTTTTTAATGCTGCTCTTCTCGACTTAGTGTCTTGGCGTTGTGTACTTGAACTGAAATAGCAAAGAGAATGGCTGAATGGAGGCATCTATTAATTTTGCATTACACAATTCACCTGGTATCTCATGAGGAATTAACTGTGATTGAAAATGTTATTTCATGGCTACTCAATGAGCTATATAAAAATCTCTTTAAGGAGTCCATTAATAAAAAATAACTTTTGCTTTTCACCTCAAATATCTTGAACCTGATTTATGGATGACCTGAAATCTTAGTTGCACTCTATCAGATGTTTATTTCTAATAGTTTCAGTAGTTTCACTTGTACCATCCAGGCATACCTAAAATTAACCACCCTGGTGGGGTTTTTTACAATTCAGAATGCCTGGATCAGTGTCTATGTGATTAAAGAAAAAAAAATCTCAGTTGATTCTCAGGCAATTCAGTTGGTTAAATAGCTTTAAAAATGTGACCAAGGAACTGTTGGTTCCCACCCATGCAAGAATTCTATTTTCTGTGTTAAAAATAAAATATAATTTCATGTTCAATGGCTTCTTTTTTTGGATATTTATCTAACCTTACCTCTCTAAGCTTTACAAAAGACAAGCCATTTTATTTCTCATTTGAATTAGTCTAACTGCATTTAACAAGTGGGCAACATACAAGTCATATTACACTTCTCTTGCTACTCCTTGCCATCACAACTTATATGCACTCTTGAAAACATATCAGCTCCAGGATGCTTTTCATCAGACATGTCTTTCACTTTTAACAAACACTTGGGCAATTTTGTGATCATTTGCTGCAATACGTCTTCCTAAGATTTATGGCCTGTCTCCACCTCAACTGATTTCTGCCTGTAAACACATTTATGAAGTTGCTCACAATCCCCAGAACCCTGAGGGCATTGGCTGATGTAGTTGCCAAGCCTCTCTCCATGATATCTGAAAAGTCATGGCAGGCAGGGGAAGTCCCCAGTGACTAGAAAAAGGGTAACATTGTACCCCTTTTTAAAAAGGGTAGCAAGGAGGATCCTGGGAAATACCACCCTATCAGCTTCGGTGCCTGGGAAGATCATGGAACAGATCCTTCTAGAAGCTATGCTAAGGCACATGGAGGACAGGGAGGTGATTTGAGACAGCCAACATGGCTTCACCAAGGACAAGTCCTGCTTGAACAACCTAGTGGCCTTCTATGATGGAGAGACTGCATCAGTGGACAAGGGAAGAGCTACCATTGTCATTTACCTGGATTTCTGTAAGGCCTTTGACATGGTCCCCTACATCATCCTTCTCTCCAAGTCGAAGAGATATGGATTTGATGGATGGACTATTCAGTGGAAAAGAAATTGGCTGGATGGTCACATCCAGAGGGTAATAGTCAACAGCTGAATGTTTGGATGGAGATCAGTGATGAGTGGTGACCCTCAGGGGTATGTACTGGGACCAGTACTCTTTAATAACTTCATCAATGACATAGACAATGGCATCAAGTGCACCCTCAGCAAGTTTGCAGATGACACCAAACTGAGTGATGTGGTTGACATGCCTGAAGGATGGTATGCCACCCAGAGGGACCTGGACAAGCTCAAAGAATGGTCCCGTGTGAAACTCGTGAGGTTCAACAAGACCAAGTGTAGTGTCCCGCATCTGGGCTGTGGCAAGCTCTGGTATCAACACAGGCTGGGGGATGAAGAAGGGATGGAGAGCAGCCCTGCTGAGAAGGACTTGGGGCAACTGGTGGATGAAAAGCTGGACATGAGGTGGCAATGTGTGCTCTCAGCCCAGAAGGTCAGGCATATCCTGGGCTGCATCAAAAGAAGTGTGGCCAGCAGGTCGAGGGAGGTGCTTCTGCCTCTCTACTCTCCTCTGCTGAGACTCCACCTGGGGTCTGAGACACAGCTGCATCCGGTTCTGGAGCCCTCAGCACAGGAAAGACATGGACTGGTTGTAGCGGGTCCAGATGAGGGCCACAAAAATGATCCGAGGTATGGAACACCTCTCCCATGAAGAAAGGCTGAGACAGTTGGGTTTGTTCAACCTGAAGAAGAGAAGGCTCCTGGGAGACCTTATTGCAGCCTTCCAGTACTTAAAGGGGGCTTCTAAGAAAGATGGAGACAGACTTTTTCCAGCAGGACCTGCTGCAATATGACAAGGGATCATGGTTTTAAACTAGAAGAGGGTAGATTTAAACTAGCTAGAAGGAAGAAATTTTTCCCAATAACGGTGCTGAAGCACTGGAACAGGTTGCCCAGAGAGGAGGTGGATGCCCCATCCCTGGAAACATCCAAAGTCAGGTTGGACAGGGCTCTGGACAACCTGATCTAGTTGAGGATATACTTGCTCATTGCAGGGGGGTTGGACCAGATGACCTTAAAGGGCCCCTTCCAACCCAAAGATTCTATCATTATATCATAGACAATTGCCATCCTTCTCCCCCTCAACTAGAGTATAGTGCTATTGCATTGTAGTCAGGGTTCAAGAAGCATTTGGAAATAATTTGTGAAAAGAAGAGACCCCTGCACATGTAATGTTAAAGTGACTCAGACATGACATCCCTTGTTACTCTCCAGGTGTCTTAATGCAGGTGCTTTGTAATGCTCTTGTTTAATTCTCCGTAGTTTCTTTGCAATAGTTATCTAGTGATGTCCTCCCCTGTTCACATATACTACTTTGAATAAGTACTATGAAAAAATCAGGGTGCACGTGTACCCAAGAGTTTGTTTGAGACCTTCTGTTTAGAATTTCTTGCAAATCTTTTGCTTCTACTTAGGAAGACATGTGATAGTGTTATCAAATCCAGCCTGCTACTATTCCAATTCCTCCTTTTCCTTGGTTCCTTCCACAGATTTATCAACCTCTTTAAAGATCTTAGTCCTATTACTTGTATTAGAAGGGCATATCAGTGTGACAAATTAATAGGCCTGATAGGTAAGATTATCCATCTTTTGATAACGGATACCATTTTCTAAACAGAGAAAGATGCTTGTTAATGCATCAGGAAGTAACTTCAAAATCCCAGTTTAAATTCACCTATTCCTTACTTACCTCTATGCCTTCAACTATTCCTTTCTCCAGAATTTTTTCAAAAGCTTTGAAATTTCTTGAGGTTAATTCTTGTATTGATTACTCTTCTTAAATACAAGTATTTAATTTGCATTCTGTGTGCCAACTGTCCCTCAAGTTGGTTTATCAATTTAAAAAAACACTTCATACAGGACCTGCAGCTTCCTAGGCAGGATGTCTTAAGACTCTGGTTGGAGAGTATTTAGCTTGTTTATCTTGAGAACTATATGAGTCAAAATGTACTCCAATCTCATATCTGTAAAAATTGCTTCCATGTGATGAAGTAAAACATCTTGTTCAACTCAAATATTTTTCAGGAAATTGTTTCTTTCAAATCCTTATTTCCATTTTAATTAACACCAGATATGCATGTTTTGATTTTTCATGATCAAACTGAAGAATCGATTATTCACTGAGATTTCCTTTGAATCAGATAAATGCAAAATCTGGTTCTCATTTATCAGTGAAATAATAAATAAAATTATGTTTATAATTGACTTCCCAATTTATGGTATATGGCTGTAAGCATACATAGCCTCATAAGACAAAATGATTTTTAGAAGTATGATTCTTCTGTCAAAACCCTTTTAAGGTGGTCTTTGAAAGAGGAAGTTTACACTTCCTCCTTACCTTAATCGACCCTAGAAATCTTAAACTGCAAAAGACCTCTCTGTTTCTATAAAGATAAATGACTTTTAGTCATTGGAAAGTCTAGTTCTTACCATTCCTTTGTTCCCCTACAGAATTTTGTTACTAAAAGGAGGACTGATACTTGAGATGACATTGCGTCTGTCCCCAGCTGAGATTACTGAGAATGGTGACACCTGGACTGCTGCAGACTGAGCTCATCAGTCCTCTGGATTAATTCCCTATTACCTCATTGGTGTCAAATATTGTTTAGAAACAAGTTCATGTGACTTACTTATTATATAGAAACATCTTTAAAGTTTTTTCCCCTGAAGATCTGTAACAGTTCTCTTTCCCATCGTACGTCTGTATCTTTTGTGCTTTTACAATTACATCCCAGTGTAAACCGTTTCATCCAAAGCATCTAACATGCAAACAATGAACAAGGAATACAGGAATAGTATGTCACAACTATTACACATAGAAAGAAAGCAAAATCTAGAATAAAGACTCCCTTTACTGATCAAGTTTATAGGTCCCAGTAACATGTATTTTCTGGTATCCTGGTCAAACTGCTCTCCTTGGAAGTATGTTTGGGGTATTCTCAGTGAATGTTTTGGACACAGATATTGAACATTACTTCAAATGGTGTGACAGAGAAGAGCATATTTTAGCATTTAAGTTAGTGTGCATTTAGAAACAGCAACAAACAAACCCAATAAATACAGTACCACAAATACAATATATAGAGCATTTTCATGTTTATGTTCTTAAAAGCTTTTAAGACACCATGTTTAATTAACAGGCCATTTCAGATGTTAACAACCGACTTACCTGAAAGTGTTTATAGCATATAAGCATGCAAAGATTAAGAGCCCTATGCAATGTTTTCTAAGTAGCAAAATGTGAAGTAAATCAAACAGGAAGATTTTGGGGTAAGAGAATCAGTTGCATTGCAGATGAAATAATGTTCTGCATTTAGAGAGGAAAATATAATTCACTCTTTTCTTACTGAGCCATTATGTTCTATGCTTCCAGAAAATACAATCATGCATACTTATTAACATTTTCTAATTCAAATTTTTAATTGAATAGAAACTGCTCCTGTGACTGCATCTGTTTCTGTCAAATACACAGATACTTCTCTTTATAGTGCCCTCCTCCACCAGAGATCCCTGAGCTAATTCATGACACTTGACATTAATCACATGCACAGATCAACAAAGACTTTGCTTTCATATAAAAACTAATTTAGAACATATTTCTAAATTACTGCTTGTTATTGCAGTCAATTTAATTAGCTAGTTAATGACAATATCTGTTCATAATCCAAGTAGTCAAAAATACCAAGTTCAGTAATTAGACTATATAATTCCTTAACAACTCAATTTTATAATGGAAAAGTGCTGTGCTTTAAGTCAATTTGCTTCTAATACTCTTCTATATTCAAAATTAGAAATTCCTTAGTGTATTCTTTTGACATTCAAAGCTTGAGAGAGAATATTTGGGTTAGAAAGCTTAGATCTCCTCTGTATTCCACATTAGATTGCATGTAAGTTATATTACATTTTCTATCATTTGCCTAGACCTTACTGAGTGTATCCTAATTATCTAAATACTGGGCTGAAGAATCTACTTTAAAACAATTGCAAAAATTCAGTCTTAGACAACTATAATGATAAAATAATTAAAGACTACTGTAGCAAGTAATATTTGACCTTATTATCAACAAAGACACTGAACATTATTTCAATCTATGTGACAAAGGAAAGCATAGTTTAACATTTAAGACCATTTTAAAAAATCCCCCACAAACCTAACAAAGACAGTACCACAAATCCAAACTGACACTTATAGTAACCCATGGCAATGAAAAAAATCCTGTCAAAAAAGCTAATAATAATAAGCTAATTTCATTTCTCCCAGCTGCCTGCCTTTCAATTCTTTATCCCTGCTATCAGGTTTGAATAAATTTCATCTCTCACACTACAAGTAATGAGCAGGCAATGACTTATGAAGCAAAGAGACCAAGTTGAGACAGAATTAGAATACAATTTTAATGAGACAGAGCTGAGAAAGTGGAATTGTTACTCTTTTGACAGACTTGGCAAAATACCCAACATTATTTCAAATACTCTTTCCACTCTACAGAGAAACTGTCATTTTTTTTAAAAAAAAGGGAATACTCAGGAGAACGCTTTTAGGGTATATTTTTAATGTGATTTAAGTGAAGAACCAGTTATTAAAGAATTTGCTTTATAGAAGACAAAATAGGACTTAAATTAAAATACACTGAAAGTCACACTGGATGACAGACAAACAGAGAAACTCGATGCTCTGCTGTGTTGGTACCCTTCTAGAGAATCAGTCTCTTCAAAGACTTTTTGTGGCCAGATCAATAAAAGTATATTGTCTTTCAGGTTTCTAGAGAAGGAGTATTCATAATTACACTCACAAGACGTAGGGTGTAATAAGCCTTTCTTGTTCTGATGACTCTGTGTCTCCAGCACCACTCCCACACCAATAATTTCCAAAGACAAGGAGGCCTCAAGAAATAGAGCCTCTCTGCCTAGGAAAAAAAAAGAAATCAAGACAGGCATGCAAGCTCACAGAGTTACTTTACGAAGCTAGCAAGAATTCATCCCAAGGTCTAGCCAGAAGAATAGATGCATTTAATATAAGAATGAATTCTGGCACCCAGGAAAAGTGATAGCAAACAATGAAGCAAAGAGTGGCTTTGAACTGAGGGGGAAAAAAAAAAAAGATATTTTAAACGTACGACAAAAGAAAATTAAAGACTTGAACAACCGTTTTTTACTAACTTTGCCCAAGTCCATATCCTTTGTGCCCTGCCTTCAAGAGGTATTTAAAAAACCATGTCCAAAATGTATCTCTTAATGGAACCAGTTGAAAGAATAGTAACTAGAATATACAAGTACTACTATATTTCCTAAATATCCCTATGTAAAATCTGCAGTTCTCACATTTGTCTGTTCCATACTTCTTTCTTACACTAAGTTACAAAATAAGTTTAGAGTTAAGCCTGCATGTTTCAGGGATCTGAGACTCTGTCTATATTGTCTTTTCCTGACAAACCTGAGATCATTCTGGTTACGCTCCAAGCTAGCTGGAGGCAAGCCATCTCTGATCCAAAAGTTGTGTAACTGCTTTAGTGCCTCTTAGTAGGGCTTATTAGCTTGGGCTCAGTGCCATGCTAATGTGGTTACACAGCTTCTAGTCTGGACCAAGTTCAGGTCTAGTTGGCTTGGCGTGAGTTCTCATTTGCCTGCCTTCAGCTGTGTAGACATAGGCCGACAAAACAACCCTTTGTCACTTTTTCGCACAAAAAACCCAGCTCATTCTCACTTAAAAATTGATAGGAATGAAAATCTTTTAAAAAGGATATTAAAATTCTTGTGTTAATTTAATGAAAAAAGTCAGCAAGTCAGACTGTGTAAAAAGGTGCATGGAAAAGGTTTACAGGAAAAAAAAAATCCAATTCCAACCTCAAATTTCACAAAAATACAAATAATGACACCTAGAATCATGAATCAAAGAAGTTTTCCCACAGTAAAATTAAGAATTTTACAGCCTCAGGCAAAACATAATTCTGTATTTCTGATAAACAGTTCATGCACTCCCTACACAAGATCTACAGTGTTAAAAGAGAAGACTAAGATGTTCAAGTTATTGTATGAAGCAGAAGTTCTAGAGTAGAACTGTACAAATTTAAGGCCTGTTTCTTTTTGGACTCTTCTTTCAAAATGGTATTACTTCCCTTTCTTTTATATTTATTTACCTGAAACCAGTCTCACTGTACAAAATGGGTAAGTATTGACAGACATTCTTGAAGTTGAAGAAATTTTATTTCATGATTATATAGATTGTAAAATGCCATATTTATACAAGTTAATAAGAAGGCTATAGCAGTCATCTGCTTCCTTAGCCTTACAGGAAGGTTTTTGACTGGGTTGAGTGTGTATGCTTGAAAAGGTGACAGGTTGTATGGGGACAGTCAGTAATTTTATGGGGGTACTCTACTGAAGCCAAGCTAATGATGTTGTCACTTTTTCAGTTTTTCCTTGAAACCTCCTTCCCAGATGAAATTGCTAACATCATAATCTCAGCTACTTGGATTAAAGTTGCCTTCTGATTGTGCCCTTGTGTTTTCAGTATTTACTCTAAATTCAGAGATCTCTGTACTAATTCTTCAGATCTCAAATTCTTAAAGAAAGCTGCATTTATTCTTGAAAGCTGCATTTATTCTTGCTGAAGAAAACTGAAACCAAGGAGAATACTGAAACGAGACAGTGTGAGAGAGAGATATACTGCATATTAAAGCAGTGGAGGTTTTCTTCAGAGATATTTATCTTTGGTACAGTAATCTTTGAGTTTAGCAAATTATGCCTAGAGATACTGTATGTGCAACTGCATTGGTAGTGAATGGACTAATGCACGGCATGGCTGGAAGGGCACAGTTAATTTGCCCTAGAGAAGAGAGGCTACATCTCACCTGGTAGATTAGGGAAGACCCTTGAGTGTTCATTACACAGATGGACTCTCGCAAACTGCTCACTTCCATAGAAGAAAAACACATTTTACCTCAGCTGTCAGCAACCCTTATAGCCAGCAGGTCAATTAGATCACCCTTAAGAAGATAATTGTCTATTGCTGTACACAGTGCCCAGCTGCCTTCTCTAGGAGATCTCAATTCTGCCTTGAATGAAATCAGCACCACAGATGATCTAATTTGGATTGAGAAAAATCTGAGGGAAACAGTAGATCACACAGCTGCAACAGCTTAGATATTAGGTTTTCTGGTGGGCAGTCCACTGAAATCAGTGGTCAGGTATGTCTTACTGCACCCAGGAAACCACATTAAAAGTCAAAAGCAGCGGCACCTTTGTTCTGTACATTCCCATAACTTGTTTGACTTTATCCTGCCATGGTGTTCTTACCTTGCAAAAGACATCAGTCCTGCCTGCCAAACAGACCCAGTGTGGTTATGTCTGGTGTGATAGAGGAACAGTAAGGCAAATACTGCTCCAGGACTTTCTTAAGGCAAAACACTTTCTTAATCTTAGCCATAGGAATATAGAACAGTGAGGAAAAAATAACTACATAATAAAAGGTAAACAGGGTAGGGAAAACACTGGAACAAACTCATCTTCCAGGAGGTCCTCTGTCTTTGGGACCTAGAGATTAGATGTTTCTGATTAATTTTCTTCATTAACTCTGAGATAACCTGATTATATGTCCATGTCCTTAAACCATTCTGATGTTTGTATTCACTATTCAGCCTCCCTCCAAGCACACACTGATACGCACTGTCACAAGGCATTCCTGGTAAAAACCTACTGAAACAGTCACCCCACAGGGAGTCTTAGCCAGAAAATTGTGAGCAATGATCCTCCAGACCTATTCATCAGGTCATTGTTGTGAGGTGGTTATAATCACAGCCTTGTACTTACAGCCTTCTGGGGTACCTCCTGATGATACTATCAGGGAGCTAAGACACTGTTCACATACAGAACGTATCCTGATAGCTTGACCAAGACACAGGATTCCCATGTAAATAAGAGAAGCCACCCCAAAAGATTCAGAGAAAGTATACTTCAATTATTTTGAAAAGACAATGCAATGTTCAGAATATAAAGTTAAAAAAAACAACCAAGTAAACACACCCCCTATAACAAAAGAAAACACAACACAAAAAACCACTGTTATTAAGTTTGCCTGTTATTTCTCTGGTATTTGGTTTTCTATCAATAATTATGCAATCTCTGGCACTCCGTAACAAGTTAATATGGCTAATAAGATTCTAACATCACTGGAAAAACTGTTTGATGAGAAGTTCTGCCCTACAGTATCAGAGGGCATGTCCATGTGTCTGCAGCTTTCAGTACATCATGAAAAGCAACATTTTAAAAATGACAGCTCATCTTTTTTTTGTTCAAGCTTTCTTTCTCCTTCCTAAGGGTCTTGGAGCTATAATTCATATCCATCCCCTATCCAAAGCTGAAACATACTGAATTTGCATGGAAGATCTATGAGAGGTTGGGAAGGGACAAGAGAAGGTTTTACATAAAATAGAAGCAATAAAGTGTCTGAAAGGGCAGTTACAAAGTATTTTCTCCTCTTGCTCAGCAGAGCTGTTGGTTGCCTTTCAAATAGATCTCCACAGTCTGCTGTTTTTCTTCATTCTACACAAATATAATTCAATCAGATATAACTATATGAAGAGATGAAAATTAGAAAAAATTAGAAAATCAGAAATATGTGCAGTTTTCATTGTATTACTGTAATTTTTTAATTAATCCATTAGAAAGAAAGTCAAACAAGCATTGCCCTCTTCCCACATCTCCACAGGAAAACCAGTTATCGATTGGCTTGATGTTCATGAAAGGAGAATATAACAACAGCAAAGTAATCCTGCATGTGTTAAGCAAGGTTTTAACTAAAAATAAACAGCAGTAAAGCACAAGATCACTGCTAAGTGAGAAATGCCAAGAAAATGTAAAGGAACCTTTCTTTTCTCTTCTCCTTTACCCTCCCCCACTGATTCTGCTTTTCCTTTAGTGATTGTTTCCTGTCCATTTTTCCAGTGTGTAAAACATCTGTGATTTGCTGCAAGCAGTGTCTATTTATATTGAGAATCACACAGCAGGTGCCAGTTAAAAAAAAAAAAAAAAAAAGAAAAGAAAGCAGCAACCAATGAGTATTATCCCATGACCCTGGAGGGTCATTTTACTTGTTATTCCACAATGCGTATGGGAAAGAGGCTTCCTATGAAACGACTGTGTATAGCCAGCAAGCAAGATATGACCACTTCCTTTTATCGCAGAAAAATGCAGATTTATAAAACACTTATCTCCCTGAAACAAAAGTTATTACAAATAATCTATTGTGTTGAATCTAGAAACAGGCCATGTTCAACAACGGCGTAATATAGTGTGTATTTTTAAGTAGGGATTTTGAGATGTGAAATCTTTTCTGTAGTTATCATGTGAGTACAAACTCATTCTTATGACTTTCATGCTTAATAGCAAAACATGGTATTTCCCAAACAAAATGAAAGTGAAAAAATTTAATTCTCAGCAAATGTATCCTATTACCACAAAAATGTGTAATGTAGTTTGTATTTAACAATACTCATTAAGAAAGAGAGATGTACATCGACATTGTATAAATTTTTTTTTTTTAATAAAATTTATAAAAATTCTTTAAACATCATTCTAGGAATTCAGTTAAGAGAATTTGTTTGATCTAATCGTAGTTCACCAATCCCCACCAGCCTTGTTTCTTCTTCTGAGTCATATTTATCAGGTTCATTGAATAAAAAGCCTGAAGGAACTTCCTTAAATGGATATTTATTTAGCTCTTTTAGGTCTGCCCTTTTCCCTTCCTCCCGTCTCGTGTTTCCAGTGCAGATCATTGTGAAGACTAGAGCGGTGAAGCATGAAAGATTATGTCCTGATACAAGACAGTACTGGAGTTTTAACCTTCAGTGGTAATAAGATGGGTCCTAATTGTCCTCCCAAGTGCCTGCAACAAAGCTAATTTTGGAGTGCCAAAGATAACCCCTGTAGATGACCTAATTAAATTCTCAGGAAAGCTATTATTTTTAAGATAAGGTGTTTCAGCTATTGGCTATTTAAAAACTGAAGTTTAAAATGCCTGTAAATGAGACATCTGCAATTCCTACTCAGTCAGAATTTTCCATTCCTGTCAGCTGTGGGTATGGAATTAGAAAAAATGGACCTTTTATCTTAATTTAGTGTGATTCATTGCAAATCAGTATAGCAACAAAAATATTTGTTCCATGAGAACATTTCAAGTTGTTTATATATAGGTAGTATATATTTTCTGTATGAATTAAATACATAACTGAATACACAGGGTGAATTGTTACCTTTAAAATAAAATTAGAGAAATTGAGGATGGGAACTGTGTCCCCTCAGGCCAAGTAATTGCAAAATTATGCATGTCAATTCATTAGCTCTATTGAAAGCATTCCCAGACTGACCAAATATCACTGTGGTGATAGTGCATCTTACCCTTACAAGTAAGAGTTGGCTAGAGTGCTGCGTTTAAGCTTTTGTAAAACTTGTGCAGTGTGCTTCACCTAATGTTGAAATAAAATTTGGAACTAGTATTTGGAAAATTTGCAAACTGAATTGTCTAAGAGAAAAGCAATTTGTTTAGAATGAACATCTGTGTGTTAAGGTAAGGAGAGGAGCCATTCCCGAGACAAGGTAGGATTACTCTGAAGAGGTGAAGAAGAAAGAGAAAAGTCCAAGGACAGCTCTGAACAGCTTTCAGCTATCAGACCAGTGTGCCTGCTGTTAGATCAGTTGCTGAACAGTGGCACGTCTCCTTTGTAGTAAAGGAAACCCAGACTGACATCTTAACTTGCTAAACTAGCCCTGGCTGTCATTTCATGCAAGGGAAAGAGGGAGTGGAGAAATGGAGAGAAAATAAAAAATTAGAGAGAAGTAAAAAATGTCCTATGAGCACACCAAACCACTTAAGCAGCCAGTTTTCTGTAAATATTGTACATTCCACTCACTTTGGGCATCGTTGGAAATGGGCTCCATCTGACAGGTTTTCTGTGTTTGTGGCAAAAATGCAACGTTCCCCAAACTCATTACTAAATGGGCTTCAGACTTTTCACACTCACATGGTTGTTTTCTTGTCAATTTATTCTTTACATTTCTAAGAGCCCTCAGTGTCTTTGTTTTCCCTGATCCTAAAATAATTTCCAACATATTCCAACTGACTTTAAAATGTGCACATTTTAAAAGCGGAAATGCTAATAAGCATTACTTTAGATTGTACATGTAAATCAAGAAAGAAAGTGCTTCAGAAACTCCTTTAACTCACTGGAGAAGATGAAAGCAGAACTGAATACACTCTCTTGCTTGAGTGCTAAGATCCTAGTTCAAGAAGGCTAATAGGAACTAAAGACCTTGAATCATCTTAGAGAATCACATGCTTTGCAGGACCAGACTAACACGGGCAGTACCACAGATATCCTCTCTAGCTTAGAAGAGAGAAACTTGCTGTCAGGTTTCCTGTGCACACACCAGCCTTTGCAGTCCCTTTTTCCAGCAATGGCTTGCAAAAGGCACTGGTTCACAAGCCATCCTTAGACATCAAGCCCTGCTTGCTCTTCGTGCTTTAATGACAGCTGATTTTTCCCCTCTAAAGAGAGGACTTGCAGCAAAAATTCTTGCAATATTGCCAGACTTGCACTCACACTGCAGTCCTTAGTTAAGCTGGGGGAAATTTTGTGTGACAATTTCTAACAGCATCAACTAATACACTAAAGAGTAAACACATAACAAAAGAAAAAGCAAGAGTTTTCAGTTGTGTTTTTGATAACTGAAATATAATTAATGAAGACAAAGTTGAGAGATCTTTTAACATTCCTTCTATAGCACAGTTCAATTAGGCAGTTCTGTGATGTTTGGGTATCCACAGACTCTCTTCACAGCCTTCAATTCCCACAACTTCTTCCAAGAAGTGATTAAAAAACATTTGCAAAAGTGAAGCTAACGGAACTGTAAACCAAGGCATAAAAAGGGTTCCTTTACTGAATTTGTTAAAGTCACATCAACCTGACAATCAGAGGTCACTGAAGTTCAAACCCCCAATGTTCACATCCCTGAGGAGAATGGGACATTATTAATATTTTTGTATAGAAGAACTCCTGAGTGAAGCAGTCTCCCTCAATGATGAAATGAAAAGGGTATTCCACTGTGTACTGTGAAATATATTATATATCTTCCACATAGTTGGTTGGGGATCAACTGCCAGCTTCTTCACGGTGTGAGCTCTTGATTGAAGCACCAGCTGTGTTCAAGGGATTGAAAGAGACCTTGAAAATGGCAAAGCAAGACCCAGCATTCAGAGCTGACAAAACAAAACTGACAAGAGAGGCAATAGCTATTCTTTCTGAGTGCTCATCATAGGAAATGTCATTGAAAAGAAAGAAGAAAGAAAAAGAGAAAAGGGGGTGGGAGAAATCAAACAGAGGTTTTAGTACGGCTTGAATATGCTTTTCTGTTTTTTCACACTTTTAATTAAGAAAAAAGAAGTGTAACTTAAAGATTAATGAAAAATTAAAATGCAGGAATCAAATGAGAAAAAGCTTCTCTGTTAAAAACATTCAGGAAGATTCTTGTTTGCCACTTGTGTGAATTAGAATTAACTGAAGCCATGGAACTGTGTTGGTGTAAGTCAGGTGTAATGCAGAAGAAATAATTAGGCCTACCACATTATAAAACTCACAGAAGAATTATGTTTGTAGGGGAGTTCTGTGTCCCTGTAATTCCTACTGGAACAAAACAATCATAGTCCCACTTTAAATATAACTCTTGACTTCTTAAAGTATGTCTGAGTTACTTATAACTCCTGGGAACTTGAAGTGGTATTTTTGGAGGGCAGGAATTATCTAAGGTCAGTCTCCATCTGTTATGTAAACACACACACGAAGTAAAATAGATGCTCACTTTCCGTTTACAAATGCATTCTATTTTTTTCACTGTGCTCTTGACTTTCAAGACTTTTAACATTTTTTTCCCCTGTAACCTTTTTTTTTTTTTTTTTGTGCAAGCCCGTTCTTTGGCAGCCAAAGTGTTGAAATGTCAATTGGTATCCCCTGGAGACTTCATTTCCACTGTCTGACACTGCCGACATCATCATGTGGTTCAGGGTTTATCTTTCCTGCTGTGACTGAGCTGGAAAATCTAAATCAGCCCTGCACAAAAGGTTGAGCAGAGGCCAGCCATAATCAGATAGAAACTATATATATTTTACCAAAAGATAGGAGGAAGGGGGAGGGCAATCGCTTAAAAAAGCTTTATAGACAGCTAATCTCTCAGACTGGCTGCACACAGCATTCTGCTTAATAAGCAGCTTAGCAGGAAAATGAGAGAGAGAAAAAAGTGCTATTAGAAGGGCAGTGGTAGAGTCTTACCCAGCCAGAAGCAGATAGATTTTTCAGGGAAAAAAAGATGTGCAAGAGAAAGATGCAGAGGAATTAGAGAGCATATTTCAAATGATTTTGCATGTGACTCAGTGTCATCACTTATCAGTCCATATGACCAAGTGAATAGGTCACTAAACTGGGAGCTGGGGAAATTTATGCTCTATCTCTACTTCTGCTACCGACATAATCAACACTGGGACAAGATTCTTCACACTCCTGGACCACCTCATATCTGTTTAGTATGCAAGCTCTTTGGAAAAGAAGCATTTTGCTTACAGTGGTTTAGTGTTTTACCTATGTCTTTACGAAAAGAGTTTCTAGGAAGGCTTACTCCTAATTCAAACAATTTAATAATTATAATACATTTGACACACATTAATAGTTCCACTCTGATACCAGTGTGACATTTTTCTGTGTTTGGTTTACAGGCCAACACCTTTAAGAGCATATTTGTCCAGTGAAAGATAGAGTGCTAATCTACAGGGACTAGAAATGGCTTTGTCATTTTCTAGATGACAGCTCTTATTTTTCTGCTTTCTGGCAGAGGAATTACCATGAGTCTTCCATCTTTCTCAGCAAGACACTTGCTTATCTAGCTGCTGGAAATGCTTTTGTTTAAAATTCCTCTCATATAACTCTGCCACAGTTAGAAGAAAGGTTGCTTGATTTACAAAACAAGCTCACATTGCACTCTCTCTCTGATGTATCTGTTGCTAAAAAGAGTCAGAAAACATCTGAGGAGCAAAATTCAGTTATTAGGCATAAGACTTACTTTTTTCTTAAATAAAGAAAAGCAATCATTTTTGCTAAGGGTTAAGGAACTCTTTTGCCTCTTTATTTGAAAGGGAGTATAAATGTGTCAATATTTGAAAAGAATACATGAAAATCTGAAGCTTAGGCAAATTCTAGAGTTGGTGTGACTATTTGGACTCAAGCGGAAGCAGGACCTAATTCACATTAGATGCTTCAATTATCAAGCAAAGACAGCCTAATAAAATTGTGCAAGCATATGCAAAGGCAGACTTGGATAGAATACAGGTTAGAAAGAACAATTGGAAACACCACCTTTGTGCTTGTCTAATCTGAAGCCATTCCGTGCAGTAAAAAATTAATTTACAGTGGATGCGAGTAATTTCAGCATGTCACTAACCTTACCTATTTCATTCTTCTGAGCCTTGATGATAGCTGATAAGGATCCTGGAAAAAAAAAAATCTTCCTAGCTGATTTGGTCGTTTTGTGATATATGCTGGTTTTGGAAAGTATGGTCTTGAATAATCCATTGTGACAACTCCTACTCAGTCACTCAGTACTTGTGCTTCAGATAACGTTACCTTAGCATGACATTTACTGTAAACTGTGGTTTGTTGATAAATCAACACAATCACTGATTTGAGAGCACGTACTGTGGACAATGAGAAAGGCAGAATTGACTGAAAGAGCAATGGGTGAAAACTAGAAATTCCCAACCTTATTTTCTTTTGTAGTCAAAGATGACAGTAAAATGGGCTGAAATAGATAGAGCTGTATTTATGCACAACAACAGTAATTTACGATGGGCAGAGGCATTCCTGAGGCAAAATTAGAGCTGGCTAAAAGGTTCATAGTTCATTACTTCATTCCCCAAATAAATCAAAGGTAAAAAGGATGAAGTCAGTCCAGAGCATTTACATTCTTAGAGCTAAGACTTCTTTTAAAAAAGGCTTTTCTACTGAACAGCAAGGACTACAAACCCCCTTTATTGTCACAGAAATACAATTTACAGCACATAACTATAACTCATCTTTAAGTGAACAGGCTTCATGTTATTTATGTAGTAACCATAAATAGATTGCAAGGAGAGGGAGCTTATTTTCAATCTCATAGAAAGGGCAACCTTCGGGTTCTGCGTATTTACACACACACACAAAATCACACCTACGTTCTTTCTTGTGAGGGTCTTTCCTTCTGCCCATGGAACTTGCCTGGGGAACAGAACAGCTTCTTTCAAGGACTCCTCCTTGATGAAGGTCACAGCTTGGCCCAGAGGAAATCTGCTGGTGAAACTTTTTTCAGAAAATGGCAAGTACCAAGAACTGGTTCCAGAAACTCACTGGTTTGGGAAAGCTATCTCTGTGTGGTGTCTTCAGCTTTAGGAAAGATTTCATGGTTACAAGAGACTTTCCACAAGAGGGTGGGGTTAAGAGTTTGATTTGGGCTGTGTTCTAAGTCTGCCCCATTTAACCTTTGCCTGGCTTTGAGAAGGGACATGGTTAGGCACCTTGCACATAGTCAGCTGGATATGGAGTACAAGCACGCACATTTACACATTCTCTGTTACTTAAAAAAGCAAAAAAAAAAAAAAAAAAATTGTAAACGTGAGAAATGAAAAAGAATTTTGACATTTTTGTAAACTAGAGTCCTTGTTTTACTCCGAGTCCTACTGGAAAGTTTTAGCAGCTCACCACACTGCCCCAGCTACATTTTTGAGCTTTGCTAATATTTCTGAGTACCACATTTTCAGGCTCTCCCTTGAAATATACTGTTGACCTCCTCTTTGGTGTATTTCTTTCTTCAACACATAGTATTTTAGTTTAACAGTTGTGACTAATCAGCTTTTTCAAAGCTAAGTATTGTTCAGTTTCAGCACAAGGAACAAACCAAAACAAAAGGTATGTTAACACAATCCACAAGCCTTTTGTAGACCTCTACAACCACTAACTGCTCAGCACTGGACAGGAACAAGGCAAAATTTAGCTATTCAGTCAGATTTCTAAGCAGGGTAAATTTGTAAGGGCTCTCCATGTACCTCAATGGTTCTCCATTTGTCTGATAGGATGTTCAGTCTCCAGATGGCATTTTTTTTTATTTCACTCTTCCCAGTTTGCTCTGGGTGTCCTTGACTTCACCAATCAATGGATCTGTTCCTTGCATAACTGCAGACAATCTGCCTGGCTATTTCAGTCACAGCAGAGCATCCGCAGCCCAACCAATATTTCCACCATCACAAACAAGCACTTGTTTTAGAGAGAGTTACCCAGTGCCTGTAGCAGTTTAAGAACACCATTCTCTCTGAACCTGCAGGGTTTTTTTCTGAAATTTAGCTATATCCATAAATAAAGAGCAATAATGAATTTTTAAAAAACACCTTCACAGCAATGAGAGTTACTCTTGGTTTTTTAGTTGCTAGTATGGTTTAGCTCAAAACACATCCATCCACTTTTACTCAGCTGTTACATGGCAGCAGTAGCAACTCCTTTTTGGACCAGCAGGGCCTCCCTTACTTGGACAGCCTGACTGCAGGGTGTCAAGACAAGCTTTTCATATGCATATCTACTCTCTTATGAAGAAGTTCTGGAGACACATCAGGTCATCACCTGCAGAGTGAAGAGGTCCCATCACACCTCTCTCTTAGTTATGCCAGAACTGCTGATTGACATTAATTGCTTCACCTGTAACCCCTCTGAACACATCCTTTCTCCATTGCAAAAGGTAGAACTTGTCACTGAAATTTCCACTCCAACTTTATAGACTTTTAACATGTATTACTCAATGGCAGTATATCATGAGTGGTAGAAGACCCTTCGAAACAGACTGTCTCTAGGAGAAAAGAATATAATCAGGGAAATGGAGTTTTCTGCCTCAGATGAAAATCTCAGTTCAACTGCAAGTCAGAAGTGCTTTATTGATTAGGAATAGGATTAGGATTAAGATCTGCCGGTTACTGTGTTTGAGCCTGTGTGTTTCTGTGTTTTTTTTCTGTTCTAAAATCAATAGTAGCGTCTTTTTTCACAAACAGATCTGATCTGTAAGAAAAACAGTCTTTCTTTTTAGAAAGTACCTACTCAGCCATGAAAGGAGTTGTTCATTTGATACTATGCATCATAGAAGAATGTACCTGGACTCTCCTGAGAAAACTGTTTCACAAGAGACAGTCTGCTGGAATTTGTAGATCTTGAAGATTCTGAAAACCAGCCTTAAATTAATTTGTAAATTCACGTGCCCCCAAATTGATCTCCTTTGAACCACGCTCTCCACAGTTGAAAATCACAAGAAAGTCTATATTTTTAATCTAGAAGTACCTAATATCAGCTTGAATTGATTTGTTTTATAACAAACAGTTAGCATGTATGTTCATGCAAATTCACTTGTAGTAAGATACTTTGGCATAGGCCAACTTTAGGCAGAAAAAGAAAGGGATAGGATGTCTAGAGTAGTTCTTCTGTGCAACCCTTTATTTTCTTCTTTTCTTCCCTTTTTTTTTTTTTTTTTGCCCCCAGGCCCAGTTTTCAGTATCACTGAAATGGAAAATGGAAAAGTGAGGGAGTGGAAAGTTTTCATACAAGTTTAGGTAGACAGACCCTGTAGGCAATCCTGACAATTCCTCCTTCATCCTTATTGAAGGTGAATTCTCCTTCACAGTTGCTCTCCTAATAAGTCCCAGCTGGTTTTAATGACAGGATTTATAGGGTGTTTCTAGACTCTTGTGAATTGCATCCAACAGACCCCTGCAGAAATTGTATCCTGCATCATAAGATCATTTTCATCAGGGGCATGAGTGCTGGGGTATCACATAACAGGGACTATCTTTTTCAAACTTCAAAAGAATTCTTATAAACTATGAGGGCTGCCTTCTCCCCCCACTCTTAACTCTCTTCTTGTGAGACAATTTCATAAATATTTATAGCTAAAGGGCAAGGAAGTTACCTTCCATTGCCCATTTGAGTTAGGGAAACTTCCCCTCCCTTCCCAATTACCAGGAATTTGGCAGCCTTCCAAGTTTCCTCTGTAATTGTTCTAACAGAGAGAAGAACATTTGAATTTGTACTTTGCATGTACAGAGAATATATAGTTACTGCCTAAAAAGGTGACACAATCAGGTGGTTTATTTGTTGGGAGTACAAGACCACAAAGGGAGGGAGAGCCAATTCTCCTTATCAAGCATAATATTGGCACATTGGTTTAGAGTTGATTAAGCTGAGGAAGAAAAATGATGATTAAAAACATACCTATTATCCTTGTATCAGGTCAATAGTCAAGGTCCAACGTTTTCAACACAGACGTTACTGTCATTGTAAGGAATCCAGCTGGTTTAAGGTGAAAAATGCAGCTAATCATTCTTTTAAGCGGTCATCTTCAGCTCTGCATGTAAAACAAATGATAAAAGGCAGCAGATCATATCTTTATTTCAACCATATCTGATGTTAAGTCAACTGGTGATATACTTCATACATTATGCTACTGTATCTTTAGGGATACAGTAAATCACAAGCATATATACATTATGCAGGAGTGGATGTTTCAAATTATAGGAAATGTGGTAAAAGAAATATTTTCAGTAAGATAGGATTAATTTTGAAACTCATTGGGAGTACTGGAGTGATGTCTCTGTAGCATAGAACCACCATTCAGCAATGGAAGGGCAACACATATCTGAAAATTTAATTCTATATTACCCCATTACATTTTTTGTTTTGTTTTGCTTTGTTCTTTGTTGTGGGTTTTTTTGGTTTTGTTTTCAGATTAAGAAGGATAGCTTTACTTTTTATTTTGCATGAAACTGTACTTTTGGCTCATTTTGTTGAATGTTATTGCCAACGTATGTCAAACCACTATTTAAACAAAATCTGAAACGAACACAGTCCAAAATAACTAGTGTATGCACATATGTGAGTTCCCTGTAATGCCTAAGCGAATGGCTGATATAAACTGAAGATATTTTAGAACACTGATAGGAAATGGAAGGGAAGTAGACAACCAATTCAACAGCTACAGAATAACACAGCAGAATAAAAATGGACCTAAAGCAGAATATTGCTCTGTTTTCACACCTCATGGGTGAAATTCTGGATACCATTTTTGTGTGCTGTTTGCTTCAAAAGATGATTAGGGAGCCAGTAACAAACCGCAGCATTTGGATACTTAATACATGCATACCTAGAACTGTGAAAACGTAATTCTGAATTTAATGTTATTTTACGTACAGATTATATTAGTTCATTCACTGGTGTAGTATCGATAGAAATTTAGAAAGCAACAAAGTCACAAAAGTCTCCTGACTTAAACAAAGCTGAATTGCACAGATCCTCTACTTCCTCATTTTACTGAATGAAGTAGGAGCTTGTAGACATTCTTGTGAGTGAATTTGGTAGTTTTTCAGATGTATTCCTTTGAGTGGAACAGATAAATGCATAAATGACTAATATAGGATGGATTTTAAGAGGCAATATTTTCTCTATGCTGTGTCAAGGGTTTGTGTGTGATAACAAGCCTCTCATCACAAAACCTGCCTCAAGTTTTAACACACCCCCAACCTGTTTGTCCTTTTGATATTGCAGAGGTTACTTGCTGAGAAATGAGATTTCAAGATTCAAGAATCATCCTACATGCAAAGTGAAATTCCAGTTTCCATTTACATCTGGGCAGCAATACTGGGTACCCAGCTACATCTCCCAAAGGAACCCAGATGCCATCATGGCTGTAAGCCCCCACTGGAGAGCTCCTTGCCATCAGCCAGACCTTCAGCCCCTGAAGAATAAGAAAGGTATTTATAAGCAAAAAGTATGTCCAAGCTGAGGGTGGAGGGAAGAAGATGAGGCTTCCCTTCTTCAGATTATTTCCCTGATGGCTAATTCTTTGCTCCATCAATGGAGGAAGAGGAGAGGTGCATCTGTAGTGCCTATGCCCTAATATACACCTTTGAACTCTTTCTGGCAGTGGTGCTCTGTGCTATTCACTTACACTGAATCAGTGGGGGGCACCTTTTAATGCTACTTGCTTCTGTGAAGCTTTCTGCAAATCACCACAGACAATTAGTCTAGTAATTCAAAGGCAACCACCAGCTTTCCTCAAGCACCGTGGAATGTAAATAGATGCACCCTCTCTGTGAAAAAGTGTCTTTCCAGTGATTAATTATTTAAGTACATTATCCATTATTTAAAATATGTTACGTATTAAGCTTGAATTTAGAATTTCAAAATAGCTCAGTATAAATAGCATGCCGTAAAAGGATAAAATCTTCCTCAAACCATGTTTGATTGCATGATTGCTGCTTGCTAGAAATATTCATATGGAGCACAAGTACCATACCTACTTGCAAAATTACAGCTGTATGTCACTTGGAAATACGATGTTACAGCCCTCTATTTCTATTAAATTAGTTTTACTGATTTGCAAATGGGGCAAATGAAGAAAATACAATAATTACAGCTGCTACACTTACAGAATTGTTAATGTTGGAAGGGACCTTTGAAAGCTACATGGTCCAACTTGCCTGCTCAGGCAGGGCCACCTACAGTTGCCCAGGACCGTGTCCAGACAGCTTTTCTCTCTAAGGATAGAGACCCCACAACTTTTCAGGGTAACCTGCTGCAGTACTGGGTTACCCTCAGAGTGAATAATTGTTTCCTGATATTCAGAGAAAACCTCTTGTGCTTCGGTTTGTGCCCATTGTCTTTTGTCTTGTCATCAGGCACCACTGAAAAGAGCCTGTCTCTGTTCTCCTTCCGTAGAATCATAGAATGGTTTGTGTTGGAAAGGTCTCCAAAGGTCGCCTATTCCAATGCCTCTGCAATGATCAGGGACGTCTTCAACTAGATCTGGTTGCCCAGAGCCCCATCCAACCTGACCTTGGATGTTTCCAGGTGTGGGACATCTACTGCCTCTCTGGGCAACCTGTTCCAGTGTTTCATCGCCCTCATTGTAAAAAATTTCTTCCTTATACCTAGTATAAATCTACCCTCTTTTAGTTTAAAATCATTACCCCTTGACCTATTGCTACAGACCCTGCTAAAAAGACTCCATCATTCTTCTAAGCCCCCTTTAAGCATTGGAGGCCTGCAATAATGTCTGCCTGGAGCCTTCTCTTCTTCAGGTTGAACAACCCCAACTGTCTCAGACTGTCTTCATAAGGAGAGGTGTTCCATCCTTTGGATCATTTTTGTGGCCCTCCTCTGGACCCGCTCCAACCGTCTCTTTCCTGTGCTGAGGGCTCCAGAGCTGGATGCAGGACTCCAGGTGGGGTCTCACTAGAGCAGAGTAGAGGGCCAGAGTCAGCTCCCTTGACCTGCTGGCCACACTTCTTTTGATGCAGCCCAGGATACGGTTAGCTGCCTGTGCTGGGAGCACACATCGCCACCTCATGTACAGCTTATTGTCCATCAGTCGCCCCAAGTCCTTCTTGGCAGGGCTGCTCTCCATCCCTTCATCGCCCAGCCTCTCCTGATACAGGGGGTTGCCCCAATCCAGGTACAGGACCCTGCATTTGGCTGTGTTGAACCTCATGAGGCTCACATGGGCCCACTTTTCAAGCTTTTCCATGTTGAGAAATGAATCCTGAAAAAATCCTGAAAAAAAAATTTCAGGATGCCTCTGTATGGCATCCCAACCCCCAGGTGTGTCAATTGTACCACTCAGCTTGGTGTCATCTGCAGACTTGCTGAGGATGCACTCAATCCCACTGTGTGGTAGATGAAGATATTAAAGAGTGCTGGTCCCAATATGGACCCCTGAGGGTCACCACTCATCACTGATCTCCATCCAGACATTTAGCCGTTAACTACTACTCTCTGGATGTGACCATCCAGCCAATTTCTTCTCCATTGAATAGTCCATCCATCAAATCCACATCTCTCCAATTTAGAGAGAAGGATTTTGTAGGGGACTGTGTCAAAGGTCTTACAGAAGTCCAGATAGATGACATTGGTAACTCTTCCCTTGTCCACTGATGCAGTCACTCCATCATGGAAGGCCACTAGGCTGGTCAGGCAGGAGTTTCCCTTGGTGAAGCCATGCTGGCTGTCCCGAATCACCTTCCTGTCCTCCATGTGCTTTAGCATAGCTTCTAGGAGGATTTGCTACATGATCTTCCCAGACAGATCGATGAGGCTGACAGGTCGGTAGTTCCCAGGGTCCTCCTTTCTACCCTTCTTAAAGATAGGTGCGATGTTTCCTTTTTTCCAGTCACCAGGGACTTCACCTGACTGCCGTGAGTTTTCAAAGTTTTCTCTCATGAAGTCCAGTGTTGTTTTCCTGCTTTTTACCCTATTCCTGTTCTCAGGGTCCTGAACTCCACCATCTCATGGTCACTGCCTTCTACCTTCAAAATCCCAATGAGTCCCTCCCTGTCAGTGTGTATGAGGTTCAGCAGAGCAACTCTCCTCATTAACTTCTTCATCACTTGGGTCAGGATGTTGTTGTTGATGCACTCCAGAACCTCCTGGATTGCTTATGCCCCGCTGTGTTTTTCCTCCAGCAGATATCAGGGTGTTTGAAGTCTCCTGTGCATACTAGGACCTAAGAATGTGAGGCTGTTCCTATCTGTTCCTCTCCCCATCATGAGCTTCAGCAGTCCTTCCAGTAACTCCAACTGCTACTGCACACAGAGCTGGCTTAGGCTCAATCACTCCAAAATGGTCTAGGATAAGTTCTTGTTCTTCATGCTGTGGGAAGGGAGGGAAAATTTCATTCCAGTAAAGAACAGTCATTGTCATTATGAACTGCTAAACTGAGGAGTGAGGAATCTTCCCTGCTGTGCTAACACCAAATTGATAGGCAACTGAATGAGAAGCAGCAGAAAACATATTTTCCTGGAAAGAAATATGCAGTGGAAGATGAAATAGAGGCAAATGTCTTTGCTGCCTGGTGCATCTGTCAGGATTTCCACCTTACACACACGAACTTGTGGCAGACAACAATGAAGACAAGTTTACACTGCCTTAGGAAGCACTGCTAAGAGAGACCAAGCCAGTAACACAATATGGCAGTGTGGGGAACAACCTGAGCCCCTTTTTAGGAGGAACTGTCACTGAACTCTTTCCAAGACATCTTTCTACTTTCTCCAATCTCAGCTTGGTGATTTCTCAGACAGTAATGTAGATGTAGTGACTTGCTGAATGTCACACTATATAGAGTGAAGGAAAGAACTCAAAATAGGACTCTGAGGTGCCATATTAGTGGGCTAATCACACTTGGTCTTCCCATATACTGTTATACTTATTTAAGAAGGATTTTTTAGAGCTGTTAAGGATAATAATTTTCTTCACGTGCACTGTCCAAAGTGAGATAAATTATCAGCAATTAACTAAAAGCATGTCAGGAAAATAGTATTTATAAAAAAGCACTTTTCCCTCAACAACTGTATTACAATATTTCAGAATTATCTTGCCCCATGTTCTTTTGCAGCCTCCACATTATAATAACCACCACCCTAAGTAAAGCAAGGGCTGAAATATTCTAGAAATCAAAGATGTGGAATGCATATTGACAGTTTCCTTCAATGGAGAGTTCATCAGGAGTAAAACAGTGTTTCAAAGAGTGAGGAAAAGCAGAAACCAAAAGAAGCCACTCAAGTCTAGCTGTCTTCTGAGACTAAGCAAATACTCATTTATTTATCATCTGATTACTCCCTGTTCCTTAACATTTTATCTCCGACTAGAGTCTGATTCAGAACACTGCTGCCTTCCCACCTCACCAGTCCATCAGAAGACCAGGTCCACATTGCACCCAAATGCCGGGTTCTGTTTATTTTTGTGATTTGTTTGCTTCAGCTCTGATATACCTTCTTGTAGCTGCCAGAAGTAAAGTTTTCTAGATGCATTAGCCACAGCTGTCGACAGCAGAAAATTAATCATTTCAGGAGGTTTGAATAGTAGCAAGCAGAGAAGCAGGCAATTGAAAATGAACAGCTAAACAATAGGGAGAAGGTATTCTATCTGATTTCTTTAAACTTAGCCAGTGGGGAAGGAAAAGCAAAGTCTCAGGGAGGAAAACACTTCTACTTTTCCTTTGTAAGTGACGTGCATTGACTATGAAACATCGGAGAATTTATGTGCAGATTGATAAACATTCATACACCACACATTTCGTAAGGCTAAATGATACCAGCACTGTGGGAGTGGGGCAGCCTCAGGAATTGCGGTCTTTCCTGCATATAGAGTATTTGGCGAAGAGTGTAAAAGCTACATTAGTGCACGTTTTCTCTGTTCCCCTTTGTGTGAAAGGTTTTCATTGTGTGTATGGCAAGCTGTGGCCTTACAGGCTTTTGAATAGCAGTTGCAATCTGTTCTTGAGCTTTCTTTGTATTTCATGTTCTTTGCAAAACAAAAACTCCGCAAAACCCATTTTGCAAAATGAATTGCACTCTACTTTTCCTCTCATTTTCATTTTTAATTGAAGATAGAAACTAGATAAAAATGGAACACTCAAATATGAGAGTTCACATAAAGCAAAACCCAGGTTTTAACTAGTGTATGATCCAAAGCAACCTTCATCTCAGCTATGTAGTTCAGATTGTTCCCTTCTTAGGAGGGAATAAATTTCTTTTTCTTTGGCTCTATTGACCAGGTTATTTGATCCTTTTCATTTCCATACAAGCCACTACAATGTTCAAGGCCTCAACTCAGGCTTCTCACAACATTTGATCATATCATGTCACTTCTGCAACTGGCTCAAAAGGTTGTTCTCTTGAAGATGAGGGAAATTTGTCAGAGAAAAGGGAGTTGGAAGGAGACTCTATCTCCCTGCCTTCTCTGAACTATTCTGGTGCTCTGCACCCTCAAGGTCCTTGAATGACAGCTTTGCTTAGCGGCAAACCTCCTTTCCCTCTCACAAGACAACCTGAACAGTTGCATATGAGAGACGATGGAAGTCAATCAGCTCTTTGCTCTCCAGATTAGTTGCCATGGTATTCAGGCAAAGATATCGATACTTGTCCTCATCTTCATGTCTTTACCTACTTGTTACATACACAACGGAATACACAATCTAAAATTAATCTATAAGATCTAGACACACATCTAACTAAGGAAAAAGCCTATATTTTAGATATCATATAGCACTTTTATACAAACAAAACAGCATTAGTAACATTATATGCATATTTTATATATATTGGGCCAATTATTATTAATTTAATCAGAGCTTTCAAGCAAAACCTTTGCCATAATTTTAACTGACTGCAACTCAGTTACTTGGGTGAATAATTCTTAAGTTAAAGGTTTTAAATACATATCCATACACACTCTCATATCCTCCTAGTTGTAATTGCAGCAGCCTTACATTCCCAACATCAAACAAGGGTTAAGTACCATGTTATTTAAACAAGATGGAGGCATTTGATAATGACTGAGTGTGGAAAGTGGAGGAGGAGGAATGCTGGAAGGGAATGCAACTGCTATCATCAGGGCATAGGGGAGAACAGCAACAGCACATAAATCTACTTCAATAAAAATATTGCTATCATAATATAATTCATCTCTGAACTTTTCTGATTTTCACCTTAGAAAACAAGTACAGCTAGGGATGTTGTTTCACCCTTTTTATTACACATTTGAGAAAGTAGCCAAGATTAGTTAGACTTAATTACATCCTTTAAGGCACTTTAGATGTCAAGCTTGACTAGCTAATTCAAGAGTGGGTTGAAAGCAAATTTCTTGTTATTAGGCTTCAGCTTTTGTTTTTAAAAATTGTTCAAGGTCATGGAATGGTCAGGTTTGAAAGGTACATAGAATGAAGTTTGGATTCCCCCTTTTTTCTCATGCTTTACTAGTTCCTTGCATTTGATGACTTTATTGCCATAGTTAAGCAATTACATATTTCTGCAAGCAAATAAATATGCCAAGTTATTTTTAATATGTATTTTTTTAAAACAAAGAAGTAACCACCTCCCCTTCAGCAAATTCTTAAGACAAGAATCCCAACCAGTTCCGTTCTGTCTATGAGCAGCTAATCCAGGAGAGCACTACCCTTGGTTGGCACATCTAGTATTCAAGTCAAAAAGTTGCTTCCATTACCCTCCACAAACCTTCTGGACTGCTTGAAATTGAGCAAATTTTAGCAACGTAATAGGTTAATTCTACTGAATAACAAACATAATGAATAGCTTAAAAAAAAGACATGAAATTTCTGGCGGTCACTCAGAGCCTTAGTAGCACAAATCTCCAAACACAGAACTCACACTGACCTTAATAATCGTTGAAGCATCTGTACAAATGGATGGTTGGAATTAGGCCCAAGGACATAATTTCACTTAAATTGATTACATTAAATAATTGTGGAAAAAATAAACACATTTTTCTTTTCCTGAGGGAGCTGTTGCTTGTGTTCATGCTTAGTACAAGAAAAAACATCAAGCTGTCTATTCCGTAATGAACTTTTTGTGGGTGTTGGTTGATAACTTGGCAATGATGTGAGCAAACATGGCAAAGGGGAAGCAGGACACAAATTTATCAAGTTACTGCTGTTTATCTCTCTGGTGAACCTGAAATTACAGAATGATATGCAAGCCAGCTTTCTGCGTGAGTGGGAAATCAAATGGAAATCATAGCAACACTATTTTTGTGAAAAACACACATTCTTATCTCAGAAATCTCTCTTGGATGCAATATGCAAGATATTAGAAGCTCAAAAATTCTGCTAGTACACCCATTTCATGCTCTCATAAATCTCAAAGGCACAAAGGTTAAATTAATTGTGAAATAGAAGGAATAAGCTTGATTCTCGCTCTACCAGGCAGGGAGACATAAAGCAGGCACGCTCTTTTTGGGCAATCACCATGATATAATGCATAGTACACAGCAGAAACTGGCATGTCTGCAATCCCTAGCTAGTGTTCTAAGATTGATAAAACATTATTCAAATTGATTAAAAAATGTAAATGCATGAGAGAGAGCAATCACAACGTATCAGGGGGAGGGGTGGGAGGACTAAGACAGGCCATATGTTTCTCTCCTCTTCCTGCATTTGCTGCTCTCATACGGAGAATTCCCTGCCCAACAGATGGAGAGAAGCGTGCTTTATGCAAGGTGCAGGCGTGTTTCTCTATGAAAGCTTAAGAGCTAGAGAACAAAGCAGAGCAATTACGAGTTCTCTGTATAAAAATCTATGACCCTTATCAGATGTATTACAGATGACTTCCAGAGAACTACAGAGTAAGATAAAACAGTTAAAAAAAAAATCACTGAGCGTTACTAGCAAAGTCACTTGATCATTGGCAATTTCTTATTTTAGTTCTAATAAGAAATTGGTGCTAGGAAGAGAACACTCAGTAGCTCAAGAGGCTGGAAGGAAATAACTTCATGTCTCTTTCTTTAAGAGCATTGGTTTGGCAGTTCAAAATTTCTCTCTGTCTTTTTTTTTTTCTTTTTTCCACCCTCCAGTTAGCTACAGATCTATCATTTAACATTATTTGCATGAATGTGTGGAGTTGATAGATGTAGATACTATGGACGGATGGCAGGTTTTTCTTTACCATAAATCCTATTCCACACTAGGCAGCATGAGAGGAGCATTTTGATAGATAACACAAACTGAAGCTTTTTGATAGATAACAAACTCATTAATCACTGTCCTCTAAGTGCCATAAGAAGAATTTAAAAAGTGCCACGTTCAGCACTTGTAAAAGTTTCTTGTTTCCAAATCACAGCAGTTATTACTTTGTGCTTTTTGACTAGCC
The DNA here is from genome assembly GCF_964289735.1 of Phaethon aethereus. Taxonomy (NCBI): domain Eukaryota; kingdom Metazoa; phylum Chordata; class Aves; order Phaethontiformes; family Phaethontidae; genus Phaethon; species Phaethon aethereus. The sequence goes on along the minus strand of NC_138577.1, from coordinate 68,211,263 downwards.
AGAGTAGCAATTCCAGTATGAAAAAATGACGAGTGGGGGTTAAATTTAGTGTAAGACCAAACAAGGACAAGCTTCACAGTGCTATCATTAATGCTCTCTTCCTCTTCCCAGAGAGCACTGGCAGACTTCCAGTTTATTAAAACAACAATCAAAGGCAGATCTTCTCTCTGTATACACAATGAGTCAAGGATGGATCATTTACTCAAACAGAGCTGTTCACTGAGGTATAAAAGCAAAAATGCATTTCAGGGGAAATAATAGTTCATGAATATGATGCAAAAAATGCTCCACAGTTGTGTCTCATACAAAAGCATTCCAATCATTATTAAATAAAAACAAATACCATGTTGTTTTTCTGAAATGTCTAAGCACAAGATCAAGAATTAAAGCACCTTTAAAAGATTAACTGATAATTATTCGCATGAAAGAACGTTAGCATTTGTACGCCTATTAATTTAACTAAATGTGAAAGAAAATTTTTTGCCTGATTGGCATATATTCTAACTTAAAGAAACAGTTATTAATACACATCTATGTCTATTTACATAGAAAAATATAGGTATAGGGAGACCATGCGTACAATGACAGAAACATGATAGGCATACTTTTTTATTAAAAATAAGGATTGGTATTTTGGGTTTCTAGCTTCTGAAATACCTTCTTTGAGATGACAGGTTGTAAGTTCATCTGAGAAGTCCTTTGGTTCACATTGTGCTTCAGTGAAAATGGGGGAAGGGGAAGAAAGAATGAAAGAAGCAGACGCAGAGCACAGGGAAAAAAAAAAGCAAAGAAAAATGGAGTTCAGAGTAAACCGAGTGGAAAACTAAATACACAGAAGGTGAAATCCTGACCCTATTGAAGTCACTGGGCACTGTGCCACCAGCTTCAAGGAAGCCAAGATTCCATTCAGAGACTGTTAAAACAAAATAAAAAAAAAAACCCAACCATGATCAGAGAACAGGATTTAAAGATACATATGCTCGCTATCATATGTAGGTCACCTGTTGGTGGATAATCTCATTTTTTTCCCATTTTTTTTTTATGTATAATACAAGCTCTTCAGTTAAAAACCAAAATACACTTGTTTATTTTCACTAAAATACTGTAAATACTGAATAAATAGAGAAGTACTGAAAAAAAAGGAAGCATCATTTCAGGAGGAGGGGTGCAGGGTGTTTGGCAATCTAGATTAACCACCTCTAAATAGGTAGGATCTCAAAAGCTCAACCTCTCGGATATTCACACATCCCTAATAAAAGCCCTTCCTGTTCTCCTAACACCTATGATTATATCTCAAACAATAATTCTAGAGGTTAAACAGGGTGGCTGTGCATCCAAACGGCAGCTAAAGATGTAAGGCACACAGGCTTCACACTTGAAGACTCCTCTCAGCTAGTGCAGCCTCAGGGAGAAGCGTCTGTAAAATCTGCTTTGTTTGCAGGCTGCGTTTGGTAAATCCGAATCTTTGATAATGACACAATCGTATTGAATGGTGGCTGTGAGTGAATGCTTGTTGAACTTTTAAGATACGATTCAGCACAGCACTATGAGAACAGAGCACAATAACATTAAACACCAGATGGTATTTCAAAGCCCATCAGATACACAGATTCCTTTTTCTTCTGTACAAAAGATCGGCAAGGCCTCACGTCTGAAAAAAAACCCATTAAGATAAATGGAGTTGATTTGGTTTTGTCTTGCTAGGGCTATTATAGGAAAGTCATCTGAATGGATCAAATTACAAACCACGCTGGATCAAAGGAGAAAACTGCAGTAGTGGGTCAAATTGATCCAAGCTATGTCAACTAAATCAGCATGAAACCCTAAGCTGCAATGCAAAAACTCCTTAGCATGGGGCTTGACAATAATTAACGGAAGTAGTACCTCTTTTGCTCTGGAAGTTAGGAAGGCGTTAGCTGGAGAGATTCATCAGAAATCCCTTTCGCAGTTGCCTGAGAGGGAGAGATGTGCGAGCACAGTGTCAGGAGCCCGGGCTCAACAGGGACAAGCACCTCTGCAGCCCGACGTGCCCACCGTCAGGGCGGCTGCGGTGGAAGGTAACACAGCCCTGCCAACCTCAGAGTTACGTATGCTTAGGCAGCTGAGAGCCTGGCTGCCGATTTCGTGCCGTGCTAGAGAGAACTTTTAGGTTTTGAGTCACGTTCAGCCTGGGAGGACTTCCCCCGAGGTGCGAGGAATTACGCCCGTGATTTATTTGGTCTGTTGGCAGCATCGCATTTGTTGACTGGTCTCGGTGATCCATTGGTGCAGCATGGTTTCTATGAGTGATTGAATGTCAGACAATGCCGATATCGCAGGCTGGGGGCTGTGTGTGGGTACGTGTGTGTGAACATCATTATACTGTGGGTAGCAAAGCTTACAGTGTTACACAGAGCATAATGGCAGGCTTTCAGAGCAAGAGCTGTAGTAAAAAAAATTAAAAATGTATGTAAGGGAGAGTAAAGGACTGGAGGAGCCAAAGAAGGGAGGGTTCTCTTGAATCAGTTAATTATTTGACCAAAAATAGAAATGGTAACTTGCCTACACCCCTCCTAATTCCTGATGGCAAAGCAACAAACAGCAAGAGCCTCCGCTGATTAACAAAGACTGCTACTTGTGAGGCAGGGTACATACAAAAACCCAGCACAGTGTTGCCGAAAGGAGCAGCCCTCTGAGCTTCATCACAGATGTCCAAGTGTCCCCTGCTGTGTTTCTTATATGTCAGCAATAAACGGTGTTAATACGTCAAGCCAATGACTGACACATATACATTTTCTGGGGGGTCCAGTTGGGCATCTTACTTGCAACTGCGTTACCGGTTGTTGAATCTAGAGAGGACGTTCGCGTGAGGAAGTAGTTACTAGGGGCCTTGTAAATATCCTACAAGCTGCTGTTTGCCTTTTTCGTCCATTCAACACCAGCCCTATGAAATTGTAGCATGCGTCCTTCTGGCAACAGCTGAGTCACTGAATTAATTGTCTCCTCCTCTAATCATTACACTGCTTAATTCTGTCACATTGGAGCGCTCTTTAGGATGCAGGAGGATGCCTGCTCTTTTATGTTTATTTCTAGCAGAGGCTTCAGGCACCATAAGTTTGCTGGGAGTGCCAATGGCCTGGTTTGATGTGAATAAGCAGCTTTTAGTAAGTAATGCATAATTCCGCTCAGCTGCAAACGTTCAGGTTTTCTCGGGGGCTGGGTGCAGTGAAATGCTATGGCCATTCAAACAGACGAGGGTGTCAAACCCCCCGATGATTCCTAACACTTGAACACATCACACAGGAGCAATTAAACTGACAAGGGGAAAAAAGCTCTCTTCAGTCCAGATTTACACTGTGTTCCCATTCATGGACAAATCAGCAAACATTTCAAATGCCTTGACTGAGTAATGAATGGGTTCTGGGTTAGTTACTGTGCTGACAGCAGGTTTTAAATTCTATTGAGTCAGGCAAGGGGGAAGGTGAATAGGGTAGAATTACAGGAAAGGATTAATGAGGGGTTTCTTGCTGAACATAACTGTTGCAGTGTTCTCTCAGTCACTATACCAAGCAGTCACTGATTTTTGCCTTAAGGACTGTACTTTTATAACCTAAAATATGCCTCCTTAAACAAATCCACATCAGGCAATGTGTCAACACTTCATTGGTTTCAATAGAATTAGTTTCCTAAACGCTCTTTTCTGAGGCAATTTTTGTACTTGAAAATGAATTACAAGGAACATTTACTACAACTACAGTACAATGATGTATAATACGACAAACACAGTTTTAATCAGTGCAAGCTGTAACAACAAATATACTACACATATGTTCTCTCTCTTTTTTTGCTCCTCTGCAGTCATAGTAAAAATTCATACATTCATCTTTTTACAACCATTAGTTGCTACTATTAGATTTAAATATTATCTTGAAGAAAACAGAAAGGAACACTGCAGAAGATGCAACAACAATCTTTGGATGATGACAGATGGCTGTTTATTAATGTTATGTTCCTGTTGTTCATCATATGTACTAAAGCATGCCAAGTCATAAAAGCATTTTCCTAGAAAAGAGAATATACACACAGCCTCCACTATACATTGTGTGTGAAATCAAATGTCAGCGCTGTTTGCCAGGCTTAGCTGGGTCACATTTGCTGAAGTGTCTTAGAGAGTGCCAAGGGCTGTCAGGATGCCTCATCACTGGCTCTGGAGCATCCCACAGCTCAGTCAGCTGCTGAAATTATGTTAGTATAGAGACAGTGATCTGAAGGACCAGGGGAAAAATCCTTTTTTCTTTGCTTGTACATTTCTGTTGGCCTTGTTCCAGAATCTCATTTTTGGAGGATTCTCTCCCCCCCTCCCCAGCCCCCCCCCCAGATAGCTTTCACTAAATTAAGATACCTACAGCAAATTACTTAACTTTCAGCCCTTGGTTTCTTTCATGGCTTTTGCTTTGCTTGTGTGCTATACTCTTATTCTTGAACCCCCATCTTCTGGCATTTTAAATGGTTCTGGCTAATAGTCTGAACCACACTTCATAAAGGGCTACCAGCTGCTGAGACATCCTGAGCTAAGGCAAAACAAATAATGAGAAAAAAGGTCTCATTTCCTTTATTCTCACCCGTAGGCTACAGGTAGATCGCCCCTCATACTCTGAAAAAACAACCTTTTCATACACCAGGAAGAGTTTCATTCCATTGCTAGAGGTATAAGTGCCATGGTGTTGTCCTGAGTGAAATGCACAGAATGATGATACTTAGTTTAACTATGGGAAGTGTGCCTTTGGTCTAATCATATAAAATAAAATGCAAAAAACTCTCCCTAAAGTGAATTATGTCAAAATCGATCATTGCTGAGATCAAAATTCACAAGACTAAACCATACACTAGAAAAGACATATCATTTTACTTTTTTATTACTTTCACAAGGAACGGAGAAGCTTAAACACATGTTTTCATTCTTTCCTCTAGATTGTCTTGGTAGCAGCATTTAGAAAGATCTTGAAACATGATAGTTGCCTGTTGGTTGCTTTTTCTTTTTTTTTAATGTCTTCTACAGAGAAAGAGCAGGAGGAGGAAAAGGAAAAACAAAGAAGTGCAAAACCACACACCTGAATTTGAAGGACACTTGTTCTCCACCTCTCCAGAAAGTCCCCAGCTCTACAGACATGCAGAGCTATTGACTGACTAGGCACCATGAGAGTATTACAAGTACACGTTATTCATGCTGGCCTTGTTGTGCTGCCAGGGACGACAATGGTGATTCCCGCTCTGGTTTCTAATTTGAAGTGCAGGTTGGCCTCTCTCAGTTCCAAATTTTTGCCCACCCTGGTGAAACACCAGTGCAATAAACTCCTCATATGTGCAGAAGAAAGATTGCAGCATACTACATCTCTACACAGCCTCCTAAGGGTGGGAATCTGTGCTAGTAGGGAATATTTATGCAGTAGCTATCAAGAGCTAGGTTTGCCCACTCTGTGAGGTAAAGAGTGCTGTTCTGAATGCGGGAGCTCCGAAATTGAAAACTGAGCATTTCATAAAGAAAACAGATGAAGAAATATTTAACAGCATGAAAGCAGATGCACAGTGTCAGATATAAGGTCTGCCTGGGTCCAGCCCATTGCTCTGTGCCTGACAGCCTCCGAAGCTGGCGAGACTGGAAAAATGAGAGCGGCAGGCATCCTCCCTCCAGCATTTTCACTCATTATCAGCAGCTGTGGATGCAAGGGCTTCAGAGCTGATTTGTGCAGCCAGGTTTGAATTAAAAAAAAGAATTTTTCTTTTGTGAACTCATCTGATCACTTTTGAAACCATTTAAGGGGAAGCCGGCAGACAGTAGGTTTGTAAGCAGTAAAGCCAGGCTTGAGAGGAACAAGTAAAACCTGAGTATGAACAGGCTGCAATAAACCGTAAGTTTCTTAAAAAATGAGAGTTTTCAGTCTATTGCTAAGGATGACAGAAGAAAACCGCTTTAGGATGGTGAGTAATAACTTTAATAAAAGGGCATGTATAACAAAATCAAATTACTTGAAATACTGCTTTTTATTCCTGCAGGGACATGTCAAAGGAATTTCTATTAAAACCCCCTCACTTTTATTAATTTCAAATGGGGGTCATTCAGTCCCTCCTCTTTCAGTTTTACTAGGTATGCAATAGGGGAATGTATACTTGCCGCTCGTTGGAAAAACTACTTGAGTAACACAGGCTGACAAATGTGAACTTCAGTGTCTTCCAGGGCCTTAACAGAGTTTGCACCCATTTATCTGAGGGAAAAAAAATTGACTCAGTAGAAATAATACCTCCAAATCCTCCTAATAGAGATAACTAACTTAATGAATAAAATATAAGGTTCATTAACTTCAGTAAGGACTTAAATTTCAGATGTAACCAGCCCAGCAGGTGTGATGAAATTTCATACGAGAGGAAAAGGTTCTGCATGAATAATCTGGAAAAATATCCCTGTCTCTTCAATATTAGTATTTTAAATATGAAATCAAGACTACTGGTGGAGGACACAATTAAAAAAATTATAAAAAACCCAGTAAGTTTGGTGAGTGTAAGTTCATTTTAAATCTACACCTTTATATTTTCCCAGAAAGACTGAATCTAAGTCTTAGGACCCAAGGATTATGACAGTTACATGTTATATAAAATTAATATTTAAGCCAGCCACAGAATAAAAAAAATACACGTTTGTATATTGAATCAAATGGTCTACTATAACAGAGATCTGAATGGTCTAATATGTCAAGATCTTGTGATATGATATTGAAGATTTTCAGTTTTCCCAAGCCTTAAGGCTTGTATTGCTTCACAACACAACATACCATGTATCTTATTACATTACTCCATATCCATGTGTTTACTGTTATGCTTTCCTTATGTTTATACAATCTCACAGCTAGGGCTGTGTGAATACCTTTTTGTTTGGGGGTGAACTAAGGGAAAAAAAATAAAACATTACAAGAATCTAACCTGAAATTTCATTTGAACTAGCATTGAACCTGAGAGGAAAGGTCTTATTGCATAACATAACTGAAAGGAGATGGTTTCTTTAGTCTCCTTGTTTAAACTTTAACCTAAATTTAAAAATAAATGAAAGATTTCAACTTTCTCATTAAAAATCAGAGTTTTACAAAAGAAATTGGCTACTTGTTTTCAAATCATTTTTACACAGTATTTGTAGTAGGAGACAAAAAGTATATATCTCACATGAGAAAAATGGGTTAATTCAACATTTTAAAGAAAAATGTTGAGGTTGCATAAATTTCTATACTACAGTATAAACATGTTATTAAGTTAATGTATGCTTATTTTACATTTAGTTTGATCATATTGAGCTATTTTTCATATAAAAATAACTTCCCTATTACATCCAGGAGATTACAATAACCCAGTGAGATCGAGAATTCACCTGATTTTGGTGATAAATAGTAACAAAAACGAAGTAGAATTTGCTGTGTATGTAGAGTTACCCTATTTTTTCGCGTCAGTTTCCAGTAATAGTTTTACAGAGTACTCATTATATTATTTCAATAGTATAAATCCTTTTCCTGTCAGGAAAAAAACAAACTGATGTCAATGTTAGGTTAGAAGGTCCTCAGATGTTCACACATTATTTCCATGCGAGTTGCTGTGGACATACAATATTTAAACAAGGTGCATGGGGAATGGGAAGATTTGTCTGAGTACCCAGGACACAGACTATGTCAGTTGAGATTAACTTTGGCTACAATGCAACAGACCACTGTGAGTAATACCACCTGTTGATGCTGGATCATGGCACTATTGTTTATTGGATACGGAAGTTAAAACAAAATGTTCTTTTATATCTATTGAGCCAGTCTGACTGGTTTGGTACAAAAGATAAGACTAATTTTGCAAATACTAATAACAGAGTTTTAGTGGTGGTGTTCTTCAAAAGGAGTCTGCAAACTCCCTGAGTAGCCCCCAACTTTAATGATTGCAGTTTTGTGCTCTTTAAAATAGCCGTATCATTGGATTATTATCAGAAAAGCACAGGCAGGCAGCTTCCCTATTGCTGCTGATGTTGTGAACATATGAACCTTTCCGCTGAGAGACAGGACAAAGAGGCATACCTTGGATTTTATTACAAAATTAATATTCAAGCTGGGAAATGTCCCTTCTCTAGAAGAAATCATGCATTATAGACCATCCATACAGGAAGGTAAGAATGCTCACGTCTTCAAGCTCAGCAGCTTGCTTGCACCATTATTCTATAGAATTGTTTCTTTATTCTTGTGATTGCTAAAAATGTGCGTTGTGTTGCTGTAGTCTAAACAAGAAAAAAGAAAAATGAATCATTGGCATAACTATAATATGTTTTCAACTTTTTGAGCTCCCAAGAAGAGGACACTGGAATGTGGTGTTCTTTAAATACACAGGAATTTTTAATTGAATTTAATTTTAAATTTTATTTTTTATTTTTCAATTTTAATTTTATTTTAATTTTATTTTTAAAAATTTAAATAGGATTTAAAGCCTTTGAAGAGTGCCAGATTGACTGTTATATAACAGGTTACACTAATCTCAGTGTACATGGCAGAGCCTGGGGCAGCCTCTCACTTGACATCCAGAGCTGTGATTCTAGCAGAGGTGATAAGGAAATGAAAATTCTTTACCTTAATCTTGACTACCCATATGAGAATGTATATTTATTATTAACTCAATCTTTAGCCTTTTTGCAAGGTGTACCCAAGAAACAGGACCTGGAAGCCATTTACGATGATGTTTCTTTTGCATAAGGTGGACATTACTGTAGTGAAAGAAATGAGTTATGAATATCATGTTATTTCAAAAGAACCCTTCATCTGATGTTCGTACAGAACTGCTGGAATCTTTCTCTCCCTGTTATTCTTTCCTACTGAGACTACATGGTGTGTGCAGAGAGCACCTTATATTCACCCACTTCAGATTCAGAAAGTAGAGAGACTTGGGAAATAAAAACATATATCTAATTTGAAGGTGGCAAATAGCTTGTGTTGGAAAACAATAAAATCGTCTACAGTCCATAGGAAAGGGCATTAGTCCTATCTTGTTTGAAAAGAGCACTGGGGTTTGAAAAGAGAGAGACTTTCAGGGGGCTCTGTGTAACAAACTGTTTGCCGCAGAGCCTGTTCTTTAGGAAAGCTATGCAGATGGCCTCTGCAACAGCACTAGCAGGTCAGCAAGGTCCAAACAGTTACATGGATATCATAAAACTACACAGAAAACACATTTACTCTTTGAACAAGGACTTGAATTTCAGTAATCTCAATCCAATTGTTCATTGTTCTATGTGAGCTGGAAGAATTTCAAGATAAGCACACAAATTGCTCTCCTACATGCAGGTTATAATACCTGATATGTACACTTTCTTGAACTCTGTTATTAAAATCATCCAGATGTTCTTGAACACAGCTGGCTTTTTCACTAGCTCATCACTCCACTAGGATGAGCCAGTAATTTAATCTCATGTAACACAAAAGCCTGAACTATTTTTAGTGACATTATGCCTAACTCCAAAGATCCAGAGGCTAGCATTAGCAGATCAGAGTTCATACAACAGTTTTTTATCCCTGCAATACACACAAGGATGAAGAGTCTACTGTACTCATGTAGTACCAGTGTATATCCTAGATTTCTAGAGTGTGTGGTGTGGTTTCTGAGTACATCCCTTTTTTCCTTTCAGTAAACTCACATACTCTGTCATTATGAAATGTAACACAGCTTGGATTAAATCTCATATCTTCTCTGTTTTGCAACAAAAAAAGGACAAAAGATTAAAAAAATTATTTTTCTGCAACAATACTAAGAACTAGAAAATTTAGTGTAGACATCCAAATAGTCTTCAATTTGAGGTCATCTTCGGTACAACTCTCTTGACTTCAGAGGAGTTTCACAAGGCAAAAACTCCCACGAGCTGCAAATTTTAGGACACTGGATATACAACAACAACTATAACATTGCTTGGCAACCAAAAATTATCTGGAAGGAGTCGCTAAGGTTGTTGCAGGTCACATAAGTTATTAACAATAGCTGAGGAGTGAAGTTCTATTTTCAGTTTAAATAGTTTTCTAGCACCTTGTGACTCAAATTTACACAGTCTTGATCCAGATTAGGTTATTCTAAGACATATTAAAAATGTGTTCTATATGTCCCTCTATACTGTGTCCCTCCATATTCAACCGTGTAAGCTGTTATATTAAAAAGATAACCTACAATTATGGAGGCATACTTTCTGATAACTACAGGCATAGGGTTGGTTATAGGTTGTTTTGCTGGTAGTTAACAATGTTTGCATCGGTTTTGGCATTAGATTTAGAGGTAGATGGGAAATGGCCTCCCCCTCCCACACAATAGTTGAAATTTAAGTTTTTCCCTTCCGTGCTGGGATAAATCACAGACTTTTCAAAGCAGCGTGCATATGTCTGCATCAGAGAGAGAGAGAGGGGGACGGAGGAAACCTGTGTGTGACCCAACTATCCCCAAAGAGCAAACAGTTTGAGAGTTTATATACTTACCAAGGTATAAAATATACAGGGTCAGATCCTTTGTCTGACTAGCACTAAGCAACAGTTGGTTTTGGGTGAACATCTTTTTATGTTGCCTGCTGGAGCTGTTCCTTTTTGGATAAGGAAGTATGCATGCACTGGGCCAGGAAGACATGAGCTGCTCAGCACAGGGGTTAGGAATCTCTCGTGGGACATGGCAGCTCTTGTTCCAAAGACTATCTGCTTATCTGGGCAGATAATTTTGAAAAAGGAGTGCAAGAGGAGCAAGAGTTGACTAGGTCACATGACTGTTGCCTTAGCTGCTTCCAAATCTTTTGCTAATTTTCTTTTTAATTAGGCTTTTCAATCTTTACACCACTGCAATTTAATCCATCCTGGACCTTTTCTTGGTGTTCATCCTGGCATTGCTCTCTTTACCGTCAGACTGCTGCAGAACACTAGCAAGCATGCGATACTCATCTAGACACCAGCTCTCAGGCAGTATGGCAGGTACTAAACCAGCAACTTTAAGGGCAGAATTTGCAAGGGAACTGGTAAGTCACATTGTCTCCAGTACTGTGGTTTGTGGACTGATGTAAGACCTTCATAACCAGAAGACAGTTTTCCTTCGAATTCATTTGTGTCAGGTGGTATCAAAAACTTTTCTCTCTGAAAAGGTACTGATCAAAAGTTCTCACTCCAGATCCTGCCTCTCTTCAACATTTGGTTTCAGAGCCTCAAGAACTCCCCTACTATGAAACTGCAAAGAGCTGTAGGTAAAAGTGTACTTAATTTTTTAACCAAATCTTATGTCAGAAAATAAGTTAAAGTAGTGGAAAAGGAGCCTAAGGTAGGCTGCCAGTCAGCTGTCTCATTACCTCAGAAATACTTGCTATCAGATGAAAATTCTTCATTACTTTCATGAAAAAGACCAAATCCTCAATTTCACTTTTACCCAATGAATGCTGTAGACCCCACAAGGGAATTAATTTTTTAAAAAAAGTCTTGGAGTTTTTTAGAGTGAGAGTCTGTGGCAACCCCCTCAAATCTACTATTTCTATAGATTATACATGGAAGATGCTTAAATACTCAGTAATGCACAGTAATGTAAAAATCTAACACAGACCTTAATACAGACAGCAATTCTGAATTATGTACAATGTGGGAATTAATTACAGTTCCTGGAGGATGGATTTATTATTATCATTAAAGGAAAAACAGTTATTAAATGTACCATATTTATTCTTTTCTCTTTTGCTTTGTTTGGTTTGGTTTGGGTTTTTTTTGTTTTGTTTTTAAAGAAAAACTTCAGGGATTTCATCAAGAATATAGTCCTCATCTTCAATTCCCAATAAAAGGTTTGGCATCTTTATTTTATCTGATCATGAATTTGAATTACACAGAAATTTCATAGCAGAAGCTTGATTCACCCTCTTTGTTTCCTCATTTAGCTAAACTAAACAAATTTTTTTTTCTAAACAGCTATCACAAAATAATAAATTATAATTTCATAGGTATTCAACCTAACCAATTTTTATGCAAGTGCAGTAATGGATCACAAGGTTAGCTGTGAATTGTGATCCCTTGTGCAGTTTCTTAAAAGAGGAGCAATGCCAACTCAGCTTTGCTTACCTCATTTACTCTGCATCTCAACTTGTAAATTAATCATTGCTGGCAACATCAATTTGGTCGTAATTAATCATACAGGGAGGAGCAAAGGAATTGCACTGAAGTGAGTCATATTAACAACGTTATCTGATTGCTCTCAGTGTAATTTACTAGGAACCTGATGTGTGCATACAAGGTTTCTGGCTGGTACTTTGGCACAAAAGGAAATTTGTAAATTGTTGTGTATGGTAGGTAGAATAATGGGTAGCCCAACTAACCATATAAGCAGATTTCTAACGAGTCCTGCTTTGATGCATTCCTTTCATGCCCATAATTGTGCAGGCTTTCAGCCCTTCAGCTCTCAAATTGCCAATGGAGGAAAGAGACCTCTAATGCCCTTCTGTCACAAAATAAATAACAACAGAGTTCATTTCCAGGCAAGGCAAGTATAATTTCACCTGTAGGAATTGTAGACTGTATTGAATTTAAAGCAAAAGTTAACTGGAGAAAATAAAAATGGAAAACAACTAGCTGAACAGATTTTCGATATTGATAAGGACTTCATTTTTTCCCCCAAAAAGCAAACTAAAAGAATAGATGTTGATGGTCTTAGGAGGCAATAGAAAATTTAGTTCTACTATTTCAAAGGAATTCCTCTGTAAATGAGACGCTAGAGATCTTGAAGACTTAAAGTTTCTTTACATATCCAGTTAATCTCAAAACAGGTTAATGATAGACATAATTTTATTTTTAAAACAATTAAAATATGGCATAATTTTCATCTGAGATGTATATCTCTATCCAGAGAGGAATCAGGAAAACAGTATGGCACATAACCTTAAATAATAAAACAAAAAACTGAAAATCAAGGTCTAGAAGTAAAATGTCTGTTTTACACCTTTACATACATCTAATGCAACTGTATGTATATCCAAGCTGGATAGCTATTTATAGGGACATGCAGTCTAAACTTGAAACTTAAGGACATACTTTACCAGAGGGTATCAAAGTTTCATAGACACATACATGACTGTACATTTATCAATTATTGCCTGGAATGAACATGTAAAGGAAGACTGTTATTTCACAGAGCATTGTACATTAAAGCTCTGAATATATTAAAATTAGTTCTCCTTCAATGATCCCAGTGTTCAAAAGACATAGTTCCCATTAAAAAAGCTTTTTTGTGGCAGTGCTTCAGTGTTCGCAAATGAGAAAGGTCAGAGATAAGGTAGATTGGTTTCATGTCTGAGTGCAGCCCAACTTTTCCAGGAAACCAGATGACCTACATAAACCTTGCCTCTAATAGTAAATGTATTTCAACTAGGGCAATAATTACAGGAGGCCAATTAGCCAGTTACAGGAGGCTGTGCAGCAGGCCACTGGAAGAAACGATTTTATTTCATTTTAACTGGAAGAGCAGTAGGAAAACAGGGCTCTCCAGTCCCGAGAACACTGAGCTGGCTGAAAATGGGAAAAGTCAGGGAGAATAAAACAAATGCCCACTGACATCTTACATTTTAATTATTCCCCCTGCAACCCAGAGACCTGGACAGGGGTGTCGGCCCTCCCAACACCTCTGCTTCCCCCGTGGGAAGGAAGGGTGTGCGAGAGGAGCAGGAAGCAAACATACGATGACAGAAATGCTCCACCAACCTCCAGTGATCTACGGCTCATGGCTGTCTCAAGCTAGCAGTGATATTGTTATGTTTAAACTAGAGGTATTTAACGTACAGGTGGTCCTGCAGAAGCAGAGCTGAAGCATAATTTATATGGCTTTTCTTCCTAAATCTCTGAAAAATAATTGCCCATAATTGGTGCTTAATGTGAACTGAGTTCACTGCAAGCCATCTAGTGAAGTTCAAGGCTAGCAAACATTTCCTGTGCTCTTTGAGAGGGTTATTACCTTCATATTATGCAAAGCTGCTCTGGTTTGAACACATAAGACTAGTAGGAGGTACTCTTAATCTCCCTGGTTTTGTTGTCAAAAACTAAAATAGAGGTAATATTGCTTGCAACTTAATTGCACACCTGGAACTGGAGGGTAAGGCAGTTTTTACTCCACTTACAAGGCTTTGAAACAATACGTCAGCAGTACGGTTATGTATGACTCCTAAACCAGGAAGCAAAACCCATAAAACAGTAGGAATAAAGAACTTCTGCAGGACACTCCAGTTGCCACAAGAATATTGAATTGTTTTTCTTCAGAAAGGGGAAGACCGGGTGCTAACTGTAGGCAAATCACTAGACACCAATCTCAGTTGATATGACACACCAGAGCAGCAACCACAAAAATGGCAGATGTCCTCATAGGTAAACTTTTGTATCTGAATAGTGAGGTCGGCATTTCTACACACTGTAAGTGTGTACTGGCATGTCACATTCACTGTCCATGTTCTCAATATGGTGTTTAAAAGTTAGAAAGAGCTTGAAAATAAGTATTATTAAAGTCTGATATCTGGAAAACAGGCCTTATCGTGAGACAATTAGCTAGCTTAGCCTATTTATTTTTCCAGAAGAAGCAAGTAACAATGAGTTTATTATTGTGTATGTGCACGTAAGGGGCAGAAGTTACAAGGTTTAAGGAGCAGGGTGCTGCAGTTGTGACTTGCGCGGGAGGACACATGAAAACCTTTGCAGCTGACTCTGAAACCTATTTAAGCAACAGTGGAAAAAAAACCCCAACTTTAAAACTGCATACCAAAGTATATCCAATCAGAGCAGCACATGGTGCCCAGCTCGGACATATTGCAGAAAAACACTGGTGGCAGCTGGAGATGCACTCTTGGGGTGGCTTTCATGCCAGAAGTGGGTAGGTACATCTCTGAAGGGCCTGCAGCCCATGGGAGACCAGCACTGGAGCAGGGACAACAGGGAACAGAGCCACAGACATGGTTACATGTGGAGTGGTGGAAAACTGTTATGCATCAGCCAGCGGAAAGAAATGGTCAGGCGCAGAACAAAGAAAAGCCACTGGGCAGAGCATCTCAGCCTCCTATACCACCCCACCTGGTCGGGTGAACTCTGATGGACTGAGCACAACTCTCAGAAAACATACAAAAAGTTGAGGCTGCAGAAAGGGAAGGATAGATATTTATCTAAGTGCTTGTATGATTGCTTGTGTTTTTTTTTCCCCTCTCAACATTCAAATCAATGATCAGAAGTTTATGTTTACTGGCAATGAGTCAAATACATTTCCCCAACTCAATTGTTTTTCTTGTGACAACGTATCAAAAAGGAAAAGTGACATCTGATTATAAATGGCTCTATAACAGAAGAAGACATAATGAAATCCAACAGCTGGAAGATGTATGCTAGTCAAATTCAGGTTGGAAAAGGTAGAGGAGCACAAACTGTAATTATTCAGGACAGTAAGGAGAAACATTTAAACATTTAAGCAATCTGTGTAAAAATAAAAATCTGAAAAACAAATACCAAAATCAGTGTATAGATAAATATTCCCTAAACAGTTCTTCCATACTTTCATACATCTCCTGAACTCAGAACAAAGACTTGTCAAAGAGAACATCACAATTTCTGATCATTTTTATGACCATATAGTAACAAGTCCTACTTATATTAACTTTTGAACAAAGTTTTTGCAAGTCAAAGCAGCTTAGAAACCAAAATACAATTTTCAAAAGAGTTTCAGCAAGGTGCAGCACTTTCTGTAGCACTGAGATGAGCAGATGTAAGTCATTTAAGTACTTTCAAACATTTTCATAGAAAACTTCTTTCAAAAACAAGACGGAGGCCCTGAACATTTCTGATTCTTAGAAATTAGTACATTTAATTTTTTTGAAGGAATTCTTATGAAGTTTTGCAACAACACAAGACCTAGCTTTGTTTGTTCTCTGTAGTAATCCTGGTTTGAAACCCCACTTAATTTTCAATTTGTGTTCTGTAAGTTGCTTAGAAACTTATGGAAGAACATGAAGATTTTAATAAACTGTCTTCGGTTAGCATGTGGTTTCAATTGAGAAACATGAGTATGATTTAAGTCAACTAAACACAGATGCTAGAGTTAGATGAAATCACAGCAAAGCTATGTTTGCAATTGCATTAAAATTACAGGCCAATGAGTACAAAAAATACTTGACTTAAATGGGTGCCTATGTATAGGACTATGCCTCAAAAACATCCCAACTATCTGGGATTATTGCTGATCAGTTCCACACAAAAGATGTTTTTACACCACTCAGTATGCTAGAAATTACACTTGTAACATTTGTGAATTTCCTACATTCTGAGCACATAACTAGCATAAGATAATTTTAAGTTTATTATTTCTCATGATTTTAGATTGTGAATATTCTGCCTATCTATAGAGTTTATAGTTTTGAAAAAAACCCAAAAATATAAAGTCATCAATTCTCACTTTTTACCAAACATCTCAAAATTGAGCATTTCTAACTCTATCCAGCCCTGGACACTTGAAGCCACCAGTTCTTCCACAAAAGCTGGAATGTGAGGGCATCATTATACACATCATATGTCCTCCAGAAGGATCTTTGTAACCTCATAAACTCATAAGGTGTATTGCTGTGCTTTAAATTCCTTTCCAGATCATCTCAAAAATTGCCATATATAGAAAAAAATTTTCCTAAGAAAAAAAATCTTGAATCAATGCCAGTTTGATAGGACACATAATTTCTTAAAAGTGTATGAGTTTAATAAAAAAATGTTCTGCTAATAGAACATTAAGGTCAAAGTACAATAATGATAGAAAAGAGGTACTAATAGGACCCATGTGTAAGAAAATACTCTTATAATTTTCAAATGGAATTTGCTTCAACTCAAGTCAAATTCCTTTTTCTTAAATCAGCAAGAAATTTCGGAGACTATGTGCAATGAAAAATACTGCAACTAAACTATGTATTCTGTGCTATAAACGATGAGATAGCTAAGTTTATAGGAAGAATTGCATCATAGAAAAAAATTCTTGAAGAAAAAACATTAAATTTCAAGGTGAATTTTTATGCTTGTGATCTGTTGGAATCTGTCAGGGAATGCAACATGAGGCAGGAACTTACTGTCTGATATATTCCTACATTTATATTATTTGATATATTAATAAAATTTCGGTGTTTCTGCTGGCTGTCCATGGCGCTGGGAAAACCTTAATGCTTTTGATGCATTCACAGGGAGAGAAACACGATGCATGAGTTGGTTTCCTCTGATGCTTTTGTGATTGGCTATAACAAGAGGTGGAGTGGGATGGGGTTCCTACTAACAGTGGAATTTCTCAGTTGCAGGTTTGCCATGTTTTTCTCTGTGTTCAGGACTGAAATAATTGCCAGGTTTGGATTCAGCAGTTTGCTTTCCAGTCTGAATTTTGTTGTGGGTAGTAGTTATATGGTTTGTGACCACAGGTGTGTCACTGCACATCAAAGGTTTCTGTGGCTCCTCTGGCATTTATTGCCAGACTTATTTTATGGGTGTCTGTGACTACAAGATACTGAACTCAATGGCTGAGATGGTATCTGTGGCATCAGCCTTGTGCTCTAACAGATCCACATGAAATAACATGATTTCACAAGCTGTTGCCATTTACTGTTTGATGTTTTGTAAACTGAAGGCACAAACTTGCAGCTACAGCTGTAAGTATGTGGTTGCATAAGCATGCACACCCATCATACAAAAAACACACAACTCTATTTCTGAAGGCTAAGGGAAAACATACCGGTTTACTTTGGATATTTGAAAAAAATCTCAGGGATCACAATATTCTAAATAACTTGATGTAATTCTCAAGCATAGAAAAACTAGAACAATGGAGCAAGCTGCACACAGGACATTGAGATGTAAATATTGCAAACCTTTTAATTCTTTTTTTTTATTTTTAAGGAAAGTATGTGCCCTTGATTTTAGCCTGGAGAATCAATATTGTAAATATTTCCAAAGACCAGTGATCCCAGGTGTGACTGATGTATAATTCATTGTTAAAGGAGAGTTAGGATTTGTTAGAGCACTGTTAGGGATATGGGGGCATTAGTTCATGGATACCTGCTACACATTTGTTGGATGACTGCAGCATGCCAGAGCAATTCCAGTGCACCTTCTTGAGGGAGAAACAGTTAAAGTGGCCCTCTTGGCAATTTTGATTTTTGAGCCAAATATTAAAATTGAAACAGCACAACTATAAATTATAAATTCCAATCTCTAGTGAACAAATGGGGAGAGTATCATGTTCTGGAGCATAAAGGAAGTCCTATACGCATAAATAATTTACTGACTATTTTGCTTTTAAGCTAGTGAAATAGCCAAAACATGACACTACTCACTTGCCCATTACATCACAGGAAGCTAATTGTTCTAAAAATGCACCTTTTTGTAAACCCATGCAAATGGTGGTGACGCAGTATCGCACTTGTGGTTTTCCGACAAAGGAAGTCACAGGCATGCAAGTCAACTGGTTATCCTGAGGTGGAGAAGGGAGGATTACAGCAGCTGAAAGTTACATGAGAAGAAGCTCCCTTAGCTGCATCTGAGCAGGGACTGTAAGAATGAAAGCTCCTTTAAAGAGGCATGAAACAGATTTTTTACTTTATATGCCTAATTTGGCCCGTCCTTCTCTTATGGATTGAAAAACATTTTTATTTTGAGTTTCGCCCACTTGTGAAGAAAAATTAGTCAGGCTTTCTACAAGTCTGTGTTTCTGAAGACCAGATGGTATTGATCTGGACATAAGGTAGATGGCAGAATTAAGGCAGAAAGAATATCACAGGGAGGAAAAAAACAACAGAAAATCCTTTATGAATTGTATAGCCTCTTATTATTGCTGGTATTTTTTACACTTGAAAATCTCTATTTTTCAGCCTACCTGCAAACACTGCATTAAATGAAACCTTCTTGTGTCAGGTATTTTTCTCTTGCATACAGCAAACTAGTGATACTTGGTTTTCACAATGATTTAGTGTTATCTTAAGAAGCAGCTATTACTTGTACTGCTAAGCCTTGCCACATATCTCTGAAATGCTCTCTCTAAATTTAACATGAACTTAAGAAGTACAGCAGGTAGGAGAGTCAAAGAGCTATTCGGGTTATTTGTCATTGCCGAGAATGTTTTAGGGATGACAGCCTTTCTCATACGCTTAATTAAACACATGTGAATATTGATACTTTTTTAATAGGAATTGTGTGAACTAAGATAAGCATCTAATATCATTTAAAGACCCTAAATAATGTGCCAGATCTTAGCAACACACCCTACTCCTCATTAAAAATAGTGCTTGCATTTAAAAGTAACTATTAGAATGAACAAGGTTGCTTCTAGAGTAACACCTCTCTCAAAAGAGAGAATTAGTCCATTGCAAATAGGTTACTAGCATTTCATCTTTGAAAACTCCTAGTATTTTATTATCATCCCAGAAGAGTTTAAGGCTCTTCACGGAAAATATAAAATAACAATCATAGTAGGTGCATGCAGTTCTAGCTGATCTTACCCAGTCTCACTTTCTAATACTGTAGTTTTTCCTTTATTTTAACTGACAGGTAACTCCATAATAAGTCAAGTAATGATAGACTAAATTATCTACATTTTCTGGGGTCTACATAACTGTTGACCACAGATAGGAAAAAAGGATAACCAGTGTCATTGATGCCCCTGAATGAAGAGGTTGCATAGGTACCATCTATGCAGGGTAATCCAACACAGGTAAGACCTACCAAACCCTGTCAAGAAATGTGCTGGAAACATTCCTTCCCAGTGAAAAAATGTGGTCAGTTTAATGCTGACATGAGCAAGTTGGAACAACTATGTTCTACTTTCTCCACTGGCCCTACTTCCTCCAGCATCTTTCTTCCAGGAGGACAGGGAAAGACAGAAGATGCTGAAAGAAGACTTCTGGCCAACTACACAGTGCGGGGTGGGAGGGGGAATGGACGGGACGGGAAGGGACAAAGAAGAAAAGTGTTCCTGACCATTTGGTTAGTTGTCTTTAACAAAGTGACTTTTTACATTGTGCAGGGCAGGAAGTTACATGGTGTTGTCGAAAGGAGCACAGTTAAGGCCCATGAAGTAATATTTTCAAGGCAAAGGTCCAGACATTCAAAGATACCAAAATGAGAAAGAAACACTAACGTTGTCTGACTTAGATATTCACACATAATTTATAGAATTTTCCTGGGAACAGATTAAAATTTACATCTAGATCGTTTCAGGTGAAACTTGGACTCCCAGCTTCCTGATAGTAACTTTTTCCCTGATGAATTCTCGGTACTAAAACTCAGCATTTTATAATTGCCTACTCCCAATCACTGGAACTTTTTACACTTTAGTCACTTAGACTGAGAAATTTGCCCCTTCTGCATGAGGTCACTGGCCTAGGGTGATTGCCTGGATAGAGTAAATAAGTCAACTTTCTCCTCGAAGAACTGAACATCCTTATGCTAGGCTAGTTATTCAGATACTAGGTCACCTTCACACCCTTTCACTTCCTTTATATTCTGGAAGTTGTTCTTAGCCTTCTAGATCACAGCATATTATCTACATATTACCTACAGCTACCCTAAACCTCTTGCACAGTAACTGCTTTCCAGGAGGTTTCCTACCCCAGTCATACACTGGAGTTATTATCCTCACATGCATCAGCCGTACCACAACATTTGAGTTGGACTGTAACTGTTTAAATAGGTGATTCAGGTCAGTTTTCAGAAAAAAAAATCTTTTTATTATTTATTTATTATTTATTGCTAGACCAATCCTTGTCCCATCTGAAAACTGTTGCAGGAAAGACATGGTATAAACATTCAGATTTGTTCATAAAAATATCATTGGATCAAGAATTAGTCTCCTAGTAGAAACAGTTCTGTTGATTGATATCTCTCTGTTAACAACTATATTTTCAGAGCTGGCAGCAACAGATTAAAATTCCATTTAAAATTTACTTCCTTTGTCAGTTGCTTTAAGCTTTGGAAAACTGTCCCTGCTGAAGATCCAAAAATACACAGTAGTGGTGGTGATGTGTTTTCTTGTCATAAAGTAAATGCTGCAGGGTCGTGATCAAGATATCTAAGCAGTTGCTAGTTTTAAGTTCACAAATTCACAAGAAGAATGAGAGCCAAATTGAGTTACCTTCTGTTAGTTGCAAGACTTTCTGGATAAATAAGTTAATTTATATTTCTTTGAGAAAATAAAATGTAATTTTGTCACTGGATGCTTGCAGAATTTGTCACACACACAAAAATCACCTGTCACTGTATTTTTTCTTTAGGGGAATTACAGATTGATGCATTAGAGGACACCCCACATCTCACAGCCCCCACCCCCTCACCCCCCCCTTTTTTGTTTTTGCTGTTTGAAAATGGGGATGTTGTGGCAAAGTTATCAGTATTCTCCCCCAGTCTACACTGTGATTCTGAATGGCTGATGATTAACAAGTGTCTGATGTCTAGTATCGCCATCCTATGACACAAATTATAATAAGTGATTTTAATATTTTACTTATATACCACATTTTAGCAACTTGCAGTAAGAACATCTGCCCCACCTTTCCTTTCACACATGAATATCTCCAAGGCTTCCTTTTCCAGTTAGAGAGACAACATGAAATATTGACAATGTTCTTAAAGAACACAAATGTAACCCTAGTTACAACTGAAAATCACAATGCAACACAACATAAATCTTTATGATTAGGCAAAAACATTTAACTAAGCCAGTTGATGTTCTTATGCCAAGACAATATGTCTGTTTGCACTTCAGTAAAAATTACTGTGAGATTCTGCCCTGCTTAAATATAATGTCTGAATTCATCTTCATGTGGAAAAGGTTTGTCCATTAAAGGGACTGCAGGAAATGGCATGTGATTTACAAAATCTGGCCTCGTTGTGTTTATTTACTTAGTGTTCCTGTTTATATACAAGCATATACAAAACCTAACTGCATGTGTGCACACATACATTTATTAAACCCAGCTAGATCTTTTCTGGCAAAATAAATATGCATATTGCTCAGCTGTGAAAATGGTATAGACATACATTACTGTAGGCATTTTTCTTCAGAAAAGATGTAAGAGATCTTCATGTGCCTTGTGTGCAGCCATGGTTGTGATGAGAGCCTGGAATCTGGGAGACCTGTGTAAATGCTCTCTGGGACCAGTGTCCTTACTGAACAGAGTTATAGACAGATGATGATCTTTCTCCGACAGGACACGTAAGCTTTAGTAAAAAGCTTAGACTGGTCTTTTCCTGCTGATGTTTTTTAATTTTTTAAAATAAGTACAGGATGAGTGAAAAAAAAAAAATTAAAATTTTTGAAGGCTCCCTTCTTTCTTTCTCTCCCCAGGGAGAGGCATGTCATACTCACCTGTGAGGGAGCTGTGCCTGTGGGCAGACAAGTGCTGCCAGTGCCCCAGGATGTCCCTGACCCCCACCTGGGGTCCAGCTGCCTGCACCCCCTCGCTGCAGGCATGGTGCTACCTGCCTTGGCTCCTGCACTCACCCTGCCTGGTCCCTTTCCCTGGTGACCCCTGACTTAACCGCTCTGCTGGATCTGCCTGCACTCCCAGCCTTAGAGCTCAGATGCCAGTGCATCTTTATGAGTTTTTCTCATCTACTTTTACATTGGAATCAAGAAAATAAAATGTTCCCTCTTCCAGCAAAGCCAACCCAGGGGGCAATGGAGGACAGAATTAAAATAGTCCTTGGCCTCTGCTGTCAGAGACAAAGATAATGTATGGACAGACCTTGTGAGAGAGCCAAAGAACATCAGATGGTAGACTATGACTATACATATTCTGCTCAGTAATAAGGATGACTGCAGTGTTTCAAGACTTGTTTCTTATTAAAGAATTAGACTACAGCAGTGCATTTCAGCCTTTTTTTTTTTTCAGCTGAATTTAACATGCATAGCTTGCTGCATGATGTCAGTGGCTTTCATAGTCACACTTCACCAATTCAGAAGGAATCTGGTGAATACAGATATATTCAGGATACAGGCTGAAAGCCACAGTTAGAAAATTTTCACAGCCCTTGCGTAAGAGATCATTTGCCTACTGCTTTGTGTGTCCAACAGCTCAAATACTTCTACTGCTTTGTGTGTCCAACAGCTCAAATACTTCTAAAGAAGTCCACATGTCAAAGGTTGAGGGTGAGCTCACTTTTCTTTTTATACTTCTCAAACATGCAGTGAAAGTGACAAATACTCATTCCCAGCAGAGTGTTTCCTCCCTCCCTTCTCCTTATGCCTCACAAATCCTTTACAACACACAATTTCCAAGAAAAGTTGTAATACAACATTATGTGACATCTTACACATCGTTGCCAATGTTATCAGAAGCAATACATTAAATGATGGATGGCACTGAGGAAAGGTAATATTTGAATACTGAACCATCAGTTCCCTCTCAAGGTGGGAGCTATATCAGGAATATAACAGTAGTGCACTAAGGTCACCAAAACAGTGGCACTCTTTTGCAAAGATCCTTGAAAACCTTTGCAGTATAAGAATGCTCTTTAACAACAAATCTGTGATACAGAATCTCAGAGGGAGACTAACTCACATGAACAGAACTCTCTAGACTAAGTTGCATGTTCCTTGTCATGGAATAATTTTTACCTCACGTAGTAGGTAAAATTCCAAACCATGGGACTCTCAGAATAATAACATGGACTGAAACATCTATCTTTTTATTTGAGAAAGATTTATTTCCCAAGCATTTTCAAACCATGCTGTCTAGATTATATTAAAGACTAACATTATGCATTAGTTCTCAAAATAAATTTTTGAGATTGAAAAATCATCTTGATTTGAGTTTCAGGAATAGAGAAGTGGACTCTAAATGCAGTAAAATTCAATGTTTCTGTGATTACAGAAAACTTACTGTTGTCTTTGTAAGTATTTGTAACTTACTGTTATAAATATTATGGGTGTTCAGAATAAAATAAACCACATTTAAGGGTGATTATGGAAGCCCTTCTTTGTTAACTCATCTTAAGATTAATGGGAACATTTGAATTATGAACCCCAAATAAAGGGTTCATAATGGAAATGCTGACAGACACTCGGCTGTATTGGCAGACAGAGTTCCAACAGTACAGCAAATACAGGAGAAAAGGAAGTATGTTTTGGAAAAAAGACTCTTTATAAGTCAGCAAATACAAGGGGGACCAGGACATTACACCAAATTGTTAATCTGCGGTTGGCAGTCAGTCTGTAAACATACTTACACAGAGATGAAGAAAAGAATCATCAAGATAGTTTTATTGTTCTGTTTTAAATGGTAAAAGGAAAGGAAAACTATGACAATGTTTTTGTAGAATGGATTTACAGCCTGTTCTAGATAACTGCAATAACTGAACTATTAAAATGAATATAAAAATATATAAACAAAACTTATCCTACTTTTTAAATATTTATTTTCTTCTTTGCAATGTGACTTCCTGCGCTGCTGCAATCATGCAATTGCACGTCGCTCAAGACCACATTCAGCTGCTAGCCCAGACAACAACTTTCAGGAATACTGCCACATTGATTAGACAGATTAGGGAAGCAATGTTATGAAGAGATCATAATCTTTCACCGATTCAGTTGCTGAGCTGAAGCCAAGCACATCATACTAATCATTTACCATCTACAGCAAAGGGAAGAAACAAAACATTATAGCATTTGGTCAGCCTGAAAAGATAGAAAACTAGTCTCCCAGCAGCAATGCCAAACACAGCTTTTGGTGTAAATCAGCTCTGGTCTTCATCTTGCTGTCATTTTGGTTAACCACAAGACACCATGCTTACATCAGGATCATGCTTTTAATGCTGAGATTGGCAGGTATGAGAATTTTACAATGTCCATGTCCTGACAGCTGTAAGCTAACCACAATTATGCAGGTGAAGTTCATAAACCTTTATGTGCTCTTCAGAGTAAAAGGCTTAGAAACTCAAGGAAGGTGATTGAGAGTAATCACCATGGATTTACAATGGGAAAACCATGCCTGACTAATCGGATAGCCTTCCACAATGAAATGGCTAGTTTAGTGGATGAGGGTAGCAGTGGATATTGTTTATCTACCGCTATTGTTTATCCATACTTCGTGCATAAGTCTTCAGCAAGTCTTTTAACATTGTCTCCTGTCACATTCTCATTGACAAAATGATGAAGTATGGGCTAGATAAGCAGTGAGGTGGATAGCAAACTGGTTGAACTGCTCGGCTCAAAGGTTTGTGATAAGTGGCATGAAGTCCAACAGTATACCACTCCCTGGTGATGTACCCTTAGGCCTGATACTAGGTCAGTACTGTTTAACCTCATCGTTAATGATGGCTGATGGGATGGAGCGTGCCTTCGGCAAGTTTGCAGAAGATTTAAAACTGGGGGGACTGACTGATTCAGGTGATTGTGCTGCCATTCAGCGGGACCTCAAAAAGCTAGAGAAAGAAGCCCACAGAAATGTCATGAATTTCAGCAAACGGAATTGCAAAGTCAGGCACCTTTGGGGGAATAACCCCCGGCACAAGTACACACTGGTGGTCAACTGGCTAGAAAAGCAGCTTGGCAGAAGAAGACTTGGGTGTCCCTGTGGAGACCAC
This sequence comes from Phaethon aethereus, assembly GCF_964289735.1. Classification (NCBI taxonomy): domain Eukaryota; kingdom Metazoa; phylum Chordata; class Aves; order Phaethontiformes; family Phaethontidae; genus Phaethon; species Phaethon aethereus. The sequence goes on along the minus strand of NC_138577.1, from coordinate 68,185,656 downwards.
ATTGAACTTGACCCAGAAATATGCAGTTGCCACACATAAGGGCAAACAACTTCCTGGGCTGCATTAGGAAGAGTTACCAGCAGGTCAAAGGAGGTGACCCTTCACCTCCATGGACCTCTGGACTAAAGATACATCTAGGCCCTTGGTCCAGTTCTGGGCTCCCCAGTGCAGAGATACATAGACATATTGAAGCAAGTCCAGCAAAGGGCCACAAAGATGGTTAACGGCTTGGAATATCTGTCATATCAAGAGATACAAGCCCTGAGCAACCTGCTGTAGCTGACCCTGCTTTGAGCAGATGGGTTGATTAGACAATCTCTAGAGATTCCTTCCAATCTCATACACACTGTAATTCTCTGAGAAGAGATATTCTGAATCCATTTGCTGGGATGTTTACTTCAGCATCTCAGGAAAACAGAAATCCCATTTAGTCCCAGACGTGTCAGATCCTGTACTATGGTAAGTCCAAAAGAAATGCCCCAGAGTGCTCCAGTCCCTCAAGTGATTGGGTGTGGTGTTAATGAATAATGAAAAAAATGTAAATTACAATTTCTTGATGTATATCTTTTCTAGATATACACTGTTTTTCAGTGTATATAATTCAATACTTGTTTTACCTCAAGATATAATGAACAGCTACAAAAAAGAAAAGTATTTTATGTAATTGCTTTGCTAATGCCCTGGGAACCACTCATTCCACCCACATTCTATCAAGATGATATTGTGGAAAGAATAAGCTTTTTGTAATGCAAGGCAGTATCATTTTGAGACTCTTCAAGCAATGTATGTGATCATTACAAAAGCACTTTTCTGAAATACCCTGACTCAACACCTAATGCATCCATTAATCTAATTCCATATTATACAAACATTTGAGAAGCAGCGTTGTCAACAGTTAAAAAATAAGTCCTTAAGCAAGTCAAAATTTTATCTAAAAACAGACCTTTATAAGTGTCCCCCCCAATAATAATTGAAGCCTTCTTTTCTTCACTGATTTTCAGTTACGAGCTTTCTTGCTGTAGCACTAGAAATGTAACTATTAAAACACCCTGTATCATCTGTTCCAGCTTGGCACAGCCACTCTGTTTAAATATCAGCATCCAGAATGCAAGCATATATCCAAATCTCAAGTACTGTTTATAGACTTTGAAGGTGTATCATTGATTATTACTGCCTCGTTCACTTTGGTGGCTGTATCACAGATTCAATATTGGCATGTGCTTTCTGACCTGATTTGGAGTTCCCAGCATATGGTACCAACATGCATCCTTGTTATCCTGGTCCTTTTTTTGTTAAGCTGTTCGGCAGTTATTTATGCACTTAGATTTGGTTTTATAGATGCGGTTGCATTGAGACTCCCTGACTGAGGATAGTCTAGTCACACAGATTTTCCTGTCATACAGTCGTTTTGCTTTTACAGTACCATTTTCACATTCTTTATTATGTTTTAAATTTCTTCTTGGGATGAAGTTGTATTTCAGATTTAATTTCATACTCATTTTATGATCACCGGAAGAGGAGTTGGCTGTTTATCTCAGAAATCTTTCAGAGAGATTGTATTTTCTTTTTATTTACCTTAAAGAACAAGTACAAAGTTACTAGTTTTCTAAAAGTAATTGAAAGTCTCTTTTTATATTTGCCTTCACCTTCCTAAGACCCAAGTCTTCCTACTAGCTACTTTAGACCTAAGTCTTTACCTTCTTTCATCTCACCTAGATGCTGTAGTTCACTGTGGGTTTCATGCAAAATTACAGATAATATGGTGCAAATTTGCCCCTTGTCAAGGAATGTACTGAGTTTACTGTGAGTTCCAGATTACTGGAATATCTTTATATGTTTTCCTCTCAGACCCTTTCAATGGCAAGCCCATAATTAAACCTTACGTGTATTTAAATTCTGTAGTCATTTAATTATACTTATAAAATATAATAGTAGCATTAATTTGGAGAGTTCTAAATGCAAATTTCTTTTCATGCTCATTTATCTTTTAAAATAGTAATAGATTACTTTAATAGGACTATTCGTGTGTATAAAGCCAAGCATGTGTTTAAGTGTTTACATGCTTGGATTCTTTTTATACAAAAGAGTCAGTGAAATTACATTTGGCTAAGCTGGCCTTCCCAATTTTCAGGACTGGGAGAAATGCAACAAATGGAAATTTATGTCTTCTCAGCATGTAAAAAAAGCTATCATCTGTCCTTAACAGGCTAAACTGAGCAAACCTGGGAAACAGTCATTGCACACTGGGAGTCTTTTCTGCACTCCTTCGAAAGGAGGGTTAAATCAGTCATACAATATTTATAAAATATCAAATAAATTAGAACAATACAGACAGTGAGAAGGGGTAAAAAAACCTAGGAGGCTGTGCAGGCAATCCTTAGCTGTTTGGTTCTGAACATTGTGGATAGTTATTATTAGGTATTATTTACACTGATCCTGAAAAAACAAAATCAGTTCTCAATCACAAAGGCAGTATACACTGCTTTTGAAGGCAGGCTATAGACTCTGACAGAAAACTCTTTGTTTCTCAGCTGTCTCCATTATATGTTCTAGTTAAAAATAACGAGACTGTTGCTGAATATTTTATGAATATTTACATGTAAAAATGATAAAAAGAAATGAGAATAGAAAGGCTAGAATGCAGCACTTTGTTCTGTAGTTTATAAATTAGTTACAAACATTTTGTTGTAGTTTTGTTTGGATTATACAGTGCACTTTTGGTTTTGTTCCCAAATTCTATTTATTTCAGAAAATAGTCAAAATCAGCCACAAATGATTGCTCAGCCTTTTGCTGTGGTGATTATTTTTTGTACCACTGTAATACTCTCAGGGCCAGGTCTTGCTTTTCAAGTGTGCGACAGTGAGAAATGAAACGCCCTTAGCGTTCAGTCAGTGCCCAGTGACTCACAGAATCAGTGCCTGAGTATCATACAACTTGGCAAAAAGGTTCTGAAACCTGGGGAGATCCTACTGCTATGCAGCTGTGCTGCAGACACGGACAATGCAATTCACAAGGCTCCTTCGCAGAAAATCTTCCCGAACTGAACGAGTCCCTTATCGTCTATGAGGTAAAGCACTACGTAAAGGCCATTCGGATGTATCCTGTGTCTCTCCCAAGCCCTCCGGATTTCTCAGGGACACAGTTGTTTTACAACTGTTAAAATCTTCTCTGACTTGTGCTATCTATTTTGTATCATCTCACCTACTTGCAATTCCTGTCCTCTTTAATACCTTGTGCTTTTTTTCAAGAGACTACCAACAAACCTGCCAACTGTACAATACTCAATGGTGGAGATGGTAGGTAGACCTGTGATCTCCTTTCAATAGATGTCACTGATTTTGACTTAAACTGTGTTATTAGAAGCAGAATATGTTACAATTACAATCATTCACAGTGAAAATCTGCGGTCGGTGGCAAAAAAGAAACTGCTCAGTGGTGGAAAATATAAATGAATAGAGCCTACGGATAGGGTCACATAATAAAGAATAGAAATACATTTTCTACCTACAGAGGATGAATTTTTCTCTGCAATATGTCTGGTTGGTGTATAGGCTTTAAGCATCTGGGAACACAGACAATGCAAAATCTGGAACACATGTTTTGCAAAAACAGCAAATCCAGGAGTGTAATCAAAGTAAAGCTCACACCAAAAATAACTCAAAATTGGCTACAACGGACTGCATGCCGCCTTTCGCTTTGAAATCATCAATTCTGCCTTAACTCGCGTGCTTAAATTTATAGCTTTTGCTGCTTGATAAACACTTTAAGAATGCGCTCACATACCATAATCCCTTTAAACTTCTCGAGCTCCTTCCTAGTCCTTTAAAGATCTCATGGAAAGAGTTGTTTAGCAAAGCCAAAACTAGGATGTGGTCTTTGCTGTTTACAGATTCCTAGAACTGATATCTGGCAACAGCTATGGAAATATGTGCAAGCTTGAAACACGGCCTCACTTTGAAGCTTACGTCATTTTCCTGCTCATGGAAACAGCCAGTGGTTTTGTGTCTGCTGTCTGTATTTTCCCTCCTACCAGTGCTCATCTCTTTCCAGTTTAAGATGTTTCCTTAAGATGGGGATCAGTAGATGTGTCCAGTGTGCCTCCTTTTCTAATGGGAAGTTGTCATTCTCACTGCTGATACAAAGTACTGCAGAGGCCTGTGAAAAATAACCTGTGTTTGCTGTTGCTCTACATACTTCACAGTACACTTCTGGCAGCAGAAATAGTGTTAAGAGGGACGTTTACACTGACTGATTTTAGTCACTGAGTTTAGGGTGCTAATCTCCATAGACTCCTTACACAGCAGCAGGAGAATTACTTTCCTCCACAAAGTAATTCAGAGCACCTGATGTGAACTCATGCTTTGAGCCACCCTCAGAATAACTTCTTTCTCTCTCTTCATTAGCGATATGGCAAGCCAGTGCAAATCAACCCATTCTGACACAGGACCTGGCGTTCAAACCCCAGTCAGGGATGCGGAAGCTGCCGTTAGTGGTACACTAGCCCATATACAGAACAGAGCAGTGCAAAATAGTTAGTGCTGGACTGGGAGATACATTTCGAGCAATTTTAACACCACGTTAATTAAATACAATATTTTCCTGTAAGAAGAAATTAGATAGCTGATAAGCCATCAAACTACACAAATTTTGTCATATATAAACCCACTTTTATTGGAAAGGACCTTAAAAGATTTTCTTGAGTAGTAGTAAGTAACATCAGCTACAAGCTTTGGCAAGCATCTCAGTGGAGAGATCAAATACAGATAGCGGGAAGGACCAGTGTTATCTGGAGTAGCTATAGCTGTACCGGATGTAGAGAGATAGTCCACATTCCACATAGTAAAATACAGAGATAGCGTGAAGTGCAGAAATACAGCTACATCTGGAGAAGATTTAGTGACCTATGCCTTTATCCCAGAAAGGGAGGGAAGGCAAATGCTTGGAAAATGCTAAGGTGGAGAGAGGAGTGAAAAAAACTCCTTTGGCATCTCCAAGCCCATTCACTACCAAAAAGAGAGAGGCACAATCTTTACACTCTCGGATTACTACTGGCTGCTTTTAGCCCTGGAAGCTATGCTGCTGCTGTTCCAGATTCAGCTATGTCAATGCAAGCAATAAAAATCAAATTCCTGTGTCCCAGTTCTGTAACAGGGTAAGACCTGGAAATGCAGGGAAACTGAGAAATTTCTGGGCATACACCCAAAAGGTGATGTGAGGGTGATTGGGAACGCAGGACTCCTGATCGCAATGATGTCTAGGCTCAGCCTATAAGAGTCTAATTGCACATTTAACAGGACAGCTGCTGTGCTGGGGCCTTAGCTATAACACCCATGTGTCACCCATAATTCAGTCAGATGCAGAACTTTTAATCCATCTCATTTTCTTTTCCCTTGTGCAACTCTGCTTACAACACTGTGTTACATTTTCGTCTTCTGACAACCAATCAAGCGTTTTAAACTTCATTATTATTTGGATCTATCCTCTCCCCTCATTCCCTGTAGTCTTTGAAAAAAGCATCACATGAAAATTTTGATGTTTTAGTTTTCCACAACTTTATATGTCCACTTTGTCTGCATATATAAATATATACAACCACCTCCCCCTCACCCCCCCACATTTGGTAATAACATACACATTTCCCTAACTAAAAGTTTTAAAAAATTGATCTAGTTATTCTGGAAGAACATGTGCCTATAAATTATCATTTGTAACTCAAATGCTGCCTGGGAATCAAGGTGTTTAAAGAAACGTTAGGGTCATTATAAATTTTTATGTACCTCTGGGAAATATTAACAAATATGCCAGAAAACAGGGGAGGGGGCATTTGAAAGAAAAACCCGCAAGGATTTCTGCATAAATTCTTCCTTTGTGTAATTTTCTAGTTTTGTTTGTCAACTTCTTGAAAGCATAGAGAAGACCTGGGTAAGCAAACTTTTTGATGTTTATTCTAACTAAAACAAAGCTCCAAACCTTTTGAGATTTAACCAACACTAATTATTTCATATCTTGTTTTGTAATCTCTTAGTCTCTTATGTAAACATACTGCATCTACCATCATCCAGCCTTCCTTAAGCGGTCTCGGTTTTAGTCTGTACTTTTCTTTTATGAAGTCTTATTTGGTCTGTTGACTGACTTTTGATTACTTCCATATTGTTCTGAATTGGCTTAATGTCCCTAAAGACTTTTCCCACTTCGTGCATCACTTTATCTTTGTTTCTTTTGTCTCTTGCTACTTGCATATAAATACTGACAACATTTTCATTTGTATTTAAAACCTGCAGATACAATGGAGTCCCCAAAACTGATTGGTTCAATTTTCTGATACTTAGCTTAACATTATAATTACATATACTCTTTAGGGAATCTGTTTTGAATCAGCTCCTTACGACAAATGTAAGTACAGTATTCTTCATAGAGTAGCAAACCCACAACATTAAGAGAACAATCTGTGAGGAAAAAACCCAGTTTCTTCTCTCCTGACCTGGACAGAATTGCTGTTTTCTTAGGCAACACACTTCACAACAGAAAAAAAGTAACTCAACTGACATTTTCGTTGGTGTTTTTTGTTTTTTGTTTTTTTTTTTATTGGGCCTGACTTTGTCCCATGAGATGGGTGTAGTGGATGGGATTTTAATAGGATGAGTTTTTTTGTCCTTTATGCACACTTCGGTGAAGTCTACCTTTACGCTATTTCCTGCTAGCAAGGGCAGAAATACTGCTCCCTCTCTTTAGTTTACTGTTCCAAGGTTATCCCTTTGCTCCTCTCTATGTATATTTTCTCTGCACTTCATAAGTTCTGGTATTGCTCATTTTTCAAGAGACGGGTCAGTTCTAAGGCTACATTAGTGTTACAAAAATATTTGCTTTATGCCGCTCTGATTTATGGGGAGACAAGGACACTGAATATCCAGGGATACATGATAATGGTTCTGAACAGTAAAAGAAGAGTAAAGAAGGAAACTGCATATGAAAACAATAATAAATGAGGGAGTGATGAGGTATGCTCATGTCATATGGAAGTTTCAGGTTTTTATTGTGTTCACATACATATACTCTATCAATGACAACAGGCTACATAGGGAGAGACCATACCGTTCACAAAGAACACCCATATAAGAAAAGTGCTAGAAATAGGAAGTAAAAATTCAATGTCCCTGTCCCTTTCCCTCCTTCCCAAACAGAAAAGCTGAAAAATGGCTTAATTTTAAACAAACAATAATTTCCATATTTTGTGTTTAGTAGGTAATTCATCATATATTTATAATTAAATGAAACCAACAGTTCAATCCACTGAAGCATCATCTACCAAATTTCAAGGACATTATTTAAGAGGTTGACCTGAGTGCCATATACATCTGTCCTTGATGACTAAGCCTCCTAGCTTTCAAAATATTGTGCTTCCATTATTTTAGTAAAGCCCTGTTTCAGCAGCTCCCAGATATATGTCCCCTACCTTAAGTACTAGACTCAAGTTCTGGAAAAAACAGGATTTTCTTTTCTTTTCTTTATAGATGATTGTCTTCAGCTCCCTGGCCTTCTGCAGGATTCAGTCCTTATCCTTTAAGTGAATCAGTCAATCAATAGCTATTTGGGAAAATACAGCGTTTGCCTCTGTCTTTGAATTGTAATCCTCTGAGCACATTGAAAAACTCTTGCATTCTCCAGGGAATTCAGCTGCAGGATTTCTGGAAGCCTCCTCTCTAGCAGTAATAAAAAGTCTTCCCTTTCTTACTTTTTAAGTAACGCAGCTCTCAGGTTTGAGTCCAACTCCATTTGCAATATGACTGTTAAGTGGTATGCCTAGCTAAGTAATGAAGTTGCTCATTTTTTCCCTCTACTTTGAGAGGCTGGCAACAGTTTCTTCCCACTTCATTCAAACACGAGCCCATAACCAACACTCCAACACTGTGCAGATGTTCCTGGATTTCAGCTTTTTAGGACAGGTCGTTAGCTATTTTTTGTCAAAATCTTCTTGGTACTACCACCTGGCCCAAATATTTTCTGCTTCAGTAGTATGAACTTGTGTGCATATACCACAGTGACCAATGGCAAATCTGAATTTGTAAACTCTGTTTTATATAAAGTTAAATACTTCTGTTGCAATATGAGTAGTTTAAGGAAGTGTATTGAGATGAGATACCTGTAAATCCCATAAAACCTTTATTTTTAATGAGGTTTGGTTTGTGAGTTGCTCATTAGTAAGATGAGAATAGTCTTCTACTAGGAGAAGCTTGGGTTTGTACTTTGTATGCATTCTCTGTGCAATATTTTCGTCCAAGGAATCAGAATAAATACTAAACAAAGGCTTAAATAAATCTCTGAAATACATTTGATGCCCATAAAGATGAAATGCTGGCACTACTTAGTTAAATGTTTTTATAGTCTACTGGAATATGGAGTCTGTAGGCAAATCCTTACCATTTGATTGACATTATGGAGGACTCATTTCCAAATCACGGAAACCAATCCTAGTTCTCAGGGGATCGATGGAAAAGTTTACATTTTTTACCACACTCTGCCCTGAACAGTTTCTCTGGTCAGTGCCAGGCACCAGTAAAGCTCCAAAACCAACTACCAGGTTCCCAGGCACAATCACCAACTCCTGAATACCCTAGGCACTTCAGTATGTAGTGCTGGTGAAGATATGCCTCAGAGTTGCCCAGCTTTGTACATTGTTCACTAAAATCAGCAAATTCAACAAAAACTTTCAGCAAATCTGAAATCAAGTGGGTTTCACTGCACTTGGAATTTTGTCATTGCAGGTGTGGACAGCTCTAATACAAAGGCTGACGTTAGTCTTCATTTAATATTATGGTACTATGCAATATGGAAAAAAGAAACCTATACATTTTAAAGAAAGGGGCTATTTTTGTACTCTAACAGAGGTAAGACAATGCTGGAAGACCTAACATTTTGTTTGAGTTATCAAATATTTACCTAGTCCTTCAACATACTGTTGTGGGGTAAAGAATATTTTCCAGACTGGTTTCCATGACATTGCTACTCATTATTTTATTGAGATTTATTAGTGTATCCTGCAAAGCTCTAGAAAGAAAGTATGCTAATTTACATCTGTAAGAGAATTAACATGATGTTAAAGGGATCAATTAGTTAATCGTTAAAACACTGAACTGAAAAGGCTTAGGTATGGAAGACCCTCATAGGATTTTCATGGCACCAAAAAACCATGTATACCTAGCACAAAATTACCATAGCTTATTTAGAAACACTGTGCCTTTACATTTTCAATGTATTGCCTTGTTAGTGTAACGTTAGGACTTGAACTATGTGAACTCTTTTCACTGAAATGCAAAACCATGCAAGGCACAGTAGGGCTGAGGATTTCAGTGCAAACTGAAACATTAGGACATTCAGAAATCTTCAAGGCTGGGCTGACGCTACCTTTTTCCCCCCCTTAAAATAAAGTTTTAAAACAGACCTTTACCCGCTCAGGTTGTAGTTTCCTAAGAGGAAGCAACATGGACATGGTGGAGATTACACGGCTGCTGTTTGACCCTGCTCAGGGCTGCCTGTGTCAGCAGGACACCAAAAGGCCATCATGAGACTGACCTGTGCTGTCACTCTTACTGCTAAGACTGATGGCTGAACAGTGTGCCCCTGTGAGAGATATCCTGGAGAAGAGTTGCCCAAACCAACACAAAGGTAGCTTGGATTGTCTGGTGTGAGTAACTTCTCATCAAAACATGGGAAAGGTTCCTTCTCTTTTTTGGAAGAAAACTCCCATCTCTCTCTGTATTTGTCCAAAGGACACATGCTGCTTTTCTCTCTTTTCACGTCAGCTTGATATTTAGTGAGCAGAAAAGAAGGGAAAGAGTTTACCACCCACACTATCATCATCGCACAAAATCTTCTTGCCAGTCTGAGATATAACCCACTGCTCCTCTTCCTTCTTGTACAGCTGAGTATTTGCCATACAGCACTGTGCTACACTCGACTCAGTTTTGGGAGAAAACTTAGTAAGGGTATGTGTTTCATTAAAAAAAAAGAATTTCATTCCAAATTTTCAGAAGCAGAGGGTAACTGGGTGGTCCTAATATTTTATGAAAGGAGGCTGGGCAGGGAGTTGAAGCTTAAAGCTCCTATGAATTCGTCACTTTTACACAGCAACATTTTTACCTTACAAGTACCAGTTTGGAAATTATAGAGCCATATCAACTTTCTCAGACCTATTACATCTAATAGTTAAGCACAGATATGAACAATGAAAAGAGAATCATTGGGAAATTTTTAAAAAATGACTTGTTTTCCCTCTAAAATGTACAGCATTCTGAAAGTTAGACCCTTTCTCCCCTCCCTTCCCCTGTCCTTCAGAAGGAAAACTCCTAATATTAAAGCTGGCTGACAAAGATCCTTTCAAACACACTCCGATGAAGCCACATGAATGTACAAAGATGGTGTGTATCTAAAAGCAGAACTGACTCCTATAATAAGTCTGCCTGCTTAAAATTTGTGAGCTATTTTCATGGAGACAAAATTACCACAAGCACACAGTAGCTCATTTCCTAAATGCAATGATGTGGTTATTTGCCATAACGGCCACAGGCACTGCATCAGTCCACATTAAAGACTAAGAGGTTAATCATTTTGAGTTTAAAAGAAGAAAAACCTGACCAGCTTGCTTTTGAGTTACAGGACTGTAAAATGCATTTGAAATCACCAATTTCAGTTTTTGTGGCTTTATAACTTCTAAACAGACACATTTGTATTTATGTATTTATTTATTAAATCTTTTCCTGCCTGAGACCACATATGCTCAGTATATGTAATTTTATAGGCCAGTTATGAACTTCTATAAAAGAGGTGTGAAATGAAAATATTGACAGCTGAGTTTTCTGGCACAATTATGACATTCTTCAAAGTAAAGGTCAAAACACTGAAAATCATGGATATTCCACAGCTCCAAAAATAAACAAAAACATCCGAACAAATGTTAGAATTTTCCTGGAGGTTTTTGTATTTCTTTAGCTCAACCACTTTTAAATCATGCCATTTCCCTTGCCAGACAGGCAAATGGTCTCATTTGCTTGTCTTCCTTTCCACTGTTTTTCAGAAATATATAGAAAGGACAAAATCAGGAAACAAATAAAAAATGCTCTTGTTGAAAGGAAAGCTGGAACACACAGATGTGTGTGATTTTAGGAAAGCAAAGGGCAGAACCCATTTGACAAGTTTTCTCCAGGACTAGCAGGGAAATGAGCACAGCTGGGAGGTATGAGCTGGCTGAGAAAAAAATCAGAAAACTACAGAGCACGGACAAGAAACTACACTCAGCAGCAAAAGGCCAATGGCAAAACGTTGCAATAATGTAAGCGAGGTTAGTGCCTCACCCTCTAACACTCTCAGATTTGCCTTCTAGCTTGGGGAAAAACCTGATCACTAGCAAACAGCCTGGGTGTAGGCAAGGTCTGTGCAAGGAAAAGAACAATAAATCTTTCCCTGCCACCACCTACCTGCTGGGAAATGGAGACTTCAACCACAAAATTTTCCCAGCTGTGGGGCAGAGCATGCTCCATGTGCAGAAAACCCTCCTATGGCAACCTATAGAGCCATTCTGTTCCTTCCCTGTAAAATGGAGGGCAACACTCTGAGCAGTAGGACTGCAATGGAGATGTCACTGGGGTGTGTGGCAGGGAAGGCACCAGTTTGGAGGGTTATTCAGAAACTTCCTGTGAATATTTATGTTGAACTATCACTTGAAATGAAATCCCAACCCAAATGAAGTCCATGGGATGTTTGGCTTTAAAGGGTAGCGGGTCAATAGACCAAATGAACTTTAACGTGGACCATGATCAGTTCAAGAGTGTTTTCCTGGAAAAACATGGGAAGGGATTTATCAGCCCGGGAAATTCCTCCCAGTTGCATGCTCAGCATGGCCGGAATTTCATCCCTGGCTCCTTGCCATCCCCATGTCAATGTTTGTATTTCTTTAGTTAAAATTGTTTAGGGCACAGTCAGATGTGCTGTGGCTACAGCTTAACTTGATTAAGAGGTCACTGTCCTCATCTGCTCACTCCCTCCTCCGTCTTGCTCCTGCTCCCTCAGTGATGCCAGCACAACTGTATAAGCAGTGATATCTTCACCAACTTCTGTGACAAAAAGCGTTACAATAAAACAAAAAGCATGAAATGTATGCAGGTTAACACAGGTTATTCTCAGCAGTTACAAATGCAGTAAAGCGAGGAAATCTGAACCAGCTGAGAATGCGCAAATGCAGTCACTCATCTCCTAACCCAACCAGCTGCAGCACAACCCGTGTGTCTGGCTCTGTCCTTTCACCAAGGGCTTAGCCTGATTTAACTAGGAGCAGTGTTTTCAAGCGATGTAGTAAATTCAGAGATACTGCGTGGTGGTTCTGGCTTTGTTTTAGCGTAAGTCATTTGAGATGTGAGATTTAAAGTGGAGTCAAATAAGCCTGAACAACAGCTTGTGTGGTTTTGAGTGGTGAAACAGAGTACCTAATGTATGCTGTTCTTCCTCCCCTCTGCCCGTGCTGGGATGCATGAGTGCATAACCCACACAAGAGAGCAAGGGACACCCTGTAGATAATTTCAGCGGGAGAGAACACAGTGATTCAGGTGGTCGTTTTTGTTTCTGTCACCCAGTACATTGCTATGTGAAACATGTCTCAGGTAATACCAAGATCCAAGTCTGAAATGTGTTCCAGGACTCGGAGATAGAAGACGTTACAGAACATAAGCAGGGCCTTGAAATCTGTCTTTTGTTGCATGAGTAACAAGCCCTAAACAAGGATCAAGTTGGCGTCGCTCTGCTTTTTTGCTCTCTGACAGAAGAATTTCACACAGAGCTTGAAGTGTAGTAAAACATTTTACTAGGTAAATCAACAAGCAGAGCCATTAGTCTAAGCTGGAGGAAATAAAAACAGACAAGGTTTTTTGAATCAAGCAGGCAAAGCTGAAGCCAGGAAACAGTTCTTCAAACAATAAAGTCCTAAGTGCTTTGATGAATATTTTTTGAGCGCAGTCTGGAATCTAAAGATCACCCAAATGGAAAAAAAAATTAAAAGCATTATTCAGTGTAAAGACCAGATATGATCTACTAGTCTTCTTGTATTAAGATAGCCTGCAGCTGCTTGCACAATTGTTGAAGACAGCAATTATCAGGAAATTATCAGTACCTGGGAAACCAAAATTGTCGCGGAGCACAATGTGTAAGGAACTATTCATCATTTAAATACCACCTGTGCCAATAGTCTAGACACTGCTGTAACATCTAGTACAGCTTCTTTGGCTTTAGTCAGAATGAATAACTCTTGCTAATCTGTCGAAAGGATCTCATGGTCCTGCATGAAGTTAGAGGAGGTGCCAAAAATTGCTGGAAAAGAAGGAAAAGATCATTATAAAAGCCCTTTTAACATAGTTTATATATTAATTTTCAGTAGTTGAGGAAAAATGCTTGTCTGACAGACCTGAAAACAAAAATCCTCTGTTTAGTTATACAGCAGATAAAACGTTACCAACCGCTACCCAAGATCCGCTTTACCTGTTCAGCATCACTCTAACCTAATGAACTAGAAGAAATGATGGAAAATGCTAGACTGCTGCAGGAAGGGCCCTGAGTCCCAGATTGGCACACAGCCTTGGTGTCAGCTTGGGTCTTGGGCTTTTTATGAACACTCCTAAGAAGAATGCCAAGAGGCTGTGGGTTCTGGTTTGGAAGGGGACCAACAACCCACTCGTTATGCACAAGCTACAGCAGGGCAGCTGTTGTATGGAAATGACTTTTAGTTAACAGGCGTAGTTGACAGACTGCAACAACTGGCAAATTATTTCATAGGTCTGACTGAGAAGAGAATCTGAGGACAGTTGATGAATGACAAGACGGAACAGCAGGTGGGTTTTCACTCTGATTGATCCTTTCATAAGGCAGATCCTTAACTGCCCTTCAGTAACTCATTAAGGTATATACCACAAGCTGATCCCGTTTGACTTCAATGTCAACTTTAAAAAATAATGAGTAGAGGTACTCTGAAAGAACACTGTAAAAGACCTTAAGTGAATACTGTGCACAAGAAGGATAGTATCTCCAACTCTGAAAGATAGCATTTGTACCTCCAAATGTTTACAAATGCAATTATTTAGGGTAGCAGTAGAGCACTTCCAAAAGTGAAGGCAGCTTTTCAGAGTTGAGCTTCCTGCTATGGCTAATAAACACGTGAAAAACAAATGCCTTCTCCTTTCCACGTCCTGTGTTTCATTCCTTGTTTCCAGCAGTATGCAGAAGAGTGTAACAGATCACCACGTTTTGAGAGTCTCCCTTTAAGACTTTGCAATCCAGAAGGTAAAAAGAGCGAAAGATTCCAGTCATTCTGAGATTGACCATAATTGAGAAAAACTGAAAAACAAAGTGCACCATCTTTGAAGTTCAAGAATCCATTGCATGACTACTGGTCTTAAGTGTGGGGTTGCCTCCGGCAGCTGTGACTGTGGTGGCATTGGACTATACCAGGATTGAACTGTTACAGAACAGACATTAATTCCCAAAATGACAGGTATGTGGCTTGCTGATGTGCTCTAAGATGCGACATTGAGAAAAAAAATAAACTAGAACAAGTTAGAATACACTTGAATGAAAGGAAAAAAAAACCTAGTCCTAACCTTTTAGTTACATTATACTCCATGAGGATGTGTTAGTCAATGTAAACCCCAACAAAAGAAAAATCCTTACCTCCTCCTCATTAAGCAAACCCTGCAACATACAACCCAGCTTGGAAATTTCACTCAGATTCATCATCTTCAGCAAATGCCACCAAATCCTTCTTGATGATGTCTGGAGGGAGAAAGAGGAAACAGACAAGCTAAATATCTGCAGGAAACAGGGCAAATGAAAGGAAGTTGCAAAAAATTCATTTACCTTCACTGCCAAATAGGAACAGATGGTTAGATCCAAGGGGAGATAAACATTAAAGACTGGAAACCAAGCAATTCTTCCTGCCAGCTTTCAAAGATCCAGTACAGCTGAAAAATCTAAGAACCATACAACAGCAATGTTAAACAACAATAAACAAGACTATAGGGCAGGTAAAATGGAGTGAACATGCTGAGCAGAGGGAGTTGAATGCTTTCGACAACAAGTCCATGAAGGGTTCTTGAAATCAGATTGCAAGGATTTGCCAGGCAGAAAGAATTCAAGGGAAAGGATAAAGAGGAAAGGCAAATTGTATGGTAAAGTGTATGAAGCAAAAGCAGTCTTGTGTTGAGATACTGAACAATCTCAGGAAGTATTTCAAAAATCTCAGTTGAAAAATAGGGTCATTTTGAGTTGCAAGGCAGCGGATAACTTTAGAAAAACTCGAAATCTTTTTCAAATAAGCTCTCTAATGTAGATCTACAGACAGTAAAACATAAAGAAAAGCTGTTTGACAGTGCAATACTTGGCTCCACATAACATTTTTCAGGCCCCTTATGCGTAAATGTTGGCTTCCTGCTACTAAATTCTTCTGGCCCATGGGGGACAGATGTCATAAAGGAAAGGTCCACATTTTTCAAGGTCCTCACACAGCTGCCAATAGCTCAAAGAGCAGGATTTATGTATCAGAGCCCTCCCTCTAAAAGCTCATCAGATAACCTGAAAAGCTGCCCTGGAAAGCTCCGAGGGTATTAAGAGGAGATTGTACATTCAGTTGGAAACTTGACTTGGCATTGAACAGCTGTAGCTACTGCTTTTTTTCCTCCCTTTTCAATTGCATTGCAGTCCAAAGCAGTTACGAGTCCAACCCTGGGGCAGAGTCCAATTGTACCAAACAGGAGGGAGGTCTCAGATCCAGCCTGAAAGGCCTGGGTCAGCAGCACCAGTGAACAGTGCCACTCGAGCCAGGAGTGGACACCAGCAGTCCCTCCGTGAAGGACGGCACTAGAGCATCATCAGCACACGACATGCACAGTACAAACACTTGAAAAGGAAAACAGGAATGTTTTCACAAGGTTGCCATGTTAATTCTAACCTTAACATACACATCTCATCTTTTAACTACACCTTATTTGACTTTGTTAGATTATGGACGTGCTTTAGCGAACACACACATTTCACCTGAGCCTGAAAGAGCCTTCTAACTCATCAAATTGAACTAGAATAGTTGAGACATTTAAAGGTTGAGAGAATAGATAGGAGGGAGACATAAATACAGTGTAGTTCCATAAGTCCTTCCATTTCCCTGGCTAATCAACTTAAACAGTTACAATTAAAGATATGCAGAGGGCTTCTAGTCTAGCTGCTAGAGTGAATACCACGATACCTTGAAGGTCTTAAATATCTGTAATTGGAAAACAGACCCATGATAAATGGTAAAAGTGCAATAAATATGTCCCACATGCTCTCATTCCCAAATGAGATTTTCTTCTCCACCTTAATTAAGAAAATGGCCAAACTTCAGCCAAATGGCCTCTCCTGATTCTAGCATATGTCCCTTTCTCCAGGTTCCTGACCCTCCTTTTCAAACATGCAGCTGTGCTCAGGCATCAGGAGGTGCTCAGGGGCAATCTCGGTGTCCTCTTGACACAGATAAATTTTCTTTTATGACTAGTGAGATCACCATTATAAATGGCAAAGACAGGATTTCAAATGCCTTCTGTACCACTGTAATGCCACAGCAAATTGACCAAGAGGAGCACAAGGCAGTTCTCAGTTGTTGTGCTCAGGAAGCTTTTCTCCTTTGCTCTACAGCACCTGGAACCCCCTCCTATTCTGATACCCATTTGTTTCATGCTGTCCTCCCTTGCCTTACGAATGGTTATAGGATGAGCTTTGACATTGTTGCCTGAGCAAAGAGATCTTGACAGGAGTTAATATGCCTTGGTCAGAGAACAGATAAGCTCCTCCACCCCTCCCTGCACGTTGATAGAATGGCTGGGAATTTAACACCTCTGTGAAACTAGCATCCTCCAGAGTCCACAGTAATATTAAATATTTATTTAACAATACTCCATTAAGTTTCTAATGAATATAAATTTACTAAGCAATCAAAAGTCAACACCAATCCTTGCAAAATTATAAGGTAAGAAAAATTTGTCTGGAATCACTGGGATAATGTAAACAAGCGTTTCTTCTCTAAACATTCTTCCCTCCTCCTTAATCAGATTTTTGGCAATTTTCAGAAGATCATGCACTCTTCACTAAGTTATGGAGACTGTAGACCAAAGCATAAGAACCATCAGCTGAAATGATGGAGGACAACTTGATTTGCTGCCTTTTGCCTTCTTCCAAGGCATGATTTTTCCACTGAGGGCAATCTACCCTAAAAGGCTGTTCTTTGGTAGAATGGAAGGGGTAACCTTGAGGCAGGAGACCTGAAGTTACACTTGCTGTCAGGGAGTGTGACTACCCATCCACAAGCAGAGACGGAAAGACCTGTAACACAAAAAAACATCTGGAATATTGTGGTTAAAACTGATCGTTTGTAGTTGTTGAAGAAAAGTGATAAAGACAGGAAGTCTTGTCTTCTCAAAAGCTTGTTGCTCTAATATTTAAAACTTGTCTTCTGTGTTAAAGGTTCATCGTAATCACATACACAGACTTCTCTTTCATAATCACTGGAGACTTCTCCCTTTTCATTCTATGAAGGCCTGGCTGAACAGGGAGCTTTTGCTGGGACTCAGGGAAAAGAGGAGAGTTTATCACCTCTGGGAGAAGGGGCAGGCACCTCACGAAGAGTACAAGGATCTTTGTTAGGTCAAGCAGAGACAAAATTAGAAAGGCAAAAGCCCAGCTAGAGCTCAGTCTGGCCACAGTCATAAAGGATAACAAAAAAGGTTTTTACAAGTATATTAACAACAAAAAGAGAGCCAAGGAGAATCTCCATCCTTTATTGAATGTGGGGGGAACATTGTCTCCAAGGATGAGGACAAGGCTGAGGTACTTAATGCCTTCTTTGCCTCAGTCTTTAACAGCCAGACCAGGTATCTGCAGGGTATTCAGCCCCCTGAGCTGGAAGACAGGGATGGAGAGGACAATAAACTCCCCATAATCCAGGAGGAAGCAGTTAAGGACCTGCTACGCCACGTGGATACCCAGAAGTCTACGGGGCCTAATGGGATCTACCCAAGAGTACTGAGGGAGCTGGTGGAGGAGCTTGCCAAGTCACTCTCCATCATTTATCAGCAGCCCTGGTTAACAGGGGAGGCCCCACGATGACTGGAGGTTTGTCAATGTGATGCCCATCTACAAAAAGGGCTGGAAGGAGGATCCCGGTAACTACAGGCCTGTCAGCCTGACCTCTGTACCGGAGAAGATGATGGAGCGGTTCATCTTGAGGGCGCTCACAGGGCATCTGCAGGCCAACGAAGGGATCAGGCCCAGCCAGCACGCGTTCATGAAAGGCAGGTCCTGCTTGACCAACCTGATCTCCTTCTATGACCAGGTGACCTGCCTAGTGGATGAGGGAAAGGCTGTGGATGTTTTCTATCCGGACTTTAGTAAAGCCTTTGACAGCATCTCCCACAGCATTCTCCTGGAGAAACTGGTGGCTTGTGGTTTAGACAGGTTTACTCTTCGCTGGGTAAAGAACTGGCTGGATGGCCGAGTCCAGAGAGTTGTGAAAATGGTGTTAAATCCACCTGGCGGTCAGTCACAAGCGGTGTTCCCCAGGGCTCGGTTCTGGGGCCGATCTTGTTCAATATCTTTATCGATGACCTGGATGAGGGGATCGAGTGCTCCCTCAGTAAGTTTGCAGATGACACCAAGCTGGGTGGGAGTGTTGATCTGCTGGAGGGTAGGAGGGCTCTGCAGAGGGATCTGGACAGGCTGGATCAATGGGCAGAGGTCAATTGGATGAGGTTTAATAAGGTCAAGTGTTGGGTCCTGCACTTGAGTCAAAACAACCCCATGCAATGCTACAGGCTTGGGGAGGAGTGGCTGGAGAGCTGCCCGGCAGAAAAGGACCTGGGGGTGCTGGTTGACAGCAGGCTGAACATGATCCAGCAGTATGCCCAGGTGGCCAAGAAGGCCAACAGCGTCCTGGCCTGTATCAGAAATAGTGTGGCCAGCAGGAGCAGGGAAGTGATTGTGCCCCTGTACTCGGCACTGGTGAGGCCGCACCTTGAATACCATGTTCAGTTTTGGGCCCCTCACTACAAGAAGGATGTTGAGGTGCTGGAGCATGTCCAGAGAAGGGCAATGAAGCTGGTAGGGGGTCTGGAGCACAAGTCTTATGAGGAGCATCTGAGGGAACAGGGGTTGTTCAGTCTGGAGAAGAGGAGGCTGAGTGGAGACCTTATCGCTCTTTACAACTACCTGAAAGGGGGTTGTGATGAGGTGGGTGTTGGTCTCCTCTCCCAAGTAACTAGCGATAGGACAAGGGGAAATGGCCTCAAGTTGCACCAGGGGAGGTTTAGACTAGATATTAGGAAAAATTTCTTTATGGAGAGAGTGGTCAAGCATTGGAACAGGCTGCCCAGGGAGGTGGTGGAGTCACCATCACTGGAAGTGTTCAAAAAACATGTAGACGTGGCACTTCAGGGTATGATTTAGTGAGCTTGGTGGTGTTGGGTTGATGGTTGGACTTGATGATCTTAGAGGTCTTTTCCAACCTAAATGGTTCTGTGATTCTATGATTCTGTGAAGTGGAAGAGAACAATGCCACCTTTTGGGAACCGCCCTCTGGAAAGTCTTTTGGGAACCTTGCAAAAAGCCAAATTAGCCTCTCCCTTTTCGGAACACTTTTTTCTTCTGGGTTCCTTTAGTCTCCTCTGCTCCATTTTTATCCTCCTTTTATTGTAGACTGATCAACCCTACATGAGCAGAAAACTTTACTACTAATTAAGGATGAAAGAAAGCTATATAAAAATCAACAGAGGTGATTTAATTATTCTGAATAGACCAAAAAGGTAGAAGAAAGAGAAGATAAGGAATTCTGTCCTTATGGAAAGCCAAATTTTAAACAATTTATAGACAACAGAGCTGTAGATAAGCACTGGAGGGGCTTTTAATACCACCAAGACATCAGCGTTCAGATGACTAGTTACATATTTTCTAACTTTCCCTGAAATCTTCCTGTCTGCTGCTTTTCATGCCTAGATAACTTTAAAAGCACAACTCCAACTGCCCTGTGTGGACAGGATGAAGAACAGCGTCAGTGTTGATGGCAGTTGTTTGTTTGTTTTAAGTTATCCATGTAAGGAAACTATCTATCATCACCAGAGCAACCACGCGCAAACAAAGAACGCGGTCATACGTTGGCCTCCTTGAAATATAGCCC
Organism: Phaethon aethereus; assembly: GCF_964289735.1. Lineage (NCBI taxonomy): Eukaryota > Metazoa > Chordata > Aves > Phaethontiformes > Phaethontidae > Phaethon > Phaethon aethereus. The sequence continues at coordinate 68,165,425 of NC_138577.1, read as the reverse complement.
CATGTGTGTGTACACACACCATGTACACACATTCATCCCCCCAGCTTTTTTATGTAAGCCTGTTTGCATGAGAGAAAACAGCAAGGAAGCTGTAAGCACTGGGTAAAGCAAGTTTTTTTGGCACACAAAGAAAAACCTTTGCTGAGGAAACGCTCCGGCGTTGCCTTTGCTGCTGCCTCCCTCCCTTTCGCTGTGTGTCGGTTCCTCAGCCTCTGCTTTAGATTACATTAAAACTCGAGATCTGCAAATGGCCTGGGGCAGGAACGTGCTCGCGTTTCCTTCTGCTCGAGATTCAGAATTATAAATTAATCTACAGGAAACAATTGCTTGAGCATTTTAGAAGTGGTGTGGGCAAGAGTCCACACATTTCCCTTACTGTAGCAAGGAGGAAAAAAGGGAGGGAGAGAAAGGAAGGGAATAGTGGGCTGCTGTTGTTGCTGCTTTCTGCCACACCGTATGGATAGCGTTCATTTTAGCTTCTTAGCAAGGGTAAGCGTGATAATTGAAGATGTTCGTAGCATTACAGTACTAATGCAACTGCAGTGGAGTTCTACACTTGCTTCCAACATGATGAAATTATCAGCTATTTAACAGCCTTTTAATGCTATTCTGGCTGCAACACTTTAATCCATGCCATAATGCAAATGCAATGCCTGTCACACTTTTTTCTCTGTGGGCGATGAATAGAATTTTATACTGACTTCTACAAAACACTTTCTCATGGGGCAAATACCTTTTTCTCCCATTATAGAATTATTAAGGCATCTAAAAAATATATATTTTAAATCTGGCACCTGTTGAAAATATTTGGGTCATAAACTTGTAAAAAAAACACGTCAAATTAAAGATAGAATTACACTGGAAAGAAAATATTTTCTGTCAGCACAGCCTAAGTAAAAATACTTTTGATGTTTCCCACACCACAGCTTTGTGCAGGTTTCTTTATTTTGTGTTGTGTACTGTGTGAGCAGTATAATTTGACGTAGTGAGAAACCTAACAATTTTATGCTGAAGCAGATTTCTCAGAAAACTCTAGACAGTTTAGAAAGCTAATCCATCGCAACAGAAACCTCCAAAAGGAAGTGTAATAGCAGACAGAACGCATAACAGTTGCCACTTCACCTGACCCAAAATATAAACAGAGAAAACAATGAAGACTTTAAAAAAAAAGCATTTAACATCCTGCACCCCCAGCCCCTTCAGCAACTGGGGGCAGATATTCAAAGGGAATTCAGTCGCTATTAGGTGCCTATTTTCCCCAGTGATTTTGGGAGTCCTAAGTAAGTGTTTGGGGTCTCACAGCTCTGGTGCCTAGAAATTCTTGTTGAAGTTTCAGGGGACATAAAAAGCTTTTTTTTTCTTGTTAAAGAGACCCCACCCATGACATCAGCACCAAACTCATCCATTGCCTCCGACACTCTCTCAGACTAATACATAAAATTAGTTGTGTATTCTACTAAATTGGTAGATATCTTTTTGTTTAATATTTGCTGGAAAACTTCAAGTGGTAAGAATTAGATGGCACCAAAGGCATAGTGTTTATTCAGGGATTTATGTTCAAGCAAATGTGATTGAGGAAGGAAAAAGCAGAAAAATAAGGCCCTAAGCACCTAGGAAAACAACAATTAAAGTTTCTGGAGCAAAGCTTTGGTTGCATCTGCAATACTATTTTTGTTCAAGCAACAGTGAAGTTTTGAAATAAATCCCTTGAGCTTCCCCACTTACCATACTTTGCTTTGGCCCTCACAGTGGTTTTGGGGTACTTGAACTACATTCCTCTCTGAGGAAGCTGAGCCAGAAGTTCCACTCCACGTGCAAACCTAATGATGTCCAGCCTCTCTGAGTCAAAGATTGGTGCTTTGGACAGCTTTGAGACATGTGTGATGAGAATATTTGGTTTGAGGAAACAGCCTAAATTTAGTCTGACTAAAAGCCACAAACCACATAGGGAACAAATATTATGAACTTAACATCAGCTATGTGAATCTATTGCTCCACTCCAGTTGCATCAAATTACTGCTCACATAGGCATAGTCTCCATCCTTTGAAATATACCTCTTCCCGTCCAGGCCTGTAATCTCCAGACAGAGTTAACCAAGAAGCTTCTGTGTGGACAGATTTCTTCCTACTCTTCCACTGCAGTTTTTATTTGTAAAGTTGACCTTTTGCTTGGATGGACAGTTTTCCTTTTTATATCTGATGTGTACACCAGGGAATGCAATCAGGAGATTTCTATTGATTGCTCTCAAGCAATTTAGTTCTGGTCATGGTTGTACTGGATTTGCAATTATACTGAGGAGAGGTATTATTGACTCTGCCTAGTAATTACCAGGCTGACATCAGATTCTGCTATAGCTGAAACTAACTTACATCTCTCTGACCAAGTTACCATAATGAGATGCTGTTATTTTTTTTCCCTAAGCAAAAGCAAGCTTATCATTCTGTCTTCTAAGCAACATACGGAGGGAAATTTAACAGTGTTCCTTTAAAGAGAGTTATGTGTACTTACAGCAGAGAATACATTTAACTTCAATTAGAAAAGGTTTGGGGATCTGGGATATTCTCTAAGTGCTGGTATATTTGTAGAAAAGCAATGCCAAAGCGTATGCAAGCTAAGGGAAGTTAGATCAGCTGTTATTTGAAGAAATTTCATAGTATTATTTAGATTTCTCTGGAGGCTTGTCCTACATGTTTGGAGACACTGTTACCAGTTAAAATGCTTTAAGAATCATATTGGCATCCTTTCCTCCTGAGCCCAGTGATAGAAATGAGAAAGACTGTCAGTACTGGGACTTCAGACATATACGTGTCCCCTTTTCTCACACAAAGTGTAGGAAAAACACATTGTAGTCTGGAACAACCTTTTTTATGGTCATACCAGGACTTCTAAGTTCACACTGACATGTGCAAAGCACGTATACAATTTGCCAGGGGTAAACCAAAATAAATTAAACCTTCAGCTACAATTTTTGTGTCATTCACCGAAGTCCTCCACGTAAGATTAAAAAAACAGAAGCTGATGCTGCACATGGCTTTTCTGGTTTGTTTATTGCTGTTTGCTTTGCAGTTACCGACACAGTACTTCTGAGGAGCAATACTGGTATATTAAGAAGTAATCTCTAAGTCACTGCTCTCTTTGCACCCTGTCGTGTAAAACATTTGAGTGACTTATCTGCTGCCTTAGATGACCAACTTCTGACTAGGCTAGAGCACAGGCAGGTACGGGAGGAGAGTTTGGAAGTGGACAGGGAGTTAGAGGAAAGGTGCCACGTGACTGAAAACAGCAGAGCTGATCCCTACGCAAATCCAAACCAGCAACACCACTGCGGAGATGAAAAGGTCTGGCAACCGCAAACACATAAATGCACGTATCAATGACTCGGGAAAACTCTGGCTGCTTCAATCCCCCCCAGCCCCATTCTGTCAGCCGGGGTGCATTAGTGTACAAACATCTCCCAGCACCTCGTAAACAAGGCAGCAGCACCTATATCTTGCGTGCAAGTGCCAAGCTGTTTTGTTTGCTCGCTCTAGAGGTCAAGCTTTAGGGATTTCTCGAACGATGCAGAGATATTTGGTCTGTCAACAAGCAGAGCAGGTGGATCCTTCTGGCAGCAGCCCTGGATGTGGAGTGGGTTGTTGAGTGCCTTTCTGGAGCACAGGAAACTAGTGACAGGGACAAAGGAGGTCCTGCAGAGAGCAGCCCAAGAAGCAGCTGAGCTCCAAAGCAAAATTTGGCAGGCGTGTTTGTTATTTAAGTTAACTACAAAGGAAACCCCAGGGAGGGGGGAAATCTGGAGCGGAGCCAGCGTGCTCATGTGCTGTGCTCAGATCAGGGTAAGAATGCCATTTTCTGAATGTGTAATATATAGGTATGCGTACACAAGAGCACACACGCGCACACATACATAACTACTCGCTGAAGTTTCCTATGAGCCAGAACATTGCTGACGCCCTGACCCCGTATGTGATGCTGCCTGTGACATAAACACTGTTGGCGAGAACATCAGCGCCATGCATTGTGTTTTGTAGAGGACAACTTAATTTTGTTTCTAATGTGGCTTATGGTGCTTAGCGCTTCTTGCAGTGATAAGGTTTGTGTATTTTTCCTGCTGTCTCTGCACCGGAATGGGAACGACCAGACTTGGAGCTTCTCAGATTGCCCCGTTTTGAGCGTACATTCCCACAGACACCCATTGCCCGTACAGAAAGCACACTGGTGTTTTGCAGCTATTCCCTAGAAATGCCAGAAGTGTTCAGGCTGTGTGCATAATCCTCAAACCATGCTTTTTCTTTCTTTCTTCCTCTATGGTCATCTTTGTGAGTATGCACAGAAAAGCTGATAAGTCTGTCATCTCCTTGGGGTAACATTTTCCAAACCCTTTAAAATAGCTGTCAGAAATACCTTGAACAAGAAGGAATCTAGCTCTCATCACAAGCCAGTGGCTGTGTTCATACTAGCAATTTTCTTGCAGTAGCTGAACTGAAACACTGAAGCAAAGCAATCATAGCTGAAGTCTTTGCAGGTCTTTTATGATGGGGTGTAGCGGAGGGTGGAGGGCAGATAATTCAGATTTAAATACTTGTGTGAAAAACTCAAGCCAGTTCTGCTTAAAACTGCTAATGTAAACATATACTTCAAGATCTTTGTAATCTACACACTTCAGTTGCATTGGAATCCAAGGTCAATTTGTAAGTGCCTGTTTGCATTGTGGAAAAATAGATGAAGTGGCTGCTTCTTGTAATACACAACTAGCTGCTGCAGTATTCCTGGCAGACATTAAGCAGAATGGGGCCTAAAAATTCTCCATATTTTTAGTGAGCAGCAGCAGGATGTTTGTAACTGCTGTTCCAGAAAAGCAGTAAAGCCGTAAAAGGTTTTATCATTTAGACTTGTGGGACCAAAGATGATCACCAGCCTGTTTTTTCTCATAATTGCAATGTAATGAATAAAATTAACATCGTGTGATGTGTCTACACTATTGTTTCTCAAGTAGCACAATGTAATCTTGTTTGTTTGGGATTTTTTTGAACTCAAAATACATAGGTACCACACATTGCAATACTATGTCTTTTCCATGCTCTGCCTGAGCAAAGTTCTTAAAATTCATTTATGTTACCTCCAGAATTTAACATGATTGAAACTAATTTTACTACCATTGTTAAATGTACTGAGCTCACACGAAGAGCGATTTTCCAAGGCTCATAACCTAGCCAAATCAAATCCATTTTTTCTCTGGAACACCCAAAGCGCATGTCTGCCCATTATGATCTCTTTCACTGCCAGGTTTTAGCTTTCAGCCTCCAGCTGTTTTGGCTGGGGAGCTGCTTGACACAAAATAAATAAACAAATAAATGCAAGATTAAGATAGTGAGTAAAGTGTTCTCTCCCAGATCTCTTCTGCTTTCTAAACAGCTTTTCCACAGACTTGCTTCTCAGGAAATACTGCTTGTAACGCAGAGAAATAACCATCTGAAATGCATAGCACTCATTGTCATACCTGAGCAATTAAAAGTGTTTAGGCTAGTTTTATCACAGTCTACAGCAATGACAAGATAATGTCTTCATGCACTTTATGAAGTACAGCAGAGATACTATTGACATGATTTTACTCACTGTTGGTCAAAAATGTAAATAAAATATTCCTGTCTTTTTTGCTCTAGTGTCGCAGGATATCAGCTATGGAACAGCTCAATATGAATGCAAAGCAATTTCACAAAGGCAACTTGGAGCTGTGCAGAGAATTGGCTTCCTGACAACCTCTTTCTCTTCCTTCCCAATGTAATGCCAAAGTAACGGTGTTGAACAAAAATGGGACTAACTAGAAGATCTTAAAACCAGAGCAACTCAGAGGTTACTGCCACTGGCAAAATTGAAGGAAGAGACAAACTTGTACTTGCAAAGGAAATTGGTCCTAAACAGCTTTCAAAGCTAGGAGCTGGCCAAATTGCAAAGCATAGTTGGGAAGGGCTCTCCAGACTCTATTAACTGTTTATATGTGTCCTGAAGGTCATAAGTAGTTTTTCAGATGACCCTTGTCTCTACAGGTGGGTTTTTCAGTTAGAATAAGCAGAGACTTAAGATTCAGGACTTGCTAATAGAAATTAACACTGAAATTCCCTCCATTTCTTGTCAGACAAGAACACAACACGAGAAGCAGGATCTCAAACACTGAAGCCAGTAATCACATTTTTAGCATTCAGTTATACATGTATTTAATAGCAAAGGAGGTCCCCATTATGTAGCCAGGATTTTCTTCTAGAAGTTTCAGTAATTTTTACCACTTGACCAGTAAATCAAATTCTGTTCTGAGCTATGCCAGTGTATCTCCATTGCAACTTCGCTGCATGCCTGGCAAGATACACAGGCTTACATAAAATTCAGATCAGAATTTGGATGTGAGGATTTGTATCCAAGGATTTGGACACAGGAAAAAAAGAAAAAAAGAAAGTTAAATCTGCTCTTTGAAGTAATTTAAATTAGTTATGCAGACAGACATATACTTAAAGCTCCCCACAAAATTGTTGAATGTACTTATTTAATTGGCTGTCTGGTAGTCATCTATCAGATGTATTAATCTGATTTTCAAACTTACAGAATGCTTAACCCTTTGAAAGAGTTTCTTGTTTTGTGACCTAAATACATCTGTATTGTTGGGACAAAATGCTTAAAACAACCCGACAGGAGTCTGAACTAGTGGTTTTCTATCCTGCTAAATTAGGCTCCTGGAAGATTTCTAGATACAGTATTTGCAAAGGAAAAATACCATCCCAACCCCTCTGATCATCTCCTAGGAAACAGTCTGGGGTGGGGAGGAACTAGACAAAAGGGAATCTGAAAAATGTCCAATCTGTGTTCAGATATACTTGTACATACTTATCTAGTTATATAGATGTGAAAAGACAGCTCTACGTACAAACGTGCATACTTCAGAAAGCGACAGAAGAAATTTGTGGATTTAGTTACCATAAATGTTTCTAAAATCAACTACTGAGTTAAGTTGCATTTAGTTCTCACCGAGAGGCCAGAAGTAGGCTGAACCCGAAATGTTGCTCTTGTCATAAAAGCTCAACTAGGCAGAAAGCTGGGAACATAGCGGTTGACAAAGATAGAGCAGAGAGCTCCATGGCTTATCCTTAATTAGGTGTTGGCACTGGCTCTTGTCAAACAAGGGGAAAGAGTGTATGTTGAAGCACACTGACACACACAGACAGCACCAGTCACAGTTGGAGAGAATACAAAGTGCATTCAAGCTGGCATTGAAAGGGATTTAGATAAGTACTTGAGGTAACAAAAATCGAAAAAAGAGGATGATAGCAATGGAAGCTTTAGATGAATTGCAACGGAGTGCACCTTTATTACAGCTTATCAGTCTCCAGACAGCAACAAACCAGCCTTCCTAGTGCATTTCTCTTCTTGGTCTCCTGGATTAAAGGTCAAAGTAACTCAAATTTATATGTTCTGTCTCTCTTGCTGCTCGCACACATTCAGCACACATCTTTGTGAATTGGTATACCAAGGATGAAAGCTTCAGCTCCTTGAATATAACAAAGGCCTTTTCCTTTGTCAAAGAGGCTCCGTTTTCCCCCTCAAACAATTATCGTCTGGAAGAGGTTGCAAACAATATGATATTAAAAGGTCACAACACTACTGTTGGAATAAATACCCATCTGGCAATGCGCCAGTCCTAATCCTTCTTGTCTAGAATCACTGTTCTATTTTACAATCGTTTGACATATTCAAATAGCTAATATGTGGGTTTATTAATAATACATATAGGCAGTACCCTAACATACACAAAAGCTGTGTGTTTTCACAATGTGTACAAGCACTTCAAGCAATAAGCTGTGCACATTTAGCTACCAGATGGTAGTTCTTATCACAGATAAAAGCACATATATGTTACTATAACTACTCAAAAAGAAAATGATAAGAAAAAAAATACTCTCCACATCACAGCTTACATTATCCATCTACTTAGGCAGAAAACAGCATATGCTTTATTGCTAGCAAAATGCAGTACTTGAGAGAAAAATATGATTGCAGAGGGGGAAAAAAGGTAAAAATCCAGGGTAACAGATTTAATATGGATGTTCAATGAAAGGTTTGTTCAGTCTAATAATAATAGAGTGCATGTGTTGTGGTTAATGCATTTAATCTCTGAACCCCACACAACATGCAGCAGAAGATGTGCCCATCCTAATCCTCCATTCATTTCTATTTTTTAACACCACATGAGCTTCACAGGAGGTTTAAAAGTAAATATTTTAGGGAAATACTTTTCATCGGGCTATCATAATGTTTTGGTAAAAAAAACCCCAACCAACCAAACAAAAAAACACCAGCCTACAAAGGAAAAGAAGTATATTTGATTCACTAAAAGCAGTAGGAACGTTACACCAAATTGTCCTTATGACCCAATCTACATATGTTCAGAAGGTTATGAGGAGTTCACAACTTTGTTTTCTGTCTCACTTTTTCCATTTAAAGAGACTGCAACACCCTCCCCCCATTCTAAAACTTAGAGTAAAGAGGTTGCCATTTAGACAGAAAGATTCATCTCTCCCTAGAATGCGGCGTAAACGTCTATGGATGAGCCAACCGAAACGCATTTTGATCCAAAGCAAATTTAAGTGATGCTCCCTTGCCTCCTTCACCCCCACCCTACTTTGGGAGGGCAGAGAGCAGCTTCAGCGCCGCTGCTGGCGCCGCTGCTGGTGCCGCTGCCGGTGGCGATGGCGGTGGCGGTGGCAGTGGCCATGGCGGTGGCGGGGGCTCCGGCGCTCTTGGCGGGCAGCCAAGCAATCTCCCTTTCCCCAGTGAAGCCCTGATTCCATCTGCTCCAGCAGTGCAATATATTCCGCTTCAGGTCAAAAGCAGGGAGCCAGCAGTATTAACATTACACTAATCTGTAAAGACATTTTCACTAGGCTAGATAGGCTAATGTTACACAGAGCTTTTAAAGGCTGCGGGGATAAGAAACAGCAGTAATTGTCAGGGGAAGAGGCACTACGCAGAATATAGTCCAAGATGACAATAGATAAAGCATTGTCAGGACTGAGTAAAACAACTACTTGCTGGGGAGATTAGAATTTGAATATGGATACAAGCTCACAGCCAATTTAATCTTTCAGGCACTTAAAAATAATTGCAAAAATATTTTCCCTTAATTGAGAGGAGGAACCTTCAATGTCGCATTTGGAAAAAAAATGGAATATGGAAATAGGTCAATCTCAGTGCTACCTTCTGTAAGAGATGAACCTGGAGCATTTCAAAGCAACTAAGGTTGTTCTTTGAAAAGGAAGCAGACGTGTCTTTTGTCTCTGGAAATCAATATACACTACACATTTTGCAGATACGGTGGAATTGTGATCAACCACTTCTGAAATATACTCGTTATATTTTCATTATTACAAGGGCTCAAGAAAACACTACAGCAATACAATAAAAGTAGGTTAACGCACACAATTGAAATTCACTATTTTCAGAGGGGGGAAAAAAAAAAAAACCTGAAAAAACCCAACCCACAACACATTTTTCAGTTTCTTCCTAACACATTTCTAAGAAAGTAGTTCAAGATTCATGCCTTTAGGCACATCAGAAGCCATTAAGAACTACATTTCTGGAAATCATAATGTATAAAAATTCAATTTAGGCTGCTAGAGATTTTCTTTCAAGCTCTAAGGAAAAAATATTTGGCTGGAAATGAACCATCTGCAAATCCACACAATTAAGTATATGACTATGTTTTAATATACTTCAAACCATGTGGCACTGACATGAAAGATAACTTAAATAATAGAACAATAGAGATTCAGTAGATGGAAATACATTGTTCTTTAATTAAAAAAAAAAAAATTGCTGAAGATCCATCACAGTAGCGTAACATTTCTCCTGTGAAAGTACAGGCTTCATGTATATTTTGCTAGTTATTAATTTCCACCCATCTTACTCCTTCATCTGCATCTTAATGAGCAGATGTGACAGGGTTACTTCTTCAGCAGACCTGATTGTCATCTCAGGAGTTGCCCGACGGCTACCGTTCCGCCGTAGCGGGGGATTTTGCCCTCGTCTGTGAAGTAGAGCTCGGCCCTTGCTGTGCTCCCGGTTCTGGCCCGGCCCTGCCTCACGCCCCAGCAGCGACCGCGCTCCGCTCCTCTGATTAAACAGGCAGCCGGAAAGAGCTTACGGAGCTGTAATTGCCTCCGTTACGAAACATCTTCACCTGTTATCCGAAGCTAAGCTGAATCACAGCAGAAATTATTAACAGCGGCTGTTTTCATGCCAGCTTAATTCGAGCTGATGCTGCTGTTCACTTAGCACAGATGAATAGGTGTGTAGGACGAGACTTTAAACAGAGATGACACCCCAATGAATATTTGCTAGCAACCGTACTGCAGGGAGCCGGGTTGAAGAAGAGCAGAGAATTGTTAGAAGCAAGCGGATGGGGTGAGCGGAGGAGAAAGGAGCCACTGCCATCACTGTCTGTGCTGACAATAATTTTCCATCCCGGTGTCAGCTTTTAACAGCTAAATCATTTTTTTCAATTAGTTTCCACAAACGTTGGCAAACACAAGCTGACTTTTTGTGCATACACAACGGTGTGAGAAAACAACGCTGCATCAAGCGTGGCCAGAAATGTGCTACTCCGCCAAACAGGCATTAAATTTTAATAGTCTGCTTTCATTTTCACTGCAGTGTGCTTCAAGACGATTATAAATTACAGCATTCTGCTTACTTTTGACTAAATAAGGCATGTTTTAGCATTTGATTTAGAAGTAATGTGTGCTTGACATATGAAACAAATCTTGCAGATGTAATTTATCACATGGTGCTCTATGTTTCAACAGAAATTGCTGCACTACCTAGTCACCACTTTGATGAGTGGTTATGACTTAGATGTGGCATTTAGATAAATGCATTATTGGAGTCAGAATAAGGCCAGGATTTACCTGCGACCTTCAAAACCGAGGGGGCACTCCTCGTGTTTGACTTCCAGAACCATTAATCAACTACCTCATCAGGGCTTAGAGGGATGGGGGCCCTGAGTACAGAGCCTTTGTAAATTAACTTTACTGAGGAACCCCCCGCAGGTTGCAGGTGAACAGTCCTTGACCTTCCTGCTTTGCGCTCCCACCTCTGCACATGTGCTTCACATGCCCACAATTAGCCCAAGTTCAGTGGGAAAGGGCTGTGGAGACTGCTGAACACGCTGGCCGCAAACCCCGGAGCAGATCCAAGCACAGAAAAGAGCCCCCGCCAGCACTGGCAGGCACCAGGGGCCCAAGAACAGTTACTGGTTTTGTCACTAGAAATGTGCTCGGCTTTGTACAGGGTTCCACTGGAGCCTGAATTATTTACACGTAAATGTGTCATTTTGGCTCCTAACCATTGCCAGTGACCCATTGTCTCCTGCCTGCAGGAAGAGGAAATTACAGTGTAATAGCAGAAGCATTACTGAATGTTTTAGATTTGTCTTTCTTATCAGTGAGACATTAGAGATAGCAAGTCCAGGCTCAGTAGCCAGGGCCAAAGCATTTGGGTGATTTTCTGCTATCTCCTAAGGTCTGCCTGCCTAATGAAACAGGTCAAGATGCCTCAAAAAACCCCACGGGGACAGAAGGAACAAAGCAGCCTGTCTATGGACGTGGGGATGAACAGCAGATCCCCAAGATGTGCAAAGTCCATTGAAAGGCTGAAATTTTGGTAGCTGTAGCTTCAGTATTCCTGTGAGGGCTCATCCCTCATTCTGACCACTATCCCTCTCAAATACGTGCCTTTTCAGAGCACTTAACTCTGTTGATGTTGTGGTTTTAAGGGAATATAATCTTATTTGATATCCTAAACCGTGATGCTGTGTTTACAGCTAAACTGCTGAATGGTTGCACTGACATGATTTAACTTATTACAGATAGAACTGTGAGGCTTAATTAGTTTGTAAAGCTTTTGAAACCTTTGGATGAAAATACTTTGGAACTGTTAAGTGAGTCATGTTCAGATTGTACCAGCCAAGAAAGCAGACTAGACACTCTTACTATATATTCTGTCAAGCAACACCAGCTACAAACAGGTTTCATTTGTAATGGTCTTAATAAAAGGGATGTGCTGTTTTAGAAAATTGGATACATCCATCTGTTGCACACAAATGAAATCTGAGCAAAACTGTGAAAACTGCCTTTTCCAAATTGTTTCAGAAAAAAAGGGACCACATCTTTCCAGCTCAGATCATAAAGTATTGATTGGGAGGGGGGAGCATTAAAAAATGCAGCACAGTTTTCACCAAAGACAAATAGGAAAAACCACAATGCTTCAGGTCAAAAGCTGTTCCTCTAAGGTAAAGGCGAATGGATCATCTTCAGTGGGAAAAAGGAAAGGTTCACATGGAACCACATGAGGGTTTTTCTTTTTTCCTCCTTCAAATTCTCCAACTTCTAGCAACAGTGCAGTGCAATGCATTGTCGCCTTTGTAGCTTAACAACTAGGAGCAAGAGCAGTAGGAAAGCAGGATTAGAAAAGGGAAGCTGCAAACATTTTATGCTCTGCCCTTTATTGAGAGCTTCTATAGGTTCCCCCTTATTACCTACTATTCAAGGCCACGGCGTGTGGGCACTGGCGTGGCAGAGGGAAGTGGACAGGCAGAATTCATGTCCCTTTCAGGGCAGACAGAAATAATATTTGTACATTTCCTCCCCCTTGTCCTCAACCCAGCAGTTTTCCCTGTTTATTCTGTCCTCTAAATAGACCATTGCAGCAACCTCTCCATTTAGAAATTCTCATCCAGGAAGCTCTGTATTTTTCAGTGTGCTCCAGCATGTGGACCAAAAGCCGCAAAATGAAGAAATGTGACCTTGAAAGTAGCCAACAACACAGGAGAAGGAAGGAGCTCCTTCTCTGTTTGTTACCTTTGCAATAAAGAATGATAGAGCCAATGCTGGAAAGTCATGTATAGGCAATAAAGAACACCTAAAAGAGTGAAATCTTTTTGGATATGGGCCTTATCCTGCAATTTCTTCATACTATCTGAGGATTGTTCTTCTAGCAGATAGCTGTAGATGTGACCAGGGAATACTTTAAGCATACAAATTTCTCTTAAGCTTTCTGCTTTTGTTTGGTGAGAACAACAAGCAGAAGAGACTAAAAGAGCTATTTGAAATGTAGTTTTGCCAGCAGAAGAAGGCTTTAAGGACTGGGACTGAGATGTGAAGTTTGTCTGAAACTGTAGATACAGATTTTAGGAAGTCTCACAAATAGGCACTTCAAAAAAGCCCTGAGTTACATACTACGTTTTAATTCAGATCAGAAAAAACAACAGGAAGCAATTAAAAGTAATTGAAATTATGGAACAGATAGCTGAGCAAGATATGTTGCAGGAAATCACCTTCTACAAAGGAAAATCCATCCCTCTCATCTAACAGGTTTCTTTGAGAATAGCAATAATATAGTTGCTATAGATATGATTTACTTGGACTTTGAAAAAAACTTTGACAAAATAGCTTACAAGAGACCTGAGAAATTCAAATGGCAAAGAATGAAGGGTTAAAATACTTCCAGGAATCAGAAATCTGTTAACAAACAAAAGAAGAAGACTATGAAAATGAAAAAGAGAGACTAATGGTCAGTTTTCATCGTGACAGGTTTGCAATAGGATTCTTTACGTTTCTGTACTGGGATAAGACTCTGTTCTCTTTATTAAAGTTCTCTGAAAAAGGGTGGGAAAAAATTTGCAGACAGCACAATTATTTAGATTAGTCACCACTAGAGAAGGTTAAGAAGGTCCAAAGGGACCTTACAATACTAAACAAATAGGCAGCAGGGCTACTTACATATGAGGTTGACAAATGCAAGATAATGCAGATAGGAAGGAGTAATTAGAAGTAATCAGACTAAATTAATTATAGACATCTGGGCACCTCAGCAAACACCACAATGAGGAACTTCACACAACAGAGACAGTAAGAAAGCCAGAAACATTTTAATGCCCCTAAGGGCTTTTCCTAGAAGGCATGCATGGATGGGGCAAATTAACGAACTGCCAGCTCATACCTGCCCACAAAGTCCAGTCAAATTCCATAGCCTGAGGATGGGAGAAGGCTGACTTTCTCCCCCACCTCTCCAACCACCTCCCAAGTTTTCACTCATTAAGGCAAGCTATTTCCAGAATGTAAACAAATATGATTTGTAATTTAACACCTAAAAAAAAGTCTTAGAAGCTACGTAGGATTCCAACAAGTGTAAATAATGTCAAGTTGTGTACAAAGTGGTGTTGCCCTCCTGCTGCCCTCTCCACCTGCTGCCCGTCTGGTGTTGCCCCCCTGCTGCTCCATCCACCTGCCGGCTGTCTGGGATTGCTCTCCAGCTGCTGCACCCACCTGCTCATCCACGTCCTCGGAGGCATCCCGGGCCTGCTGTGCTCCCTCTGTGCCCCGAACGGCCTCGGTTGGAGCCTGGCGCCACGGCACGACTGCCTGGAGGGAGGCAGAGGGGTGACCGGTGGTGTCCATCCGGCAGCACCAGCAAAGTCGCTCAGGCCATGGTAGGTCTTAGGCAACTGGGGAACTCCTGCTCCACCCCCAGTGCTAAAGCCTGGTTCAGCCCTACTGTTCAATCAAATTTCTTCTTCCAAATCTTTGCATTTCACTGGAAGGCAAAGGAAGGGATCCTTTCATAGGCAGACATGCTGATGAGGATTTCAGTTACTTAGGCATTAACATTGGATCTGTTTTCCAGTAAAGAAGTCAGAAAACAAAAAGTATGCTTAAAAACCAACGTTAGCTCTTCGGTAGGTTACTTTATAATGGTCTGCTTCCATTATGGATCAAAGCTACACTACATGGTTCATTTCTCTGCTGTCAAGGGAAGGGAAGGGTGATATCTCTTTCCTTCATATTTCAATTTCTGCATTGTATCAGTGAAGGAGAGTCACAGAATGACCTGACCACGCAAAAAGAAGTCACATCAATAATAACGGTTAAGGGATTTCTACTAAGCTCTCTCTACATTTATATACATATACACACCCACTCTATTTTACTGTAATGAGACTTACTATGTTTATTTTAAAATAGATTTTTGTTCAAATTTACAGCCAAATGCTGATAATAGCTTTTTTCAACTCCTTTGACCAGAATATCAGCATGCTGGAGTCTCTTGGAATAACTATGGAAAACTATGATTCGTACCCTTATATAAACACAGCTTTAAAAAGTCAGTTTGCATAAAAATAAAATATAAATATTTTGCTTTCAGCGAACATCTGTCCTCAATGGGGGCGAGGTCTCCTGATAGTTGTCACTCTTACTGGAAACAAATATAACACCACCATCCCTTTCTACATGCTATACGCTTTCACATAAGTTTTTTTGTCACACCATAACCTGAATCTGCAATATTTTCAGCATGCCAATACTATTCCCATTCATTTGACCTGAAGCTCAGCTGGGAATAAACTTGGTTAAAAAAAATCCAGCATGGAAATGAAAAATATTTTCTGGATAAACGGCTTCCTGTCAGTCAGTATGAACAACAGGATTTAGAATAGTGTTTTGTTGCATCCCTAGATATTTTAAACCATTGAAATCACAGCAGCTAAGAGTAAACAGTAAAAAAAAAATCAGATGGTGATCTTCCAGATACAGAGACCCTTGTAATCTCCAGAATACCCTGTCTATCCTAGGCCTAAACCTACTAAAAAAAGGGAATATACCATACAATGTGACATTACTTAGCTGTGCTTCTCCACCTGTATTTCATAATCTGTGCTAATCTCTGGTTTACTTCCAGATGACACTTGCAAGAAACTGTCTGATTACATCTGATTGAGACACAGAAAACAGGGACAAATGAACTTGTTAGTTTGCCGTCCAGGTGGGTTCTTTTTAACCACATTTGCCTGTCGCATTTTTTATGTTTGCCATCCACCTGTTCTAGTGGGAAACAATATGTGGGAAAAGCACTTGGGACTCTTGTTTGAAAATAACACCTGAAACACAAAAGAATTTTTAAAAAGCCTAACAGTAACAGAGGGTGTTTTAGGGTCAAAGATGGACGAATATCCATTCTGTTCACTGTAGGGAGACTGGAAGCTCAGTCACAGATGAACTGTTAACATTAATTTTGTATCCAATAAGACTTCTTAAAAAAGGTCCAGATAATGTTCCCAAAGATGTAATTGGTGTTTATTTCTCTTTTTTTTTAGTTTTCTTAGGGGAGATGGATGCTAAATATTTAGCATTATGTGGGCTGTTCAAACTAGTAGCCCTCACATTTACATGTGGGAGGGTTACAGGTGCTCCTTATCCTTCATGCAGAAAGCTCAAATTCATTCCCCCTGAGCATACATTGCAAAATTTAAATGTTAGTGCAAGCTTTTGATGATGGAAGAGACAGTTTTCTTTTGTGCAAGAAGAGTAGGAAAACGTTTAATTGACTTGGTTCTGAGAGCATTAATTAATTTACATTTTTTTTTAATGTTTTGACATCAAAGATTATAAGTATCTTTCAAATCAAATGTAACTTACTTTTTTGACACTCTTGCAAGACAGAACTTTTCCTACAGTGTTATGAAAGATTTTGTTCCCAGGTATTAATAATAAACATAGCCACATGCTAAGAAGAAGAAAAAGCTTTGGGAACAGTTCCCTGTTTTTTTCTTTTCTGAATGCATGGTATTGGTACAAACACTTACACCTCCTGAACAATTTTTCACAAGTTCTAATGGAAAACAAGACTGGTAGATATTTACAGGGAAGTATTATAGTCATAGTGTTACAATTTGAGGAGCTTTCTGTAATGCTAAGGGATGAACTACACTTTCTGCTACATTAAATAACTTTTAAAGAAAGGCTAGAAAGGGGCATATCCATTTCAAGAAAAGGAGATACCTTTCTAGCTAACAGTCATTTTCCTCCTTTGGTGCTTGTGAGGGGGGAACCTCCTCGAGCTGGACACTGCTGTTTGCCTTCCCCCCAGCACCCACCATCAGCGGGATGGCAAAGTCCCTGGGCAGGAAAACATCCTCCTGCGCGCTCTTCTCTAAGCACTCCTTCACCTTCCCAGCTGCCACAACTTGTTACTCAGCTTCTGCCCTCCAAACGTGACGTGTTCCCATTCAGTGTCAAGGACATGCAAGGTCTACCCAGCCACGCCAGAGAATGTATTTGCCATACATCTTACACATCCTGCTCCACAGTGGCTCCATGAACCGTGCTGGCACTCCTACTCATTTTCACAGTAGATTTTCTGGTTAGCGCTAAGACAAGGGAAGGTCACACACCCCACTGCTGTCAGGTTCGTGGTTCCAAAATGGCAATTATTTTTTAATATATGTCAAACTATAGCTTTTTTTCCAAATTGGGAAGGTGCAGAACTGATGTTTTTGACATAAATACTTGGGATCCAAACTCTGCATTAAAACACACAGTTTCTACAACTTTCTACTGTCTTACTCTGCTAAATGACCTACTGAACTGAAGGGAGCTTTTTCCTAGTTCACCAATACCCGCTGGTTCCTTTTGCCTCCCTCCAACTGTTCAGTCTTTCTACAGACTTGAAGTTATGGGAGGAAAAGAACATGTCAATAAATGAAGGTCTTGGCATTCATTCTGTGTGTTATTTGCTAGCAGCATTAAAAAATGGAACTAGGCTAGTCAGTCTAGAGGGAAACTGTGGAAATGACTTGTAACTAAGAGGATGTGACCCTCTGCATAATTCATAATCATTAGTCTAAGTGACACTTCTGCAGTATGTGCAGTAGTGATCTCCAATACGACAGGTCTGAGCCCAAATGGCCCACTCAGCAGCAGTCCGTTTGTGATCAGATTTCCCTGAAAGACAACTCTCAAAGCTGCATTTGCTCTGTGTACGTGTATATGCACGCTTTTTTTTTCAAGTAAAGATGCTGGCTCAGCTTCATCATGTGTGCAATTTAAGGGTTGCTCAAGTGATTCTTTGAAACTGCATAAAGGCAATTCTGCTGTGCCTTGGAGACGGCATTGCTGTAATGTTCTGTGCATACATCTGCATGATTTCTCAAAGCTAATTCAAATTTAATGCATTGGTAATTCCTTTTCTGCAGAAGTCACCCAGCAGTAATCTGAAGGTTACAGAATGATCTTCCAGATCAAATAACACTTCTAAAATAGTATAAACTGGGAGGCAAGATTATAATGGGTAGAATTAGACTTTCAATGAGTCATTCCAACCTCTTTACAATCTGAAACATAGCAACCTGGTGTCAAAAGTATTTTTAGAAAGTGCAGCCAAAAGAAAGGTATAATGTTTAAATCAGCTACAAAACAGTCCACAGCACTGGATTGTCAGAGGGACGTTATAACAGAGGTTAGAATCAGTGGGAACTTTAAGAAGCAGGGGCATTTGTGTGTTTGGATGTGCAAAGGATTAAGGCATTTGGTTATTTATGTAATTTAAGCAAAATATGAAGACTTTCAAAACTGTTTATGGAAAATGTAAATTACTCACAGTTAAATTTTGATGTAAATTGAGCCTAACCGAATGAACAAAAAAAATTACACTTTTCTTGGGGTTTAGATGTCATGGTACTAATGGGCTATTAGTTTCCATTTCATCCAGGCAGAAACTTACTATAACATGTTACCATGCTGGGCTACACCGAAGCAGCAAGTTAAATGGTTTTACTTGACAATGACGAGTTTGAAAGAGAACAAATCTTGTTCTATTTTGGACAGCTACATTGCAATTTAGTCCTACTTAGCCTCATATTTGACCACAACAACAAGTATAAGGATATAATTAGGCTTCCTGAACCCTATGACTTCTTCCTACGCTGTAGCTGGGTCAGTACAAACATGTTGCACCCAGCCCCTGCGGCTTGGTTATGAGATACAGCTGGCAAGCTGGAAATAAAATAAAAAAAGTGAGTAGTAATGAAAAGTACATACTCAAAGACACAAAAGTGAGTTGTTTTTAATTTGGGCTCTGCTGCCTTCTCTCCCTTATTTATTTTAAGCAATATTTATTTGCAGTTAAGTCCAGGAGATATTCCACAATGCCCTCCTCAACCCTTACTGCATATCCTGAAGATCAGCATAGCCCAGTTACTTCACTGTCGCTCATGGGTTTCCACAAACACCTTTCCCCCTGCGTCTGCTGTTTGCTCATTGCCACTTACAGAAGCCAGTCTGTGGTGTACGTAGACAAGACACTTTGGTCATCTTGGACTACTGTGAAGAATATTTAGAAGGTCAGTATCTCTCACTGAAAACAATATACTGCAGTTGATTCCAAAGGGACCTGACTTTTCAAGGGAGGCTAATTCCAGCTGGCTGCTTCTGGATTAACACTGTTTGTGGAAAAAGAAAGGATTTTTTCAGCTGAAGGAATTAAAGAAAACCAAGATCCAACACCGTCATGAGGTGTCCTGTAAGTTTCTGAAAAGCATATTTCACTGTAGTGTCTACCTCCACACCTCAGAATAAACACACCTATAGGTGTGTTTAAATGCATTTACACTAATTGAGACTAACAAGATTAAAAATCCCTCCTACTGAGCCACTGAAAGAAGTGGTGTTCTCAGGAAGTGGCCTTTTTTTTGTCAGTATTGATGATGGTTGCCAGAAGAAACACCACATCTATTTCCACATTTAAAATATTTTTATTTTATTATTATTATTATTATTATTAACAACTACAACAGCAACAACAACACTAATAATAATAAAAAAATAGGTTTCCAGTAACTTGTGCTTAATCTTACTTCAAAAAGCAAAAAATATTCTCCCTGATTTTTAGATAGCCTATAAAAAATAAAGAGGAATAAAATTAAGAAAGTAACATTCCTTCCTCCCCTCTACAAGACACTTTTAAAAATGGACATAATTTGCATGACAAACATTTGATATTAATTACCTGCCAAGCTCCATATTGTGTGTGGGTTTTTTTAAAAAAGATATTTTATTGTATGAATTTTGAATGTCAACATTGAGTTATTACCTTGAACAAGTTTAAAAGGAAGGCTAATATGATTTCTTATAGAAAATCCCTATGACAGCTGCTCCACAGAGTCAATTACACTGCTGTGTGCTCTCAAGCAGACTTATTTTTCATAGTCAGGGTGAATGAGGAACAGAGCGAACAAACATCTCTGTAGAGATTGAGGACTGACTTTGGTTTGCAGCACTTGGAATAAAGGAATCTTGCCTAATGAACTGAAACCATTTACCACTGAGCAATGCAGGCCAAGCATTACTGCCCTGTCACCCCCAGAAGAGTTAACACAGAAAACATGACCTACATTGTCCACCAGGAATTTTTGGACTCCACCAAAACAACAAAACAATGACAAAAAAATCTTTCTTCATGGAGAAAAAAATCCACTTTAAAATACAAACAGTTCCACTTTATGCTGGATCCTGATGTGTACCCTTTTGACACACCCCTGTGTGGAAGGTTCAAAATTAAAAACACTGCAATCTGCCTTCTAAGCAGAGCTCAGTATTGTATAAACTCAGTAGATGCAAAACAAGAAGAGTGAGGTCTTTCCATAAGCAAACAAAAAAACCCAACACCCCCTCCCAAGATCTAAAAAAATAACTATCTGTCCCCAAAGGATAAGTGCTAGAGAACAGCAAGCTAAGTTTTGACACTATGAACTACAGCTTACGTCTAGTAAATCAGGTAAAACTCAACGTTTGCAAAAATATTTTCAGATGGTCTGTGGAGGCAGCAAGGTTGTATACAAAAAGGACCCATGGATACAAAAGAAGCAGTCCCTTCCCTGATGTTTGGTTTTACACTCTGCAAATTTTTATGTTAAACGTCATGGCTTACATTAGTAATACTAGCTGCTTAGGTCTACAAGATTTCCATTGCTAGTGTTTTCTAGTCTGATTCATGCTGTTCTGGTTAGATAAAGTAATATATGATTAGTGTCCTGGTGATTCACTTAATTAAAAATGCTACAATTTTTAAGATCAAATCCAGGCTACTAAGAGCTATCTGTCTTCTTAGAATTCCACAATCCATTATTTGGACTATATTTTGACTCATCTGTTCTTTGGATGATCAATGTCTCCTTAGATCTGCTCTTAAAAATGAACAGAATTTAGTAATTTCATCTAAGCAGAAGCAAAAGGAAGAAAAGAAACTAATTTTTTCTTGATGCACATGGAAAATTATTCCAAAATAAGAAGTTAGGTGCGTACAAGTTTAAATTCATACTTAGTTTACTCTGTTTAGAGAGGACAGCGATGATAACACGGTGTAAGGTTTAGTAAAATCTTACTTTTAGATTAAAACCTCCCTATTGACTTGGGAGAGTTACACCAGGCTTATCTCGTACAAATCATCACAGATAAAATACCTATTATATCTTCTGTCACTCTGTGCCATTGCATTAACTCAATGCAATTACAGAAACAGAGTTTGGGAAATATATCACAACATTAATAAAATTGTCTCTGTTATCATTTCTCAATTCTTAGTTATAGAGCCAGAGTCCTTCAGCATCAGGATGTCTCTTTCTGGAACAAATACAGAATGGAAACAACTGTAAGCAATGCCTTTCCAAATTACCAATATTAAGATGAAAACATCTTTAACATTTTTAAACAATGTTTTAAAAACTGGTGCCTAACTATGCAATAACTAGAAAGATGGCAACCTGGTTTGTTACTGGCAAGGAACACCTGCTTTTATCTTTGATTGATCATGAGATGTTAGAGTAATTCTTCACTGGTCCTGGACTGAATGTTATGTCATCTGTGTGTACCAGATCTATGGAGTTTCTTTGGGAAATTCTGTATTTGCAACCAGTGAAAGACAGACATTCTTTACTATCAGAGGTAATTAAACCCGTGTGTTCGTTGAAGCAAACAACCAGGAGCTCAGGGCTGAGCTGGTGTAGACCTGCGAGGGAGCTCCTTCCCAGACGACACATAGAAAGTGCTGATGAATCCTCCACAAATGAGAAAAAGCAATTCTTGCTTTCTTTCCCTGGGCTGGTTTGACCCAGCATTTTCTGCTGCTGCACAGTGACAGTGTCATGCTGAAATGTGGCCTGACTGTGGTAACTAACCTGCTTATGCTGTATCCGGCACTGCATCCCCAATTTTAAATCGGGTTGAATTTTTTTTTCTCTCAGGTGGGTACCCCATAAGTATTAGAAAGTAAGGAGTTTGGAATTGGGTTTGGGTACATTACTCATTTTAATCACACACTTGCTAATGGTTTTCGCCTCAGAATTCATATTAAAAAACCCAGGCTGTAATCTCATCATGGACCCACTGCCTCTATTTCTGCATTATTTGGGCCAAGTTACCACAAAAAGACATCATTGCTCTGAAAATCCCCACTGTTCCATTATTATCCCCAAACGTATCACAATCTATTTGGAATACATGAGCCTCATCTCACAAATCTGTAAAATTAATTTAGTAAGAATGACTTCTAATGTTGAATAATTGGGCACTGAAAGCTTACTGAGCTCATCAGATGAAAAGAGCTGAATAAATGCATGTATTTACAAACACCTGTCTCACTGATAGAAAGAAAAAGCATCCACTGTAAGTAAAATCACCTAAAATGTGGATTAGATTAACATTCCAATTTAAGACCCTGCAGAAACACATATAAAGAAAAACCTAATAAAATCCTTTGGTAATACCTTCCAATGCCTTCATATTTGTCTACAGAATATGACATCGCAGAGATCATGCACAACACTGTAAATAAATAGATCCCTTTAAGTGTCTAATCATTAAGTACACTCTACAAAAATTTAAACTAAAACAAGGTGACAAATACAATAAAAGTTCCTTTGATTAAGCACTGTAGCAATGTTTATATCTTTGCTACCAAGAGAGAAAAGATTAATTTCCCTTCACGTGCCCCAGTTTACATGCAGTTTAGTGGCCTGTGCTTGACAAGACAAATTAATGACTACTCTGGATTTTGTAAAGATCCAAAAGCAACTAAGAAAAATGACCAGCACTGGTGTGTGCATGTTCATATGCACACACATGCAGCTCGATGGTCCTTGCACTAGTCAGCAATGGCTCAGGAATTGAGTGCACCGAATGGAAAATATTACTGAAAAAGAACAGCAAGAGCAGAGCTGAGGGAGAAGTAATCATGGCGTATTGCATGAGAAAATTACACTATTATCCCAAAGTAGATTGGTTTACTTGCCCAGTACTCACAAACCCTATCCCTGGATAATCATCTTCACACTCAGCTGCACTTCACAGCTTGTTTACTGTGTTGCACTGATGTTTACTCCATAAGTTTATTTGATGTTGGCCATTTGAAAACATTATCATTTAAATTAGTTCCTGTAACTAATGAGCATATGTTTCATGTGTGTTCCACAGGAACAAGGAAATAAAAGTGTTTTGGGTTAACATCCACCTTTTTGATCAAGTTTAAGCATCTTGGAAAATGGAGAACAGACTACAAAGATTTATTCTGACATAAGATAATATAGTAAGAATTCAAGGGAATGAGCACATTACATTATAGGAATTTCAGAGCCTATTCAGACATCATAAGTTCTCAACTTTTCCAGCAGAGCTCAACCTGATAGATATGAGGGCTCTAAGAAAAACTGATTGCTTAATAGGTAGCAAGGCAGAAGAAATTCTGAGTGGCAGCTCGCTTACCAGCTCATAGTCCATGCTATCATGCCTGGACTTTTAAATGTTGAAGCACTGAAACACCAAAGAAAAAAAAGCTGTGCAATGAAACAAGGAAAAGGGATAACAAAAATACAGTAACAGCACATTTGAGGGGCAGTTGGTAGTGGCTCTCCAAAACTTTACCTGTTCTATCTCTGAAGGTCAAGGAAAGGAAATGGATTTTTTCAAAAATACAGTCTGAATTTTTAGTTTCCCTGAGTAATTTGGAGCTTAGTATAAAAGTAGAGAAGAATATTGGATGTGAAAAGTACTGAAGTAGACAAAAAGAATATTAGAACTCTGCACCAATTGGCAAATAGGTTGTCATACTGGGAAGAAAAGAACTGTAAGTGGGGAAAAAAATGGCAGAGTCTTAAACATGCTATTAGACCCTCTGCACCTTCCTAGCCAGTTCTGCATGTTTCTAACATTGCAGTAATTTGGAAATACCTGCGCTGTCTCCAAAGTTTTGGCTTTGATACATTTGCTTATTGAAACAGTTGACATTTAAAAAACAATAAGCATTTTCCAAGTTGTGTTGCACTGATATTTTAGATATGAGACTTTGTCTCAAGAAATATGTTTGTTAGGCAACATGGGCATACACATGGCAGGCTGGGGAATGCTCTATGCAGATCCCATTTGGAACAGACTGGAAGAAGCCCTCAGGCTCTGCAGCTGCCTTGTGGCCTCACCTTGTCTAAAGATGAGAGGTAGACCACAGTTTGATAGAATAATACTATTCATGCAGTTTTGAGAAATCTAACTAGAAACACTAACATTTGCCACCTTTCTAAATACTCTAAAAGTTAATGGAGACATTTTCTGGTTGGTGACTGCCATCAAAACTCTGGCATAAGAGATTTTCATGCATATCATACTTGAGTTATCAAGTTATACTTATGGAAGACTTGAGAATGTACCATTAGGGTTTCTAAATCCACTCTTGTTTTAAGAAGGTCTTTGTGATGTTGTTAGACATCAGTCACTTAGTTTTTACCATTACTTGGTGGCAAAATCATGTGACCATTCTACTCAGTTTTACATATAGACAATAAACTTAGAAACTCACTTTTTAATCAAGCAAATATTCAAAATGTAGAAAGTAAAATTCTCCTAATTCTCTGCTTGACTGAGAAACTCACTATAGCTCTTAGTCACACAAAAGCCCCTGATTACCGTTTCAGAATCTGCTCTCTGCCTTTTTGTTTAATTCTGGTTAGCTTTTCAATATTTTTTTTTTTATATCCTAGTTAGAGATCTTTTAATCTTGGCTACTTGTATTTCTTTATACTTTTGAAGTACATTTATGATACATGATCATTCTACAGTGTTTCACAAAACTGTTTCTATCTTACTGAATAAAAACTTCAAGTTGTTCTTAATACACAGTTTCTGGTGTCAAAAGTAAAACCGCGGCCATGATAAGTCAAGAGCTGTAAACAAAATATTTTTAATAATTGAGCCTGATAATTTGGCTCCCATAACTGGTCCTATAATTTGGGACCAGCACCAAACTAATAGCCAGCGTGGAACAATTTTCTTCTCTGATGTGAAGTTTTGACTGCATATAACTGACACAGGCAAGTACCCATCATCTGGGTGCTTGGAAAATCATTTTGGCTTAGGACAGAGAAATTTCATGGGAGAAGAAACAGCAGTAAATTTTTCAGTGATGAACCTCATTGTGAGTTATTGGGGAAAAAAGCAACTTAGTACTTCATAGTTATGATGGGAGAGTTACCTATATTTTGAATTTTGATCCATTGTGGCAGAGCTATGTTTCTAAATGAAATTTCACCTTCAATACTTCCTCAAGCTTCCAAAAACATTCTGCCTTCCTCTTTCTGTGGGATGATTTTTGTTAATGCCAATAATAAATGCAGAGCTAAAAAAAAATCCATTAAATAATTTCTTTTGTGGGTTACCTTTAATTTTATGGGTATTACTGGGTGTTCATGAGAGGGAAGATTACAACTGCGGTTACATTTGAAAATAGTCTTTGCCTCTTTGCTGGGACGGAACCTGTGGCTTCCTATAAAACTGTGAAAGCATAAAACCAGGGAAAGCCCCTGAAAAAGGACAACTTTACACAAGAAGAACCAGAAATTTGGTAGAAGAAGCAAGCAGAATTGTCTCTAATGGTCTCAGGGAAGACCTATTCCTCACATCTGATCATTATTTTGCTTTTTTGTGAAGCATCTCAGCTCCCCTTCATACCATTTAGCAGTAATGAAAAACTGCCCTGCCCACAGGGAATTTCAGGCTCCACACAGTGTTAGGCAACAGAAACACTGCAGATCATTGTCATGCAGGTCCTGCCAACAGCTCCCCAGGGCGTGCCAGCTGCCTGTGGTGCGCTTGCTGACCCTGGTCCGTGGGCAGCCGGGAATCCCTACCTGATTTCCACCGTTGATGCACTGCCACGCCGCTACATGCCAAGCAGTTGCCAGGTGGAAAGATTAGCACAGGACAATGAATCCCTGTGAGCAAATGAGATCCAGAAACTGCTGCTGTCTGACATGCACTAGTGCAAGCGAAAACTGGCAGTATTACTCTCTACAAATAAAACTTGTTATACGAAACGTTTAATTTGGCTGAGTGTATCTTAATCCATTTCTAATACCACAAACAATATTCTCATAGTCGATTATGGGGACAAATAGTTCTTTAATCAATTTAATAAACATAATCTTGTTAAAGCAACTCTTGAGTCAACCATAGACTATGTCCTCAATTAACCTGAGTTATAAAATACTCTGTTAAATGAACAGACATCAAAGAGGCTGCTGAATTCAAAGATAAGCTCCACTGTTGGGATTGGGAGAGGAAGGCGAGAAAGCACATTTTCTGGCAGATGCAGTTTAGCTGTTTAAGGTTTTGCTTTGAATACAAATAAGGAACAATATTAGCTACAGCTACCTGCAGGAATAAAAGACATCCTGGAAAAAACCCACTGGAATGCATGAATTTGAATTACTACAGAGCTACCCATGCTCCTATATTCTCTTTCCTCCACTGCCTGCAGCATCTAGTTTAGTTTATTGTACCCACAGATGTCTCAAGACACAGATGTTGTCCAACACTCTCACTGATCCTTTTGGAGGGAACTTTAGATTTTTGAACCACAGACCTACTGGTCCTTTTTATTCTCCATTAAAGCTGTGCCTAAGGGGACAGATTTACAGACAGAAGAGCAGAGCATAGGAAAGAATATTTTACTATGTTAAATAATTACTCAATCCACACTCACTTGTTTTGAAGACTTCCAAAGAAATGAAATGTTAGTTTGATTGCTTTGCAACATCAGAGGTTTCTGGGCTGTAGACAGGGAACATCGCAAAACCTGTGGATCACAGAATCACAGAATGGTAGGCGTTGGAAGGGACCTCTGAAGATCATCTGGTCCAACCCTCCAATGTCTGCACACCTCACTGTGGCCCACCTGGATGATAGCAGAGGAGACTGCCTTCACTAGTATTTGTATGGAGTCTTCCACAGCATTGCAATTCCTTCTTTTCTTCCTGAAATTGCTTAAAATGAAAGGAGATAAGAACTCCAGTGGAGAAGAAGAATGTTGCTTGTCATGCTGGTTCTAGCTATCCCACAGTACGTGAGCTGAGAAAACTCCTGTAACTGAGAACAGATTTGAGAAAGCACCAATACCCAGAGACATGAATTATCTATGTTCAAGAACTGCTAAGCATTCTATCAACAAAAACAATTAAAAATTTCTTAACAAGCTATTTCTGTCTCCCACTTCTTCCAAGCCCTAATCTGAACCTTAAATTTATGTATTTTTAGAATAGTGGTTATTAGTATTTATCAACTAAATTTCCTTATGTATTATAAATTCATTTATTTGTAAACAATCAAATGCTTAGATTGTAGTCACAAAACCAGCTTAAAGGTCTGTTCACATACATATTAGTTTGTAGTTGTTTGCAAAACAAGTCTGGGGCTGGAGTAGTGAGGGGAACATGTGCAGGCAGTTGCAGCTTCCTGGTCAACCCATACCTTATTACACCCTTATAAATGTGTAAACATTTCATCATATAACAGCAGATTCTGTATAGTGCTGCTCACTCGTACATCTCAAAAAGCACAATAAAAGAGACCTTTAGCATTATATCCATTTCTATATGAAGAAACAGCTGAAAAATTATTTCCCTATGTTTTTGCTTCAGGCCAGCGGTAAAACTTGGCAGATAAAACAGATTCTCACAATGCTAGGCCATCATCTACTTAAGAGGAAAACACTGACTTAGGAATTGAGAGGTAAGTGAGTTCACAACTGGAACATGAGCATAATTAATATCACATGATACTGTCACATGATTGCCATGTAATCAGTTTTTCTTATTCCTTATTAATTTTTTTTTCACAACAATTAATTTCTGATTTTACCTAAGGTTGTTTTGAAAGAAAAAGACCTAGGAAGTTTCTTCTTAAGGTAAGATAGATTTTTTTTTAATTAATCATAGAGAAACTTTTAGAACTTTCTCCATTATAGCAGGAGACCATCATTTTTCTCTTATTAGATTCACAGAGTTCAATTTGGAGACAGGAAGTTAGATATAAATTTCATATTTCTTTATTTCTGCAAGCCAGTTTGCTAAAAAAAAAAAAAAAAGGAGAGAGAGTATTATAATTACAGTATCATGAAGGGAAACGATAAACACATTAAAATATGAAGGCATGATCATTATCAAGGCTTAAAGAGGAGATCAAGGTCTAAGTCGAGCATTTATAACAAGAACATCAGCAAGGTTCATTAACTACCCTTACAGCTTTCTGAATATGGTAATTTACATAAAAATGGATTTAGTGACACCAATTGCTCATTACTGTCGGATTGCGTTTAGGTTCATAAAGTATCATTGTAAATAAATACACTATCAATATATTTTCAAAGGAATATTCTAAGGATGAGAAGGATGAAGATTCACACTGTTGTTCAGTATTCTGCAGTTATATGTGTGCATAGATACTGCTTAAAACAGTGCCCCACTCTGCATTCATTATCTTCACTGGGTTGTGCTCTCCCTTAGATGCCCTTGTCTTTATTTTGTACCAGAATCTTTAGCCTCTGTTGTTCTTTCCTGCACGCTTATTCAGTTTTGTGATTTACCCACTCCTTATTACTTCTTTCTAGGAGTTGCTGTCTACAGAGTGTGTACTGGTTTAACTTAATGACTTTTTAACTCAATTTAATATTTTAAGTGAATAATATTTTAACTTAATAACATTAATGGAATTTTAGGCCAATGTCAAATAAACCATGAAAGCTATGTAGGGATTCTAATTCAACTTTTGAAGTAGGCATAAGCCAGTTGAATTTAAGCACATTCAAACTGTTTAAATAAGTCAATAACAGAAAGGTAGAAGTATTCCCAAAGAATATACAAAGTGGCTTAGATTGGCAAAGCAAGTCTCTTGGCCTGCTCTGCTTCTTCAGAAGATGCAATTAGTCCAAAGGAACCATTGCATTAACAGAATTTGTTCTTTGGCTTCCGGTCCCAACATGGACCAAGTAAATATGTGCAGGCTAAATGTTTAGCAGGCAAAATAATGTTTTAATAAATTAAGTGATGGGTTGCGGGAAAGGTTTTTGGACAAGCCAAGTGAGGTCTGTAGATCTGAAATGGAAACAATCTATCCTTCAGTGTAAGAAGAGACTGGAAACAGTAATTAATATTGTTAACATAAATGCAGAACAATTAATATGATTTAAAGAGTACCTATGTGGCTGAGTGGGATGCTAACAATGGGAAAGTTATTAGTCCCTTTGGGACTAAGAGTGACACATTTTGTCATTGCCTCTAGAAAGGTGAAAAGTTAAGCTCAGGTTGCTGTATAGCAAACTAAGGTGCAATAAAAAAATATTTCTATTGATGCTATGATTAATATCTTTAAAATAGACCTTAGAGGTAAAATTAATAGTTTTATTAGTTATTTCCAAAGTCTTCTTTGCAGGGCTGGTCTAAAGAAAGCCAAAGATAAGAGTATTTTTCTATGGGAAACATGGTCCCTTTTGCAGGAGGAAATGTACCTTCTTTCAGTAGTCTGCATCAGTTTTCTCCAGTGCATAATAACTGTCTCATTTCACAAATGTAGTTTCAATAAGGGTATTTAATTTTGCTGAATAAAGAACCAATGTAGTCTAGCCATACTTACAGGAAATACAGTTTTTTTCTGGTTCTTCCATAGGTGTTATATAAATTTGGGGTTTGATTCTGTATTTTTTGTTTTAGCATTATAATATTAGCATACCTGCAACAAACAAGACATGAACACAAAACAAATTTCTACATAACCTAACTTCTCTTACTCTTTTCTCCCTTTGAAGAGAAAACATTTAAATATTACACTTCTCATTTCCTCTGCTGCTTTCTCTATGCTGTTTTCTCTTTGGAAATATCTTCTCTTCCTCAAATTGTCTATTTTTCTACATTCCTTCATGCATTCCTCTAACACCTTTTATTCAAATATTAATTTCTCTTTCCTTTCAGCTCTCAGTTTCTGAATCAAATTCTGTTCTGTTTAGTCTTTTAACTCTGGTGCTAATTTAGTTCTGTAAATAATAATGCCAACACATGTTCTGCCAAGACTAATTATAACACTCCAGACAAGTTAAACAGGGCCATGTCTCCTGAGCATAAGATAAGGTTTGGATCCCCAGAACCATAAGCTCAAGATGAAACCTAGCTTGGTAGAAGTAATTTTGGAACAGCAGTATCCTACTCTCACAAATCTGTGTGGCTCTGGGTGATGAGTTATCCCAGACATAAGTCACTACAGGGGGTGAAGTTGGACATCTCCCAAAAATAATGAACAAAATAATTCCAGAGGCAGACACCTCTCTTTGCCCTATGTTTGAAATATTTTAATCAGAAGGTACCACTCCTATTTCTTCCATAGTATCTACATGAATTCATGATCTACAAGTGCTTACTGAAAGGAAAAACTGTCAGGAAGGAAAATTGAGCCACTAATTTTGCCATTTGTGCAAAAGTTGCTTAATTTTACCGATAGATAGAGTTGCCACAGGGCTGAAATATTGCCTTTTTTGAAAAACATACTCACTCTATTAGCAGCATAATACCATTCAGTACTTGGAAAGTGTCCAAACTCAGCATATTAGAGAAAACAGAAAACTCTCTCACTGCCTGAAAAATCTTAGAAAAAGCAGAAGTTGAATTAAAAAGTTATGTATACTATTTTATGAATCGCCTGTTTCTACAATCTGTTTTAAGTATACAGGGTTGAAAGTGACTTTTATTACAATAGAGTTGCATGTAGCCATTTCCAGTGACACCCAATTGGGCTAGTGATATGCAAACAGACAAAAAGACTACTCTTGTTTCAAAGAGTTGACATTTAACCTTGTTTAAACAGAGATACACTGCTGTAAAAATAGAGATACTGCACCATTTGATATTGCAAACATAAAGCAAGAAGCCAAACTGAGTAACAGTCAGTAGAGAGAAGATGTCATTGTACTAGAAAAAAAATTTTCTTCCGTACAGAGTTCCAACAGTTCAAGTGTTACAGTTAAAAACAAGAACAAAACAAAACAATCACCGTCGTCAAAGTCTGAAAAAAACCCCAAAGACCCTACTCCAAACAAGTTACTTAACACACAGGTTTGTGCTATTGATTCCAATAAACACACTTAGAGGGGAACGTGGGGAAGACTTTCCAAACATGAGCATATATTAGGTGAAAAGCTGAGTACAGTATGAATCTGAGAGGTTTAGGAAGATAAAGATGGCAGTTTATGGCATCTTCATCCATTTGACATTTGCAAAAATACACTGCAGATATAGTACCATGCAAAAAGTCTTATTTGGATGCTTGTTTTAATTTTTCATCTATATTGTTAAAATAATTTCTGTTAAGATCTAGAAGGCAATAATAACCTTGCCATCTTCAATCCCAACTTTCTTCCTATTTCCTTGCAAAATTTTGAGAGACATGCCACATGACAGCATAACTTCTATTTTACTCTAGACTGAGGTCAATTCTGATAGCAAAGTCAGCAGTCAGCAGGTGAGGCTAAACAATATTTTTAGGGCTTGAATATTGCTAATAAAGTTGGAATTCCTGCAACACTATATTATGAAGCTATTCTTGGTAACTGCAATGAGATGAGAATTTGACCAATACTCCTGGGAAACCCAACTCTTTCGAGATACTTTCTATATAACTTATTTAAAATTTATGTGTGATTAATTAATATGATTAATATACATAAAATACTTTTAATATATTAATATTTATAACGTATAAGAAACATAATTTAACATACAATGAAAACTGCCATCCTACAGATGGTGGGGAAAAAATTGCTCTGAGACAAAGTACTTTCTACTGGGATATGCAAGTCCTATTGGAATCCAGTTTTAGAAGATGTAGTTGTCAATATCTCCTCTACAACTAAGCATAAAACCTCCAATGAGCCAGAATGAAAATGTACATCTCGTATTACAGGCAAGCCACCATCTTCAGCAACCTCTGCCTAAATCTAGCTAACTCAAAACTTGGGATATGAAACCACATATTAGTTTAGTCATTTGTAAATTGCATTAAGATACTATGATTCTAAGTATACAGTATTGTTAAAAAAAAGAAAAAAAACATTACACATGCAATTTAGCAGCCAGAACAAAAATAACTGCAACAATTTTTTCCCCATTCCACATGGTTAAGCAGTACTAGTAAAAAGTATTTCATTTGCAAATATTACTGTAAACACACATGGTCAATTTCATATTCCTTCCAAACTGTTTACTTAAAATATGTTAATGGCAGTGCAACACAAATCCTTTAGTAGATGCTTTATGGTTAAATAATGAGACAGTATTTATTATATTGTTTGCTTATGAAAGCATTGCATGCTTTCACGCCAAAGCTTTCACAATCATTTGGGACCTGCTAAATATTCCCCTTTTCTGAAAAGCAGTTCACTACCCTAGGATCCCAGTTAGAAGGTACTCTAAAATGACACTTAAATCCAGAATAAACTCATTCTATACCCAGCATGCCAATATCTACTTCTTTTTGCTAGATTTTTCAAAAAGGTGCTGATCTATTTTTGGCCAAATGTGTTGAAAAAGGAGCATTTATGAAAGTTTCCAGTTCTCTGTTTGGATTTAGGCTACCGCTTTCAGCTTACATCATCCAATGAACCCTTTGTATATCAGAAACCCTTTGTAGATCAGAACCTAAATTTATCATAAGCAATCTCTTAACAAGAAGTCTTTTGACTACATGCCTACGATAGCATGCCAAAAATGGAGTACAAATCTACATATTCTTTTTTCTTCTCAAGACAACTGGAATTCAGTCATTGAATTTACCAGTTCAAACACAAGCCCCCAGACATAAAAGTCACTCAGTCATGAGATGCTCTGCTTTTTAAACAAGACATAAATGGAAGTACAAGTTAAACAACTCAGGTGATGCATGACTTAGGCGGGAAAACTCACTGTGAAAAATGGGTCCCCAGATTAGGGCTTTTAATGTCTGACGTCTTAAAGATGAATTCTGAAGAAGTATAAGAATTTATCAGCTTACATGAGAATTGCCATGTCATGTCTGAGAAGCTATTGGTAGATATTTATTACAATGACAGACTTGTTTGTTATTCAGTACTATTAGTGGTGCATCTGAAGTTATATTACAAAAGAGATTTAGATATATTAGATTTGCTCTCTACATACACATGAAAGGGTTCTTTTTGACAATTTTTAGCACTATAAACTTTCTAAATTTGTCCCAAGATGCTTTTTTCCAGTCTTGTATTTTGTACAAAGACTAAGCATGGTCATTTTTGATAAACACAGATATTAGACTACTACTGTTCCTCTGACAAGTATTGCCTTAAGAAAATGGCTGAGGGAAGGGAGGTGTCTCCACCCACTGCACTGAGCAACTCAGGAAGAGAGGTGAAACAGCCATCACCTGCATCAGTTCTGTACATGGTCCCTTTTAATTCAGTGACACTGGGTCTAAGCACTTTCATTGCAGATGTCAGATCATGTTATTCTTCAAACAAGCTTCCCAGATAAGGCTCATTTTGAGAGCTAGAAGCTGGACCCCAGGTGCTCTGCTATTTTAAGGGTAGCACATTTTTTCTTTCCTTGAAAGTACACCAAGAAATGATCTTATTACAAGTGATTGAAAGCAACTAAACTTAAGAGCAAACCCTGTATCTCACAGCTCTGTCCTCTTATCAGCTTAATCGTATTTACTTTGTGCAAGCTCACTGGCATGGAAATAACAGCATACCTGTACTGTAGTTTAAAAACAGGGATCACCTTCAATGGTGACTGCAGCTAAAGAGTTAATTGTGTGTGGTTGTCAATCATCATCAGTCAGTCAATCATGCAACTAATTCCTTCAGGGGTCACAGTTGCAACAAGGACAGCAGTTGACAGAGAGCTGACAGACTGAGAATCCTACCACCTAGGTAACAGTTTATGCATACCAAGTCACTCCTTACACAAACAGATGGCATAGTCCATTCAGCACAGTGTAAGCCCTTGGGCATTTTTGACATTTTAACCAAAACAATCCTTTGAAGAACAGGAAGAAAAAAAGTGTCGCCATTTTTGTACTGCCATTGCATGCAATTTACCACAGCAAACCAATTTTGTCTTCCTCCCTCTCTTCCCTCTCTCTACAAGCGTCTTTTGCCATCAATAACAAGGGTATTAAATAAATGGAGTTGATTTTTAAAATTTTATTATTTTAGTTGACATACCAATTTATGCAAGCATACATACAAGTGGCCTGCATCCTGTCACTTCTTTAGAAGAGATAATTACCTTTGCCTGGCTGTAACACATCTGCTACTGCACTGAAGACAATTCTTACATAGACATGACTCCCACCTGCTTTCATAAGAATGAAAATTTCTACTTAAGAATCTGTCTTATCATAAGACAAGCCTAAAAGGTGCTAACATGATTTCTCAGTAGAACCAGAGAGCTCCAAAATATTTCCCTTCACTTTCCGAGCAAAAAACGCCCATGATCTGCTACTACTAATACTAGTACTAAGCAAAAAACCCCCGTACTAATTACAGAAACTATGAAAAATAAATAGCAACAAGCCCTTTGAAGACACTAGTGCAAAAGCAAATGCATATAATGAAGGGGAAAAAATGGTCATGTATATGTTTAGGAACTCATCAACAGAAAACTGATAGCCGTTACCTAGATCACTGAATTCAGTTCTCTCCTTCCCTGCTAACTTTAAGCAGACCGTATGCAAGCTAGGTGGAATAAACATTTAGTGTACATGTACCACAAAACACTTTCCAACAGTCCAGTAACTCTCTTCAACAACTGGTATAATGCTCAAACCCACAAACTGAAGCAGTATGGGAAAGGAGAAGGAGATCTTAAAGGGTAGCTATCACCACTGTCTAAGCCCTATAGTAGTCAGGTTGCTCTCCGAGGAATGGGAGCACATCTCACAACCAGATAGAGGTAGTTCACAGATTCCCAGTACCGCCTAGAAATTTCAGACATGGGAAAATCCTTTACAGATTTGAATCTATCCATTTGTCCAATTCTGAATACAAAAGGAAGATAGATTTTGTTTTGTTTTTTTGAGTGGAAGCTGCTGCCTAACACTAATAGTGGTCTATCTCAGGTACATCAGAGAAAAGTGTAAAAATCTGTGGAAGTTAATGTATGTCTTTAGGGAAGGAGAAGTCCTACTCCTACAGTGGAGCATTAGAAGCTCCAAAAGAAGTGAATAACACAAAGATGGTGCCAAAAATGCAATCAACAAGCAAAGGTTAAGGGTTCTTTTTTCCTGTTTTTATACCATTATCTTGATTTCAAGACAATTTCAAACTGCTTTTGCTGGCTGCAGAGACAGTGATTTCACAAATAGCTCAAATCATTCATTAGCTTCCTATTGTGCCACTGTTGAAGAAAAATGCTTTAAATTGACTTGGATTGCTAGTCATATTTTCAGCACAGCCATCAGATTAATTATAGCTATGTTATTTTTTTTCCCTATTTTATCAGCTAGAGATAAAAGGTCATATTGCATTCATGGACTTGCTGCCTTCAGGGAGCTATAGACAAATTTTACACCAGTTCCAGCCAACAATGCTGGATTGCAATGTAACGTGAGCAAAAGTCAATTGTATGATCCCGTTATTGGCTTAGTTCTCTAATATTGTAATCCTGTCACCTTAAAATGAGTTTTTTATAGCAGTCTGCAAATCAAACTGTGACCTTCAAATTGTTACACTTTCTGTTAGGGTTATGTATATGAGTCAAAGAGTTAAATGCTGAACAAAATGTATAAGCAGGTAGTAGATATAAACAAGAGGCAAGTATAAGATGCAGTTAGAAGTGATCTGTTGCATAAATGGGCTAATAGTCTGCATGAGATGAGCAATAATTCATACATGGAATGGTAGTATTGAAGGTTAACGTTCAGAAAGATTTAAAGGTTTTACTTCTAATTGTTTGATCTTAAAGGAACCAAGCAGTGAAAACAAACTCCAAAGAAAACAGAAGAAAACCACTAAAATTCCAAAGTGAAATAATACATCACAGATTAAATGCAAATTATGAGTCATAGTCACTACCAAAAATGAAAAAAGTCAACACATTGACCTATAGTATCAATTTTCATTAGACAGCTTTTATATGCAGTAAATAATACGTAGAGCATGGGAATTTTCTCCTGGAAATTCAGCAAAGAGGATCCCACACAAAAAGAAAATTTTTGATTGATGGGATTTTTTTTTCCTATTGTATAATTTTGGTCTGATTTGGATCCAAACCAAACACTTTTTAAAATTTCCCATGAACCGGAAACTCTCTGAACCCTGCAGCTGTTAAGTCAAATTGATGATCTCATCAGTTTCACTGCTTGTACCCACAACAAATTGACAAAAAGGTCGAATTCACTGAGCAGCTGCAGGAGGTTCCCATGGACAGTTTCTCCAGCACATTGCCTCAGCCCAGAAGCACTATATTTCCCAGTTTTTTTGCCATAGGGTGGACCTTCCAGGTCACTGCCCCAAAGCCAGTGATAGGACAATCAACAGATAAATGAACAGCAGAATCCCATCAGCTGCTTAAAAAAAAAAGAAAAAAATCTTCCAAGCTTTCAGTGCTCAAAGTAGAGAAATAGAACTGAGAAAATTGTTAGCTATTTCAAAAGAAAGATCAAATCTCCAAATAAAGATGCTTTTCATCATTAGTTCCAGTCCTGCCTCCTTGGAGGATAATTGTCCAATCTCATCTCCAAAATAGCACAAAGAACTGCTGATGGATGTATAGGAAATATTGCTCTGCCTTTCCAAAAAAATGTTTCAAAAAGAATTCCCTCCCTAAAGAAATGTTCTGAGAAATTATTTAAGCATGTCCCTAGTTTAAGGCACATCCTTAACGATATTTCCAAGAATAGTCTGCTTTTCTTACTTAGTTCACATCTGCGTTGGTGTTGCATGCAGGTGACATCCACCTTTAAGAAGAAGGAAAAATTTTTTCCAGAGACGTATTTCACTGATATACCATATCTATACAAACCATAAACCCCATTATTTTTGTCTATGCCATCTTTTACATTCCTTTTTTCTCCTCTTTCTACCACCTTCCCTGTTTTCCACTTCTAATGCAGCTTTTTCCTGCTAGGGTACCTGGGGAACACCCTCCTGGAAGGGGTGTGAGGGGGGTGTGAGGAGTGTGCATTTTTGCTTACTCCACGCTTACCTTCACCAAGGTGCATTAATCTGAGGACTGATGTGGTTTTAGCTGCTCCTTGCATGCTTCCTGTATATTTTGTGCCCCAGCATTGTAGAAGAGGAAGGCTCAAATATCCATCAACAAGTAGTGTAACAATTGTTACACAGATAAAGTAAATGTCTTAGCAGAAAACATAAACAAGTAGTAAACCAAGAAAGCTGCATAATTACAGATTTTTCTCTTTGATTTGTTTTAAAAAAAGAATAAGTTCTTCAAGTCTCTAACTGAAGCTTATACATCGACTCTTAATATGCCCTGGCAGAACCCCAGTGCAGTACTCAAGAGAGATACTAGTTTCCACCAAGAACGAAACCATTTCATATCCATCTGCTTGTTAGGCAGTTACTAATCTGCTATCTACATTTCCAAACAAAACAGAAAAGTCACAGTGCAAAAGGAAAAAAGGAATAAGAATGCAACCGTCTTACCAATGTCTGGCTACATTTACCAAATGCAGCAAATACTTAAGAGGTAAGGAGTCAGCAGTGTTGATGTTCTCTTGAGAAAAGATTTGAGAAAGGACTTCTCCCCCTACCTCGCTTGCAGTGAGTCTTGTGTAGTCTTTGGAAGCCTACTTGTTTGAGACAGCAGGATGAACTAAAATATATTCTAAGGTACTGCCCCTAAGGAATTGCTTTTCTTCAAAATTGCAGGTATACAAAAAATAAAAACCTTGTAAATTAACCTAACAACAACAACAAAAAGGTTTGCTTTAAACCTTTCAATGCATTACATTTCTTCACATGAAATTTTTAATTAGATAGCTTGTTTTCAAATCTTTGAAGTTTGCAAAATGACTTCACATTTACAGTTTTAGGTGGGAGGGGAGGGGAACAGAGGAAGGAGTGAAAAAGCTATACAGTGATGTCTGTGTAAATTCACACCCAACACTGAACATAAGAAGGGAAGGCATTTAAACTACTACAAAAAAGAAGTGCAGTTGAAACGTAAAAGAAGCTTTCCTAACTACTAGAATTATATTTGCTTTCCAGAATGGGATGAGAAATCAAACAAAAAGAAAGAAAAAAGAGAATAAAAAAAAACCCCAAATTTCTTCTGGATTCATTTTGATATACTAACCTTGCCAATAAAAATGCTTAAACCTCAGTTACAACTCCCTGGGGAACGGCAGCTATTATCCCCTATTGAGTTGGTGCTTACCATACAGAGCCTGAACAATTCATACAGAAAAATAAACCATAACATTCCTGTTTATTATTACTTTAGCTGAGAGGTGCTGACATTAAACAGTTCTGCACTGCTGCTATAAATCAGCATGCTGTGGATGTTCTCAGCATGGGACTAGGGCTCCCTGGTAACAGCTCTCATCAAGGCAACCAGCTGTCAGAATTTTTCAAATTAAACTGTTATTACTGTAGTATTCATTAGTCAGTTACTGACTATTAAGATATTTTTATATCTGAGCCATTGACATTGGATATTGCTTTTTAATATGCAAGTTATATATAAACATGATTAAGTGGTTCATGTGGGGTTGACGGCTTCTATTATAGCTTGATCTCCCCTTTGTAGGGACTACAGTGTTGGAGATAATATCCTGGTCTGTACTAAAATTAATTTTCCATTTAAAAGTCTTGTATTTCTGCTGTGATTGATAGGCTGTTTCCTTAGCACCAGCATTCATGTTGCAGAGGTATAACACAATACAAAAGGGATTTGTAATAGATTGTTTTGACCATGATATAGAGTGATAAAAGTCAGTAATTTTAATTGCATTTTTGTCCACACCAGACTTCTAGTCAATTTATTTAGGTAAGAATCATGTAACTGTGATTGTAAGAAAGATGAGATTCAAAAGCTTTTAATACATGCTTTAGTTGTTTAATTATTTGGTATAGCAGTATAACTCATTTAAATAGGAGTATTCCTAACATTTCAGCAACTTCTTTTTTTCTAAAACATTGATTAAAAATTACTGAAGTTTCCAACACACAAAGTCTTTTCATCTAGGATATTTCTCTCACTTCCAAATAAAGATGTGCAATTTTAAATTTTTCCTGCCTTTCTCTGCATTCACATGTTTGGGGAATACTTTCTATCGTGGTAATCCTGCTTGCATCTCAGACATCTCCATTGTTTTCTGCATTCTTTGGATAAGTCACCTTTAGCTAAAATATTGTTTTGAACCCTTTTCAAACTGTGTTCTCCATTTCATGCCATGTCGACATTTGTGAGGCATTGCAGAATTTACACCATCACTGCTGTAGGGTTTTGTTGCCTTGACAGAGCTTCTTTAATCTAGGAAAAGTCAATTTTCCTAGCATTACTCTGTGTTGGCAAGCACAGAAAAGCTTTGTACAGTACTACTCTTAAAAACCTGTATGTGTCTAAACAGAGAGTTTTACCCATTAATTCATCTCCAGAAACTGTAGCAATGAGTTGTAATTGCAGCAGTAACTAAGGTAGCATGACATATGTATTTGCCTGTATCATGTGAAACACCTCCAAGCCATTCCTAACCAGAAACATATAATAAACTCACATATCAACACTCAGATAACAACTTTCACAGTTTCCTATTAATACAGCTAATGGAAAAAGTGGTCTACTATAGGTTTCACAACAGTGAAAATAACAGCAGAATCTTAACCAGCATCTGCTGGGTGTACATAACCTTTAGCTCCATCAACAGCTTCACATGCCCTTGGAAATCAATGCACTCAGTGGTTGGTTCAGGGCATCAAGAAGACGCACCTTCCTTCGCTCCCCCATTACTTGCAAACCTATACCAGCCTCAGAAGAGGCAAAGAAACTAGGAGATGTTGTTGTCACTTTTTATCCATTGGAAATCAGGAGTAGTTTTACTGAAATTAATAGAATTACTAAGATCAGAAAACAAACAATAGTCCAAAAAGTCTTACATTGACAGTAACTCAGAGAATATATCTTTTAAGAATGCCATAAAGAGGAAAGTTGCACACCATTCTTGGGTTACTTGAAAGAACTTCATATACCTCTGTAGTGGTGAAAACCCTTCAGTACATAAGACAATAAAAACTTTTGTGCCTTAGTCATGCTTTTATAGGAAGTTAACTGCAGAGCTAATCAATGAGAAGAGATTCTTTTCTCCTCCTTCCACGCTTCCCATTTTTATTGTTAAACCCTAGAAACAGTTAGAAAAGAGAAGTTTGAGAAAATCAACTCAGAGAAAGAAAGAAGTCAAGGTATTCTATACATATCAAAACCCTCACACTAGTAAAGCTATGACACTTAACAGTTGCATAAAGGAATTCCCCATTCCATAAGGAGTTTAGCTTTCTGAACATCTCTGAAAATGGGTTAGACAAGTGGTGCTTAATCACTATTGAGGCAGAGTCAAGAAGTTCTCCTGCAGTTATGCTGGTGTATACCAGTCCAGGCTGGCATGCTGCCACCCCTTCTTACCTTACTCATGCATTTTTATAGCTAACTACTCAGTTATCTAATTCAGATGTCCATTTGTAGTAGCTTCACATAAAATTAGGACTGTAAATTTCACACAGACCTTACAAAGTTGTCAATTTTCAGTTCCTAAACACTGGCAAAATGACCTTGAATTTCTGTCTAATGCTATGTGTAGTGAAAAATTCTATTACTACAGTTAAGGTTCAGCAGCACATCAAACAGGGCATAAAAATGTTTTTTAGATCATTTACAAGAGATGGAGATCTGAAGCTTCAGACTGGAAGAAAAAAATCTAACCTGCAATGTAAAAAGATGTATCTGGCTAGTTTGGACTGAGAATAGAAGTTTACCCCACTGGGAGCAAGTGTACTGCCAGCAAGCCACACATGCATGATGAATGAGACAGTAAAAATGTGCTTATGGAAGTGCGATGACAGTTCTATGTCCATAAGACGTCCATCCCCAAGGTATACTTGTGCATCTGTTACATATTTTGGTATTGTTTCTTCTTCAGCTTCAAGTTATTTAAGAAGGTGAGAATCTGTGCCCAAAAGGCCATAAAGAGAGGAGAGTTAGCAGAGGCCATAAGGAGACAATATGAGTGGCTAGAAAGATTTATCATCGGGAAGAGCAGAGAATATTGTAAATACCCTAGAAGACTCCGCATCCGATGAAAGCAGCTCTGCCATTCACTCTCCCATTATGGCAAGGGTGAACTATGTTTTCCTCCTTATTGTGCACCCCCTCCGACTCCGTGCCAGTCTACTCTTCTCACACAACAGAGCCCAGTGATTTTCTGAAGTGTAGCAGCCTCCTCTCTGATACGTGATTTTCTTTTTCTTTCTTGTTGTTTCCAAGACTGCCAAAAAGTAAACAGATACTGAGTTTTCTGCAAGAACTGTGAGTTCTGTATTTCCTCAGCTAGAACAGGCAGGTGCAAAAGGGAGCAGAAGGGCAAGACAAAAAGCAGTGAAAAAATCCCCAACAACAAAACTACAAAGGAAAGTGTTTCAATACCCTACATGTTATTATGCAGCACTTCATGCTGGTTATACAAACTCCTAAATTTTACTGACAAAGCTTGAGCCTAAAGGGTAACAGCATTCAGTGCTCTATTCAACGC
Source organism: Phaethon aethereus (assembly GCF_964289735.1). Classification (NCBI taxonomy): domain Eukaryota; kingdom Metazoa; phylum Chordata; class Aves; order Phaethontiformes; family Phaethontidae; genus Phaethon; species Phaethon aethereus. The sequence continues at coordinate 68,123,467 of NC_138577.1, read as the reverse complement.
TCAGCATGATTTGTTCCTTGCATACAAATGAGTAAGTCTCTAGCCCAATGCCTGCGTTAGCTGTTTTCTGTTTTCTGCTTTGAAGATAGCGAATACACAAAGCACAACATCCAGAACCATGCTGTAAAGTTTATCTGAAGCAACTGGAAAGAAGCCCTGGTCTCCAGAGCTTAAACAGAAAGTGCTACAAGAAATGAAAATTTAGATCAAATGATACAGATGAAAGGAGTTCAAAAAGACAGAGCACATGACACCACCACAAACGACCCAGCAAAATGACACTCTGGGTACATAGAATGTTTTGCAATGTAAAGAATGGGAAGTTCAGTATACATTGTTAACCAAAATACATGCTTTGAAGTTGTGTAGTACACTATAAATAATGCTAAAGAGCCATATCCTGCCATGAAGCCAATTTGTATGTAAGGCAGTTCAGAAGCACATATTTACAGGAACTCAAAAGTCTAAATGTACCACTACCTCAAAACAGATGCTAGTTTAAGGTAAAATTGAACTCATGTATATGATAGGTAGCTGCCCAAGGACAAAGAATTTATGTAGCCACAGGTGACCCAGATATGATAGCTTTCTTCCGCCTTAATTGTTTTTCCTTGCCTCAGCAGTTAGTGTACAAGGTTTCTGTGCCTCCACCGGATTGTGCTTATGCTGAGAAAGTTGCACCAGCCTGATCAAGACTAAGATAAATGCTGTCAGTGCTATACAAGACAACTGTACTCTGCTAAAGAGTCAGACCCATTAAGTCAGTGTGTAAATGAGTCAGCTGTTCAGGCTTCTTCATGCTAAATGAAAGCAGCAGTGGCAAAACAACCTCCCTCTACAGCCTAGGTGGAAAAACTATTTAGGACCAGTATTCAAATGTTTAATTTTATGGGACATGAAAACAGAAAACAGAAAGGATGCATTTTGGCTGCTTTTATGCTAGACATGAACTCCAAGGTGTTTGCAAAAAGCTGATACTGCTTTAGGACAGCTTACAGACTTCAGCTGCCAAAAGGAAAACCCAAAACTTTTCCACATATTTGTTTGCAGATATGGGACATTAAAATCAAATATCTGTTAAGAACATCCACCATTCTCACTACAGCTTCTTCAATGTTTTAATACCACATTTCCAGTTAATAGGAAAAGAAATAGTCAACTCTTTTATGCAGTATTCACTCTCCCCTTCTTATGTTGACAGGGCTACTCCTCTCCTGGTAAGCAAGCCATAATACTCTGTTGTTGTGCAGAAGCTGAAAATGTAAATATCAGCCTTTTCCTTCAACAGCTAAGAGAAGGCAGTAGAAAACACTCAGTACTGCTAACTGGAGATGTAGAGCAAAGAATGATTCAGCCAGCAAAATATAATTGGACTGATGTGATGTTTATAGGAGCAACCAGAGGAAGAACTCTCTCAGTAACGTTAAAAAATCTCCTTTTGCCACATTCTTTCTAATGATTTGTTTACTGACCTAAAATAGTCTTCAGAACTGGACAGACTGTGGCCCATTGCAGAAATGAGGTATTTCCAGGGAAACTGTATACCCAGTCAACACAAGTGTGAAATTTGTATTCAAACCAAGCATGTATTCAAACCAGCTTCAATATCTTTCCTGACATTAAGTGTCTGATATTCACCATTGTGACAGGACGGCATGTTTTTAGGGTAATAAAATTTTATGTGCAGGTGTTACATATTCATTTCACAGCAAGTAAAAATTTACAAAAACTATCAGTGTCAAAAATACTAGCAGATAGTATTGTGACTGTGCATACTGTGCATACTCATAACTTCCATCTAAAATGCTCCAAGTACAGATACTAATTCTGCAAAAATATGGCCTATTATACCAAAACCCACAGGAAGACCACATTTCTATTTCTGTGAGCTGTGATGCACACAGATGGCAATAGCCTTCAGGAAACTAAATAACAGTTTTACAATAATAAAGGGTTAGAGCAGGTCATATTGAGAAAAAACATAGTTTAGGTAAGTCAGCACCAGTTCCCCTGGTCACTGCTGGAACCTGGCAGCCAGATGTCTGAAGTTACAGAGTCTCAGAGGGCTACCTGGCTTGGGAAGAAAGAATGGGATTACTACAAGTGAGAAACTGGTCTTCATAAACAAAAAATGTTTTTGTCTTAACAAAAAAAACCCAAAACATATAAACATATCACATCACAGGCTCTGTCTGACATGTAAATTACAGAGAAAGGAAAATTTTTGACTTCTTTTAAGCCTGCAAGAGGAGTAATGGAGATATAGAGGCGATGTAGGATGACTGTTGTTGATTGCCCAGCTGGAAGGGTATAGTGCGAAATTTGGTCCATTTTTTTCTTCCAACCAGGACCTTTTGGAGAAGGCATCCAGTTAGAAGTGAACTAACTGTAACTACATTGCTAAGCCAGCTACAGAACATAACCTTAAAGTTTGAACACAATATTCTGCGTGTGTTTTCCCTGCAAAAGTCAGAAAAACAACTAGAAATTAGATTTTTCACAAGAAAAAAAACCTAGAAAATTTTTTCTTCTCATTCTTAGACTAGACTAAGAGGTAAGGTTTTCACCCACTTTCCATACAGTTCCTCCTAGAGCCACTCAGCAGTTTAGCATAACAGTCATACTAGCAACAAAAAATGTTACAGGCGGTGCACTTTCTTATTGACAGATGCCCATTCTACAGTCCTGTAAAGAAAAGTAATCATCAAGGAAACTTTGTTTTGCTATCTTTTTAACCTACGTGTAACAAGAGATTTGGTGGATCCCAGTGACAAATTCATCATTATGTTGAATCAAAAGTGACTCTTCATGACGGAACAGTTCACTGGGAAAAGATGGTTTGTGTTGTATAAATTAATGACTGAGAGTTCTGCCGTATCTGCAACTCATTCCTGGTGCCACATTTTTTTCATAATATGCTCAGCAAAACAGCATGAATTTTCTAAATTTAAGCTTTCTAATAGTGGTCAGTGTTCTGGGTGAATCAAATTCATAAAGATCAAAAACATTGAAGTTTCATATGAAAAAAATGAAGTATTTGATAAGAAAGTGTAAAGCAGAATCAGTATTCTTTTTTTTCAAGGAATTGGAACGTTCATCCCCTCACTGCTAAGCTGTCCTTAATTTTAGCTACTCATTTTTATGACACTGTTAAGTAAAACACAGAAAACAAGGCTGTGGCATATTTTTTAACAGAAGGTTATTTAATGCTTAGCAAAGTTCTGCTTTAATTTGAAAAAGTCAGTTAGAAAGAAATTGATGACAATTGTTGGTATAGTTAAATACTATGTGGAAAAGAGAACACGTTCAAATAATGTTACTTTTTTAGAGGTGTTTTAAACAGCAATGGCATCATGCTGATCTCACCGAAATCAAACCATGTTCCCTAGAGAATGTTCCAAAGTTAGGATTTCATCTAGACTTCTAACACTTTGCAGGGTTAAGAACCTGTTCTTTACTGTTTGTCACTTGGGATGTGTGACTACTCATTTTCAAAGAAACAGTTTGTCTGCTTAAGGACATCTATATATGCTTGTTGTCTGTTTGCTTGTTTAAATGCAGGCATTCTCAGATGACTGCTTAGGACTATCTACTAAACTCACAGTAAGTGAAATCTAGTTGAAACCAAACGATTCCCAATTGAATCAGTTTAACCCAAAGCCATTTGTTCAGTTCTTGCTGACACAGGGTAACAGTCCTTCTTCCTCTTGTAATGTTTGAGCAAAGGGGGTGGGGGCAAGAGGAAGACAAGAAGTCACAACCTTGTAAGCATTCTTAAAGTGTGAATGTATCATACTATTTTCACCAAACATCTTGTATTTAAAATGTAAGGCAGTAACTACAGGGAAAGAAAAAACCCTGTAAAAACTCTGTGCTGTTTCCATGAAGATTGACTGTGACTTAAAATAGCTGGAGGTTATTAACACTGTAAATCTTTCTGAAAGGGATTTCAGCTGCATTCAGAAAAATCAGCATATCGTGGATCTGACGTAAATTACAGACTTTCAGGCTATGTTAGAATAATTAAATCATTTATTATACCCAGAGTTATAAGACTGACCTTACAAACCACCCCTCCCCACATGTCCCTGCCCCCCAAGAAAATCTCTAACCAATTGATCAAGTCCATCTAGTCCTCCAGTCTGGTAAACTGATTTTTCTCCTGGAATATTTTTAAGTTGGTGGAACATTTTAATCAATACAAGAGTGAATAATTTCTGTGTTGAGAATGTTATGGATGAATCAAAATTAATCTACACCATTTGTAATAATTGGAAAAACATTGTGCCTTTTCACTGTAAAAGCACTTCTTATTTTTGCTAAGGCCCTTAACCTGACCATACTTCAGTATGAAATGAACTTTGCACCTGTGTGTCCATTGTCTACAGAAATAAGAGAAATAAGCTCCTCAGAGGAGTCACGGTTAGAGGTGTGAATTAGACCCAAATGTTTGTAATGAATGCCACACTTCGACATGTTGAATATAATAAAGTACAACTGAAGGAAGGCTAGAAACCCTGCATATAATTTATTTCTCTTGTATTAGATTCACAATAAGCACTGTTACCTTAACGCAAAAATAACTAGATGGTGTGCCGGAGTCTGTGAGATTAGAAGGGTGTAAAAATTCCTTCAGACATGAGGTCCGAAGACTCTCCCAATTACATTTTACGCTTCCTCTGTATGAGGTATTCACCCATGGCATTTTTACAGTCATCCCTCCCCGGAAAAAGGAAGTGAGGAGAAGACCTCCAAAGACATGATGTGCATAAGAAATATAGATAGAAAAGTAAAGCTCTGATTCACTGCACACTTTCCCTACCCACAAAGGCTTCAGACTAAACTAGACTAACTCAAACACATAGTGTCTAACTATAATTTTTGTAAAAAACCCAATTCCTTTCCAGACACTTTATTGTACCATAAAAGTTGTGTAACTCATATGAAAAAGGATTTAAGGTTTATAACTCAAAGTCTTACAAAATATGTAAAATATTGTAGCAGTACTGAAACGTCAGTTGGACTAATAAAATCAATATTCTTACACATTCTATTTTATTTACTAGTAAATAATAAATGGAACATCAATGAGGGGATGCCCTTATAGCAGTTTCTAAAGGAGAAGAAAGTTCCATTGCAAAGCTGAGTTAGTAGAAACTTGGAATGTAATTTAATGATATACTGAAATGGTGCATGAATTGCCACAAGTATTTCACAGTAATGAGGTAAAACACACTTTAAAAAACTGGTTAAAATCATACTGAAATATGACATTTTACTACACTCTCCAGAACTTATCAAAATACCTATTTTTTAATACACCTTGTATCCTTATTTCCTGTTCTAAAATTTTTGCAAAGGAGAAGACAGACTTGGAATGAAATCAGTATAGGGAAATGCATGTAAGGAGACCTCATGCTGGATGAACTTGTACACAGAGAAATGTTGACATGAAGAGAGGCTGGTAAAATTCAAAGCAGAAACAACAAATAGTAAAATACCACCTCTTAATCCCATGTAAGTCTTCTCCACACCACTGGGGAAGTAAAAAGAATACAACAAGGTTACAGATAAGAGTGAATTTTACACACTTCCACATGCTATAATTATGGTATTTTGAAAGGTGTGACCTGACTTTACAAGCTGAGTACTGAGGAGCCTTAACCTTTTGCTTGGACTCTCACAACTGTTGTTTCTTGTCTTTAATTACCTGCTTATTTCTGTCCATTGATTTTCTAAATACAAAGCAGATATAAGGTCTAAACTGCAGGTCTTGTATTAAATAATTAAGACTAATATTTTGGGCCTCTGTAAAACTTTCCAGTTCTCTTAACTATCTGTGAATTTATTTTATTTTCCACAATGCTACAGTTAACTGTGAAATCTATCACATAGCAAAAAATCTGGAAAATGTAGATGAAAAACAATGAGGGACTTGATGTGTAACAGAAGTAATCACTGTGAATTATCGGAGTCAATAATGTTTCAAAAATCAATAAGAGAAAAATGTTACTCTTTTTAAGTGTCATATTACAACAATGTTTTGCTGAAAACTGTTGTCTGCATCCAATTTAGGAAGGCATCTGCTCATGTTTGCTTAAAACAAAAGGATGGTTGACTTAATGAATTATTTACAGGCGTGCAATATGGCAACAGTATCATTATGAACTCTCTTCTAAGATCTCCTCTGGCTACTCCTGGCAGGGTGTCAATTTGCTTGTTTTTATGGTAGGTGCATGAAATTATGGAGCTATTCTCTGAAATGAGTTTCTGCTATTCTGCTCGCTAAATGTTAACAACGTCAATGAACAAACTGCATCATCACTGCATCTCTGGGAAAAGGCTTATTTCTTAATAAGAGAACAGTGTTCACAAACACAGTTTTAAACTAAAATTTCTGAAGTAGATATGCAGAGATTTGCCACAAATAGGTAGTTTCCTAAAATTACCAAGTTTTAGAAAGTGTTCTTGATAGTAAAACAAGCTTGTCAGTAGCTTTTCAGAGAGTCTTTTAAACACAAGGATATTTTTTCATGAACGTTCCTTATTCTGCAGCAGCATATTAAGGGCCTTACTGGTAATCACACCAGCATTACTGAATTACAGAAGACAGAGGAACAAAACTATTTGCCAGCAAGGATCCAGAAGTACAAAGGACTTTTTCTGAGCAACAATAGATACAACTTTTAAACCTCTTGGGCTACCAAAGCATCAAGACCTCAGGTCTGCAAAGTTTAGAGAGGCCACCCAACCAATTAATTCCAACAAAAAAGTAGGGAAAAAAGTGCTTAAGGAAAATATCCCAAACGTACATGAATTCACCAAGCAGTTGCTAATTATAGAATTATAGAATGGTTTGAGTTGGAAGGGACCATAAAGGTCATCTAGTTCCAACCTCCCTGCCATGGGCAAAGACACCTTCCACTAGACTAGGTTGCTCAAAGCCCCACCCAGCCTGGTTTTGAACAATTCCAGGCATGGGGCATCCTCAGCTTCTTTGGACAACTTGTTCCACTGTCTCATCACTCTCATAGTGAAGAATTTCTTCCTTATATCAAAATTAAATCTACCTTCTTTCAGTTTAAAACCATTACCCCCCGTCCCATCACTATATGCCCTTGCAAAAGGTCCTTCTCCAGCTTTCTTGTAGGCCCACTTCAGGTACTGGAAGCCTGCCATAAGATCTCCCCAGAGCCTTCTCTTCTCCAGGCTGACAAGCCTAACTATCTCAGCTTGCCTTCAGAGGAGAGGTGATCCAGCCCTTTGATCATCTTCATGGCCCTCCTCTAGACTTGTTCCAACAGATTCATGTCCTTCTTATGTTGGGGCCCCAGACCTAAACACAGTGACTCCAGGTGGGGTCTCACCAGAATGTAGCAGAGTGGGAGAATCACCTCCCTCAACCTGCTGGCCACGCTTCTTTTGATGCAGTCCAGGGTACTGTTGGCTTTCTGGGCTGTGAGCGCACATTGCCAGGTCGTGTTGAAATTCTCATAAACCAAGACCCCCAAGTCCTTTTTCGCAGGGCTGCTCTCAATCCATTCTCTGCCCAGCCTGTATTTGTGCTTGGAATTACCCTGACCCATGTGCAGGACCTTACACTTGGCCTTGTTGAAATTCATGAGGTTCACATGGGATCATTCCTCAGGCTTGTCCAGGTCGTTCTAGATGGCATTCCTTCCCTCCAGTATGCTGACTGCACCACCCAGCTTGGTGTCATTGGCAAACTTGCTGAGGGTGCACTCAACCCCACTGTTCATGTCACTGACAAAGTTGTTAAACAGTGGTGGTCCCAATGCAGACCCCTGAGGAAGACCACTTGTCACGGTTCTCCACTTGGACATCAAACCATTGACTGCAACTCTTTGAGTGCGACCATCCAAACAATTCTGTATCCACCGAGTATTCCATCCCTCAAATCCATGTTTCTCCAATTTAGAGACAAGGATGTTGTGCGGGACAGTGTCAAATGCTTTGTACAAGTCCAGGTAGATGATGTCAGTGGCTCTTCCCTTATCCACCAACACAGTAAACCCATCGTAGAAGGCCACCATATTTGTCAGGCATGATTTGCCATTAGTGAAACCATGTTGGCTGCCACCAATCATCTTCTACTTTCCATGTGCATTAGTACAGTTTCCAGGACAATCTGCTCCATGATCTTGCCAGACACAGAGATGAGACTGACTGGCCTGTAGTTCCCTGGGTCTTCCTTCATTCCCTTTTTAAAACTGGGGGTTATGTTTCCCCTTTTCCAGTCAGTGGGAACTTCACAAGACAGCCATAATATCTCAAATATGATGGATAGTGGCTTAACATCTTCATCCACCAGTTCCCTCAGGACCCACAGATGCATCTGATCAGGTCCCATGGACTTGTGTACCTTCAGGTTCCTTAGATGGTCTTGAACCTTATCTTCTCCTACAGTGGATGGTTCTTCATTCTTCCAGTCTCTGCCTTTGCTTTCTGCAACTTGGTCAGTGTGGTTTGAGCATTTGCCAGTGAAGACTGAGACAAAAAAGCCATGACCAAGCCAGGCCTCCTGTTTTCTTCCAGAGAGGGTCCACATTTTCCTTAGTCTTGGTTTTATCACTGACGTACCTATAGAAACTTTTCGTGTTGCCCTTGATGTCTCTGGACAGATTTAATTCTATCAGTTCTTTAGCTTTCCTAACCTGATCCCTGGCTGCTCAGACAATTTCTTTGTATTTGTCCCAGGCTACCTGTCCTTGCTTCCACCCTCTGCAGGCTTCCTTTCTGTGTTTGAGTTTGTCCAGGAGCTCCTTGTTCATCCATGTAGGCTTCCAGGCATTTTTGCCTGACTGCCTCTTTTTTGGGATGCATTGGTCCTGAGCTTGGAGGAGGTGATCCTTGAATATTAACCAGCTTTCTTGGGCCCTTCTTCCCTCCAGGGCTTTATCCCACGATACCAAGCAGATCCCTGAAGAGGTCAAAGTCTGCTCTTCTGAAGTCCAGTGTAGTGAGCTTGCTGCGTGCCTTCTTCACTGCGCTGAGGATCTTGAACTTCATAATTTCATCGTCACTGCAGCCAAGGCTGCCCTTGAACTTTACATTCCCCACCAGTCCCTCCTTGTTAGTGAGAATCAGGTCCAGCATAGAACCTCTTTGCCTCCACTATCACTTGGAGAAAGATGTTAGCATCAATGCATTCCAGTAACCTCCTGCATTGCTTATGTCCTGCTGTGTTTGTCCCTCCAACAGTTATCGTAGTGGTTGAAGTCCCCCATGAGGACCAGGGCTTGTGAATGTGAGGCTGCTCCTATCTGTCTACAGAGGGTCTTATCTGCTTGGCATTCCTGGTCAGGTGGCCTGTAGCAGACTCCCACTAGAATGTCATCTGTTCCTGCCCTCCCTTTAATCCTGACCCATAAGCTCTTGTTCAGCTCCTCATCCATCTCCAGGTGGAGGTCCACACACTCCAGCTGGTCATTGACACAGAGGGTGACACCCCCTCCTTGTCTCCCCTGCCTGTCCATCCTAAAGAGCCTGTATACTTCCATTCCAATGCTCCAGTCATAGGAGCCATTGCACCACTTCTCCATGATGCCGATAAGATGATAACCCTCCAGGCATGCACACGTCTCTAACTTTTGTTTATTCCTCATACTGTATGTTTGCATAGAGGCATTTAAGTTGGGCACCCAGTGAAGCTGACATACTGTCTGGGGTGGCTGGAATTCCTTTGTGCTGCACTTCAGGTGCTCTCCTCCTGACCTGTGATATTCCTCCAGGCTCTGGTCGTCTATTGCTGGCACTAGCATCAAAGTCTTAATAGTGGGATGGACTGAGGGTCCCGTCTGCCAACAGCTTTAGTTTAAAGCCCTCTTCACCAGTTTGGCAAGCCAATGACTGAAGATGCTCTTCCCCTTCTCTGACAGATGAATCCCACCAGCTCCCAGTAGAACAAGTTTCTCAAAGCGAGTCCCGTATTCTAAGTAGCTGAACCTCTAGCTGTGGCATCAGTAACCATTTTTTGGTTCACCAGACTCAACTTACCCTTTCAAGACCCTTCCTTTAGACTGGGAGGATTGATGAAAAAACAACCTGTGCTCCAGAGTCCTTACCACTGCTTCCAGGGTTCTGTAATCCTTGATGCTTCTCAGATTGCTCCTGGCTGTATCACTGGTGCCCATAGGAAACAGCAGCGCCTAATAGTCAGTAGTCTGTACAACTCCTGGTAGTCTCTCAGTGACATCCCCGATACGAATCCCCAGTAAGAAGCACACCTCTCTAGACAGTGTAGCAGGTCAGCAAATGGATGTCTCCATATGTCTTAGAAGAGAGTCACCTACTACTGTCACCTGTTGCCTTTTCTTAGTTGCGCTGGTTACACGGGGAGCAGATTGGGCTGCCTTACTCAGCTCCAACATCTCTCCTGATGTGGTGGGTCTTTCCTGTTCAGTCTGCAGAGCAGTGAAGTGGTTCTGCAAAGGCACCTCAGGCTTTGGGGAAGTCTCTTCCTCCTTCTGGTCCTTGCCATTGCAATAGTCCATTCTTCTGAATCATTGGCCCCCCTCCCTTCTGTGTGTGCCGGTGGGGGAGTTTTATCTGTTTGGCCATGGGCTGTGGGTCCACTGCAGACCGTGCTTGGAACCAGTTATTAAACTCCTTTTCAGCCTCCCTGGTGTTACGCAGCCTTCTCATCACCTCCTGCAGCTCAGCCACCTGCTGCAGGAGGTCCTCTAATTGAGCACGCCTTCTGCAGGCAGGTCTGCTGCCAGTCCCTGCCCCAGGAGTAAGGTCTTGGCACTTTCTGCATTCTGAGGTCTGCACTGCAGCCTCTACCTTCAGCATCTGGGTGGAGGCATCGACCACTACACAGGTAGATGGTGCAGACTTCCCATCCAGAGCTGCAGCCTTTGCTCTCAGACAAGTGTGCACCATTCTGCCTTGTGTCAGGTAGGATGAGTCTTATAGATCACTATAAGAACAGCATAAAAAATCAAGTGGGGATTCCCCAAAGCTCTGCTCCTAATCTCATACTGTTTCAGTCACTAATGACCTAGATAACGGAGTAGCACATAATTAGTACATCTGAAGATGACAACAGACTAAAAGCTCTTGGAAGTGCTGGAGGGCAACTTTAGAATGCAGAATGATCTTGACAAACTGGGTAAATAACCAAGGGAAAAAAAAAAGAAAGAAAGAAGAGAAGAATTACAGAACATTGTTCTTGTCTGTTGGTAGGAACAATCAGTCACTCAAATATGGGACAGGGTACAACAGCTCAGTGTCAGTACTGGACAAAAGGATCTGCAGATTATGCTTACTCATAAGTAGAATATGAATCCACAGCGTTCTGTCACTGCAAGGAAGACACTTAAATTATCAGGATGATGAAACTAAGGCATGAGTATAGACAAGTGAAGTAACACCTCTGCTCAGGGCTGCTCCTGTCTTAGCTCTCTACCTCAGTCCAGGAAAGACATTTTTTTAACCTGTCTCCAGCTGGTCTGTAAGAGAAGCCTAAAAAACATGTCTCAGAAAGACTGCACTGCTATATCCTGACGAACAACTGATGAAAAAGGAGAGCCCAAACCTTCAAACCTTTGCATACTGAAACAGTTTTCATGCACATGAATAATCTAGTTTAAAATCAATATTCCATCTATTCAGTTAATTGTAACTATTTCTGTGGTAAATCTTTACTTATTAGTTATCAGATTAGAAATAAGCATCCATTCGAGGTCAGTCTGGACAGGGTTCTGAGCAACCTGATCTAGTTGAAGATGTCCCTGCTCATTGCAGGGGGCTTGGACTAGATGACCAGGTCCCCTCCAACCCAAACTATTAGATGATTTTATGATTATAGCAGATGTATAACTGAGATTCTTAGGCACTCATCTGAGGAGACAACAGGCTAGAGACTGCCAAAACCTAGTGTTTATATTGTATTTAGTACATTGTACATAGAAATTAAAGACCAATTATCAAAAAGTTACTTTGCTCCTTTGATGGCAAAGCTGTTTGCGCAAAACTTCTAATACAATGATATGACCCAGGAGACACTGCATCATCTTTCCTTAACAGCTGCTTTGCAGCAAGATACCTCACAGGGGAAAAAAAAAAAAAAAAAAAGAAAAGAAAGAGGAAAAAAAGAATGGAGGAGGGAGGAAAAAAGCGAAGAAACCTCATCTCTTTTATAAGCCTAGAGAGCATGGAAGCCATATTGTTTTCAAGTGCACCTGTTTGTAATTGGTTTAATAAACAATGTGGTTTTACAAATTACCTTTGTGTGTTCAGCTGGGGTGATAAATTGATGTTCCATATTAACACAGACCTCATTTATCCCATACGTGCTCAATGTCACTTGTTTTCTGACCCAAGCAGTATGCTTATTTCTGTTTGGTTTAAGTCTGCTGGGAGCTATAATATTTCCAAAACAGGTCTAAAGTCACGTGGAAAAGATTTCAGTATGACTATCAAGTCATTGTAGAATTGGCAAATCTGGGCAGGTTCTGGGTGACATTCTGTTCTCTGTGCTGAGATCTTTCGTCTGCAGTGAAACAAGGAGAGGAAAGCTAGTAGTTGTGTGTGTCTGGCATCCAGAATGAAACACTTTCTCTGCATTTATTACACCCTAGTTATGAACTGTGAGAGAAACCACAACTGTGCTTTTCCTTTGGCGGACAAAAACCTGTCAACTTGACAAGTCTATGGTCAGTTTGAATAACGTATGAGTAAATGGGTATTTTTCAGAGCTATGAGAGGGCTTTAACTCTTTTAAGGGATGCAGAACTGAGAAACTGTAGTGGAATATCCCAGAACAGAGGAAGAAGCACCTGGTTAGCTCTTACTACAGACTCCAAGGAATGAGCTTTAATGTTTATGTGCAGCTAATGTTGGGAAGCTCCTCATTCTGTTACTTTGAAAAAATAATTTCCTCTGACATCCTCTTAGAGGAATGTTGCCTTATCTGATTTAAAAGGAAGACAGTCCAACATTAATATTTACAACTTAAAAATGAACCAATTATGGGTTTTAACTGTGCTATATAGTGTGTTTACCACTGCAGTATTTCCATGATGTTAAAAAAACCTGTTTGAACATAAACAAGCCAGAGGATTTTTAGGTTCACAAAACAGAGATGAGGCCAACCCTGTTGTTTAGGTGCACTTCAGCACAAAGCAGGAAGGAGTTCAGAACATTTATAAACATAGCACATAATTTTAGTTAATTTCCCTGGCTCATAAAGATGTGTTCCCATTTAACATAGCTGATATTGTCAGTTTGTGACAAGGGTAGGTAGATTTTAGGTTGGACTCAATTTATTAAGTGGGAGTTTAGCTCATGCAGCCTTCAGCAGTTCCAGACTTTCTGCTTAGCAGTGTAATCAGTCTTCCCCCTACAACAGTACTAAACTTAGTGTTTGAAAAATGCATTGTATTTATGAAGAGAGGAAGAAGGAATAAAGAGAACTGTTTAAGAAAAACAAGTTAAATTATCTTTATAGTACAGCCCTGCACTTCCTGTGCTGTTTTACTCTTAGAGACGTTCCTTGAATTATCTTCAGTGAGGAATTGTGCTCTTCTAATGGTGTACTTGTTTACACCGCAGGGGTCCCAGATAACCATCAAGCATATGCAGTATAAACATCTGGGGGTATCTGACAAGGGTAAGCACAGACGTGTGTGACAGGACATGAACTACTTAGTAGGTTGGTATCATTGCCGTCCCATGGTTCAACAAGCCTTTGCAGTCCCAGAGATGCCACTGCCTGCCTATAATGACCACTGTACTCCCTTTGCATTCTTGGCAGCTGTATTTCAGCAGTGTTTCTAGCCAACGCTTCTGCCGCCATTATTTATCTGCTCATATGACAGTGTATCAGAGAACAAGCCTTGAACTCTTTCAGACTCTTTAGTCAGGGTTATGCTGTTTGTTGATGAATATGTTTTCACAACTTTTTCTTCTTAAACAGGGAAAATGAATACATCCAACATTTATATGAGACTGGACAGAATGAATCCTGTGGCTTTGAACCTGTATGTTTTACCTTTATAGCACAAAGTCTGTCTTTAAGTTGCTTTTTCTCCTCCTTGCCCCCATCCCCCATGTCCCATTTTGAAATTTCCACTGGGAAAAAAAAAGACATTGGATGTTTTGAACCAGATGAATGACCTGAAGGTTATGGCAGAAGGAAACATTAAAATACCAAATCTAATGTTTTCTTAAGTAAACTTAAATCGTGCGTGCTGCTGTCTCAGGCTTGCACTCCTGCAACATGTGAGCGGTGGCACCAGTGTGGTAGCTCCAGAGGGCATGGGAGTTTTGGGAGATGCGATGGAATCAGCGTTTCTGTGTGAGCCTGGATCAGCAAGCACCGTGTGCGCTGCTGCCTGGTTCAGCAGTGAGAGCTGCCTGCACCTTGCAGACCCTTCTGTCACCACTGCCACCGCACTCAGCCCTGATGCAAGCCGCCATCTTGAGTCAGGGAATATCACTTAATCTACTGTCAAACAAATTTCTGGCCACTAATTCAGTTGTTGAGGGAAAAACAGTTGTAAGCGTTTACACACACTGAGGTGAACACCTGTCCTCCTCCCCTATCCCCACTCCCAGTTGCCCTTGTTTTTACAGGTTGCAGGGTCCTCCATGGCCACAGTCCCTCAGGGGCACCCATACCCCTTTGGCACTTCATCCCCACCACAGAGTGGTCTTCAGCCCCAGCAGCTGGGGCCTTTCTTAAACACGTCTTAGAAGGGCCTGCCTGTGCTTCTCTGACTGACACAGTCATGGCTCAGGATGGGTTTTCTTTCCCGTGCTGTCCCGTCAGTGTCAGTGGTGGCTGCAGCCAGCTGCCATGGGCCCACGCGGGTCCATGGCCTCCTCCCACACCACACACTGCTGCAGCCCCCACCCCTTCACCCTTGTTGCTCCTATTGGTACAGGCCTTTAGGGAGCCCATCCTGCCTCATATCAGGAGAAAAAAAGAGAAAAACATGGTTGATTTAATCCCTCAGCAGTCCTGTTCTCGGTTTTCCACCTGTCTCATGTTTCCTGGGTGACCTTGTAACGGCAGCTGAGACTCTCCCCAGCCAAAGTCCCTGCATGCAATACAACTTCCCAGGAAAATAAACAAATGGTGCTTCCATATTTCACACGGGTGTTTTGAAGATGAAGGCACCCGTGGGGAACTCCGACATAAGCACAGGTCGGGACGGGGAGGACGGCTGAGCACTGCTGCCCATCCCCACGGGAGGAGGCCGGGATCCCCCGCATGAGAGTCCCTTGCACAAATCCTAAAACTGGCGTGAACCCAGGGGCTGGGCTCCCCGTTTGCAAACTGGGACCAGCCGCAGCAAACGCTGTCATATTTCTATCTGCCATTAGTCATGCCTCAAGTTGTTTCTCAGAAATATTCAGGAAAGTGCGTTGGAGAGGCTGCCATAGTCCTGAGCTGTCTTTTGTCCGGGTATTCGTTTTTGCGTCTTTATTTTGATACGATATGGATAAAATTGCTAAGAGCAGCTAATGGTTTGACCAATGTTTTTATATTTGTCACTTTTGTAAGCTCAGAAGCTGCAGATACAACCAGGTCCCAAAGATGCAGAAATAGAAGAGGACACATTATAGTCAACAAAAAAAGCGTGAAGGGAAATAGCCATATCACAGATGTGAAGAAAGTAAGTTATTAAATAAAGCACAAGAAAATCGCAAAGCAAAGTTTTGTATGCTTTACACATACTTTGGTACAGAACTATATGATAATCTAAAAAATAGTTAGATTATGCATCTCTGAATGCTAATTCCCCTCAGTTGACCTGATAATTGCTTGTTGGTGTCATTTAAGGAGTAGGTATTTGTGAAGTCATTTGAAAAGGAAAAGAAATTCGGAGTGTTTGTGTGACATAGAGATGAAGCTGGAGAAAACATGAGGCTGTTTGTGGCACATGTTTGAGAGTGAAGGAATGTAATGGAGTAGTCCAATAAAAGAGAGGTGGTGCAAAATAAAGGAGAAAAGTATCAGAGAGGAAATTGTAGAAATTAAAGAGTGCAGGTAGGAGAACTTGCAACTATTAGTGTGGAAGAACATCTGGCACCACTTAGGAAATTTCTGTGAAGAAAACATTACACGCCAAATATATTGTCAGCTAAATGTCACAAAAATTTTAAGTCATCTACATCCTGAATTAATCACAAGTCACTTATTAGAAGTCTTTGATCTCAGTTTCTAAATGTGTGAGAATGATTAAATTAAGATTGATCTCAGAAATAGCATGATATTGTTTCTCTTCTTTGGTTGGATATTTGTGAGAAAACATCTTCTGAAATACGTGCATAAAGAAATAATTTTCACAAAGCTTTCCAGGCTGAAATTAGCTTTTTACAAATATTTTACCAGAAATATCTGCTACACAAGTATATGCACAGTCCACTTGCAAAGGAGGTCCGTTCTATGTCATGCTGTTTTGAAATGCAGATACAAGAAAACTCAAATAATAGATCAGTTCTTGTGATTTTGAAAATCTGAAATAGTCACAGAAGTAATAAATCATTTCACTATAAAAGGCCCATAGAAGTTACCAGGATGCTTTCTCTGCCATTGTTTTAATGTGAACTATTATTCTTATATTTTCTATGAATCCAGACCATGATAAAAGCAAAAAGGAAATGAAAGATGAGGTTGATAGATGAGGCCATGGATCCTCAAGTTTTTTGAAGAAAGAAGGGAGCTCAATTTATGGACAAAATTGTATGATGCCAGAAGGATTTTGGCACCATAATTATTTTATAATCACTACTGCATTTCTAAAATTACTTGTAAGTCCTTTTGTTATCTTAGGTCATTATATGATATAATATATAATCTATGAAATAAATTATGAAATAAATATGAATTCAATACAAACTGTCCTATTTTGGTGTTTGAAGAGAACTAAAGAAGGAGAAAGGGCTCAAGAAATGTGTGGCTGGTAATGACAAAATCTTCCATATTATTATATCCAGTGATCACTGAATGTAAATGCATCTGCAACTTAAAATGCAGTGCCAGAGCATTTAAATAATAAGAACCATCCAGACATCAGGGCAGCAGATATCATATCAGTTGTTATGATTTTATTATTTTCAAAATTAACTTTATAGCAATAATAATTTTGTCAGACTCCAAGATCCTAGTTCACATATTTATTCTCCAAACATGCCTTTTAATAAGGTTACTCACAGAATCAGATAGTATTCACATAGTACATTGGATTCAGCTTCTTGTACTAAAGTAAATATGCCACATGAATACTAATTATTAGCACACAGGAATTATAAATGTTTATGCAAAACAATGTACATCATGCATTCTGCTCCTACTGTCATGAAGGCCATATCAAGAGAGAGCAATAACTGTTCAGACATTCTCAGAAGTCGACAAATTTTAAAAATCCTTAAAATTCTTAAGTTAAATTTAATCTGTGACAATATTCAAAACACAGAACCTTCTGCTACTGAGCAAATACACTGTACATACTAAAATGGTGTCAAGGAATGGAGCTATAATGCCTGGAGTCCTGCTAAGAATGTGTTACATTAATCAGCCCTGCAGCCAAAATACTCTTGTAAGTTAGACTTGGGATAAATAGAAATGTGGTCTGTGTAAATGGCACTGCTTAAAGAAGTGCTCTTGCCATGTTGAATATATTGCTTTTCAGGGAAATAGAGTGGTTAGATGTGACATCAGGGTTATTAGCCCCTCTCAGGAACAGCTAAATTCTTTGCAATGATATAGTACAAAGTTTATTCCCCATGGTCTGCAGCCAGGATTCTCATGTAAAATACATTTTGAATATAGAAAAGGTTATAAAGCTTCTTCCTAAGAATGCTAAAGTGTTAATATTAATGGAATATTTCATTTAAATGTCAAAAATAATTAATAACATGTTGTAATTGTCTATTGAGGTAAAGAAACACGAGTGACAGCAATTGACTAAGATACCTGTTTTCTGTCTTGTTGCCAAATGCTGATACTCTCAAAGGAATCATTGTAGCAAATGATATAAGAAAAATCAATACATCCAAATCGGAGACAAGGCTGGTACCCAGAGACTGATGAAATATCCTTATATCAATACCTCCTCACAATAGCTTTGAATAAATATAGGATTATTCTGATGAATTCATCAGGTAATATTAAGTTTTTATCCAGGCTTTAATGGTCAAGAACAGGATAGACAACAGTATATCGTCATAAAATTATAGTCTGGTCAGAAAAGGTTTGTACCAGCCCACAGGTATTAGCAGAAATAAACAGAAGACCATAACCTTGAAGATGGGGCTGTGGAGGAAGGGAAAGAGCGCTGAAAAGAATATCTGTCTTAGTAGAAGAGTTCTTACTTCTTAGAAAGTAAGAACAAGGTCTTGCTCTTGGTATGTAAAGATATACATTTTTGACATCCTGCTCTATCCTTCCTGATAATAAGGAACAGCAAAACACCTTTACATTTCTTCCAAGAAGAAAAGAGAGTGTTCCTTCTAAATTTCAGTTGGACAGTTCATAAAATTTCATAGTGGACGAGACATTGTGACACAGAAACTACTCATGTCAGTCCTTGGTGACGTTCCATCAGAACATGTTCCATTGCACCTCTCCATTTTGGAGGATTAAAAGACAGGAATAGTCAAGTTTTGAGGATTTTGTTCAGTGAAAGGATTCTGGTGCACTCTATTTCATATGGTTCTGCTCATACAACTTACAGCTGAGGTCAATAACTTCATCCACAATTTTTTCATATTTTGAAGATCAGAAAAGTCAATTGGGATAACTTGGTCTGAATCTGCTAATAAAAGCTACTAGGAACTTTTTGACTGTTCCACAAGCTGATGAAGGTATTTTTACCCTAACAATTTTGTGGTGTATTAATAGTAACATATAGACTAAAAAAAATCCCAAACCACAACAAAAAACTTATTCCTTAAAAAGATTTCATTATGCTAGAACTGTCAGACAGCTTTGCTCCAAGAGAATCAAATACTGCAAGAAGAATGTTATATTTAACTTCAACCAATCTTACCTGCCACCAAGTTGTGTTTCTCTCTCAAAAGAATCAAAGTAGATGTTATCATCTTTTTGTTTATTTTCTGAACTGTAGAACTATGAATTTTCCTTTTAGCAGAGAACTTATGTTTTCATGTTTTCTAATATTTCCCACCCTGCCCCCCCCCAAAACTTCACAAACTTGCTGTAAGAAGGAAGAGCAAAACAATAGCTTGTTTTGCTGTTTCTGCTTCCTATAATTTCTCTGGAGATATTTAAAAGCTGTCTGGGCATGTCCCTGGGCAACCTGCTCTAGCTGATTCTGCTTGAGCAGCGGGGTTGGACAAATGACCTTGAGAGGTCCCTTCCAACTTCAACTATTGTGTCATTCTGTAAGTTCAGAGCATGGGTCATTAGATGGAATACCTATGTGATAAAGACCATGCAACTACTGCGTACGAAAGAGCCTATGTGGAGAAGACACACCAGAAAAACACTGTCACTTCCATCAGGGCAGATGGATCAGCAAGTTGTGACCAGCTGTATGATAATACAACAAAGCGAACAGGACTACTCTAGACAAGTTGTGCAATGTCTATCAGCCAGAGTTGTGGGTTTTGTTTGTTTTTTTTAAAAGTTGTTTTGTGTATTTTATCTACCTCTTCCATCCTGTGCTATGAAGGCTGCTGCATTATTACAAACTGATGTTAAGGATGATAGGAGAAATGCATAACCTGTAAGAGAGGTATGGAGGCAAGATTTTTCAGTGATGATGAGTTCTACAATGTTGCAGCTTTTATCTGCCCTTGTCAACTTCCTGATTTCTCCTAAAAAGGTTACATATATTAGCTTTCTCTTTATGATTTCCCCCCCATTTGTTTATGTGGAATTTGACACAACACTGTGATGCTTGTGACTATTAAAAAAATCAATCACTAAAAATTGCCCTCAATAGATCAGTATGTTTTTTAAGAAAAAGAATTAATCCCTTTTTTAGTTCACAGTATCATAATGCATATCATACCTTGATACAGCAATGTGTAATCACAAAGCAAAACCTTGATCGTTTTGTATTTCTCATTTCACTGCAGCTTTTAATGTCATCGTCATGCCCCAATTATGACAGGAATTTGAGATGGAAGATATGTGTTTGTCCCTTCTTCCTCTAGCAAGCAAAACCAGGAAATGTTACAGTATTAATAAATGTATTTGTGCTTCAAATTCTTCTCTTCATGGAATTGAGAATTCTGAACATCAAAAAAATAATTGCGTTGTTCCCTCAGATTAGGTCTGTGTCTTTGAAATACACTGTGTTAGAATGTTAATTGAGTTTGACATAAGCATGCATATAAAATGCATCATGCCACTCAACTTACCAGCAGTGAAACTGATTACCAATTATAATCATTCTCTGCATGGTGACAGCATACCAAGATGGAGATGTTGAATATTTCAGTTTGCAATATTATCTGGGTTGTTTAAAGTACTGACTACATGTCCTGAAACCAATAGAGGTAATTGGTATGCATGTAAGAGCTGGCAGGCTGAGCACATCACTTATTTATAGAGTCTTTTGATGTAACTCTGTGGAAAAAAAATGTTAATAAAACATGGTTCAAAGGAAAATTTACACTCACCATTATAATATGACATACAGTACAAATTATTGTACCTAAATAACTGTTTTCTAGTGAATGGTGTTCCTTTTTCCTTTTATTGAACTAGTCCACTGAAACTTAACAGAATGGGGGAGGGGAACATAAAGAACCAGAAGGCTATTAACTCTTTTCATTTTGTGATTCAGCTATCTGGAAATTAAGATACATACACGAGACAGAGAGTGGAAAATCACTGGGTATGTCATTGCTTTCACAACCTTCTTATTTGCTCCACAAATTGGTTTATGGTCCTCTTAGGGCACATTCATCAACAAACTCCATGTCAACAATTGATGTGAAGCTTGAAATGGACCAGAAAACAGGATACAGGAAGTAACACGGTGACCTTAGTTGAAAGGCAGCAAGCCAGTTAAATTAGTCTTCACATAAGTCCTTCTACTGCAAGGACACTGGCAATCCTAACTTCTCTTCAAACAGGAGGACAAATGTAGAATCTTAAGATATTTACAGAATGCTGTAGTTTTATCAGAACTGGTTGTAAACTTTCTGGGATCTATGCAGAATCAAACATTGTCTTAGAAGCAAGAAAAACGCAGAGCTTCTGACCACCAGATAAGAAGTGAAAAGAGACACAATATTAACAAATGTTGGTAAAAAGCAGTTTCACTAGACTCAGAATTTATTTTCTGTGGAGTGAGGGAAATCTTTAAAACTGGAAACAAAGAGGAAAAAGGGAGATTAGAGAGTGCAGGCTATCTCATGGAGAGTTAAATATTAGGATACTACCTAATATTTACTGAGAAATCCCACTTAATCTTGTCATTAATGACTGTATTGTTATGTTCATGCCCTAGTGATGGTAAATGCAAGTTGACCAAGTACTGACCAAGTCATTTCCATAAAGCTGACCATCTGCATTGCCTGCCTTTAAATGTTTCACTGTGTGACCTCAATGTTCTGGGCATGCATTTTTAAGAACTGTTAGCATTTCATGTAATTCATCAATATCAAATTAGTGATGCTTTTTGGTCTTTAATTTTTGCCCTGTGATGCCTGTCAATCGTGGCAATGAAAACTCCCCACAAGCCCAGAGGTTACTCAGTAACGTCTCCCAAAAGCCCCTTAGCACCTCACTGATCTTGCCTTACATAGAGGCAGATGCCAGTAAAAATAATTAAAAGCTAAACAATGAATGAATTCCTAATAGTGAATTCCACACCCAGGTAGTCTCATTAATGTAATTTAAAACCTTTAGTTTTATGTGGCATGGAAACCTACCTCTGTCCATCAAATACACTTATTGATCTTCTGGCTTGTCTGCGTATGTGCAATCATGAAGATCTTCCTGATTTCACTTTGGCTCAATGGAATACCTGGGATCACTTTTCAACTCCACTTTAAGAATTAAAGTGGTTTAAATGAAATGCTTATTTACAAGCACAGCCTCTTGAGACCATAATTTTGCTGAAGCAATATTTAATTACTTATAACATATTTGCATGATTAGAGCATGAAGAGAAATCTGGCAGTGAAATGTGGGTAAGGCCAAATTCCCTGCCAGTTGACTGCTATCAAGATTGTAAATCCTGAAGAAAATACCATGGATTTGAGGTGGGCAGGAAAAAAATAAATTCTGCTAAACAATATGTGTTGCTGGGTTAACAAAATTAATTTTTTATTTATAAAACTCATAATATAATGCTTGAATGTAGAGCACTATTTCCCTGGTGCCAAAGTCCTCAATAGATGTCAAGATACAGGAGGAAGGAAGAACACAGGATTGCACATACACCTTCCCCCAAAAAAGATTTTTGGAACTGTTTTGCAGGATCAAGTGAAGCCCAAGCACAGTGCAAATAAGGAAATTCACACAACATGGGGAGTTAGGGCCTCTTAACAGTGTAAGTGTGTGGCATCCATGAGACAAGTGATTAATCAGCCTGTTTGCACCCAAACTACATCTGTATAGGCTGCCTTGGCAGGTAATGCTCTAGTCAGCCAACTTACAGGTCAACAGAGAAAGGTGGCTCTACAGGAGATGGGTACTGCTCACTTCTGCATCTGTAATTGGGGCACTCAAAACTTATGAATTATAGCATTATTTTGTTAATAACTGAGGTGAAACAATCTTTAAATTCAGAAGCAAAACTCTCATTGATCTCTATGAGAAGTGAAATTAGATACGCTGCTAGTACCTGTAATGGTACTCATTGGTACTCATTAATACTCATTAGTAACAGGTACAGCTAATACCTGTAAAAAAAAAAAAAGGCTCAGAAAGCTTTAATGTACTGTGATGTAAAAATTACTGTTGCAGTTTTAAGTTGTTTTCTAATACACTTCAATCAACATGATGACTTATTTTTCATGGCATCAGTGTGGGTGTGATCATGTCCCATTTGCTCTTACCAAGTTCACTGAGCCAACTTTTTTCCCACAGCCTGTTTGTCTATTTGTCACTGAGACTCTAACTCAAGTCCATCGCTGTGGTTTCACCACCACCTGCTTGAAACACACTCTTATGTCAGCAGAGTTTGCTGCCAACAGCCTGGTACTCCAAGCCAGCTAGGGGTGTGTGAGCTCTGATGTCAAAGCAGAGTCATTTTACGAAAAGCCTCTGGGCTCTCAACAGCCTGGTGTTAGGTCTGGCACAGCACCTGCGGATTTTGTGTGGCCCAGAGCTGCAGCCCATTGCAGCCAGCTCTGGGTGCAGAGGCAAAACAGTTGACCTCCACCTGAGATCTAGAACCAGTTGAGTCCAGTGCAGCCTTTTCATGGGTGCCAAGTTTCAAGGCTGGAACTATTCCTTGAGTATCATCAAGGATGCAGCTGTCAGGAGGGGAAAATTAGGTTGATTTACCCTCAGAGAATGCTACACTAATTCAGGAAATGCACACAAAGGACATGAGAAACAAACATCAATTAGAAGAAACATGAAAAATATCTTTCAGCATCTGCCCTACCCTTTATTATTATTCCAAGTGCATTCAACCAATCATCCTCTCAGTCTGCTTCATTATTAGTAAATTGTAAAATAAATACTGAGTATTTTTATCTTCCCATTAGCAATGCTGAATCTCATTTCCTTGGCAGGAAGATTTCTGTGACTGACACAAAGGGAAATATCCTGTGGTGGTCACCTCATTCACAAAAATGTCTTTGAAAGAACATAAAGCACAATTTGGTTCCTCTTGGTTTGTAGAAAAAAGAAAGATGTTAATGAAATAACAACAGCATCTTTATTAGGGCATCAAGTTTTGAGAGGAATATTGAAAAAACTACAACAAACTATTTAGTGAAGAGCTATAGGAGTAAAGAAAACAGAAATAAAATACAGGTAGAAAGAACTTCTTCTATTTAGTGTTCAAAGTGTGATTACTAGAGCTATGAACTTATTAATGTTCAATAACATTATGGTTTCAGAGGTTGCATATTATGTGGAAAAGAAACAGGTTTCTCAGCATCTATTTTGCTCCCATTACTAGGTGATACAGAATACGCATAAGGTATCAAGAAATCATACATAGATTATGTCTACAAAGCTCCTGGAGAGAGAAGTGTCTGTAAATATGACGTGTTCTTGATCTTCCCGTGGGCTCTGCACGCAGCCGGTGCGCAGCCTGCACAAGCAGGGTCTGTGCTGAAGGGCTGCTGGCAGGGCAGCACTTGCAGGCTTGCTGCCTGTGTGGGTAGGAAATTTATTTTCTTCCCTTTCACGTGAACTTCTAATGCCCTGGAAAACACTATGCAGTCAAAGTGAGAAAGCTGAAGAAATTTCTCTCTGTATAAATGTATCTCATTAGTGGACACTGGCCCCCCTCCAGCCCATATCCAACTGGGTCCTTCAACTACCTCAAGTGTTTTTTCTTTATAGGGGATTGAGAGAGTCCATGTGTCAGAAAAAGAGGGAAGCAAACACAAAAGAGAATTAATGCACAATTTTCAGAATTTTGCTCATCTTTTGAGCTATCATGCTCAGACTAGCGACTAGGTCCTGTTGGATGACATCTCTCTGTATGGACTCCTTACCTCTGATGTCCTAACTGACAATAAGCTTCATAAGAAAAACCCTCTAGCAGCCATCCTCTTCTGACAGATTAGCTCATTTTTCTATTGTACTATGGATTATATTTACCTTCAGAATGAGCATAAATAGATTTCTGAGTATGCTTTTAGGTTTAGGTGTTGCTGCTGTAATATCTTCTCTGCTGGCTATCTTGCACAGGAATTTTTTTGCTACTGAGATGTTGTAACAAAACAGGCAAAACAAAACAGGCAATCTGCACCCCAGAGTAAGCAATTTAACCACAGATAAGAAAATGATGGATTCTAGTCTATCTTATTCCATAAACTGAAAATAAAAATAATAATGAAGTGGTCTGTAATAAAAAAAAACCCCACAAACAAATTACAAATATTACATTATTGATTTCGAAGGACTGTAATTTTAGAGAGGTGCTTTCAATTCTGTCAGCATTATAGATCCTGAAAATGAATGGAGTCTATTTCAGGAACACTGCCTTCCAAAAAACCACCTCTCATTATTTGCAATCTTTTGAATAAAAACTAAGGTAGCACAAATGTTTAACAGATGGCTCAATGATATGCCTTTTTCTTTACTAATCATAGTTATTAAAGCAGCCACTTTATTTTTTATTGTGTTTTAAATGGGCATAGAAAATTTGAGTCTGATAATGACCTTTGTACATCATGCTGCAAATTGATTTTGATGACCTTTCACTCTCAAATAATTAGGCTTCATGCACATTCATCTTGTTCTTGCTGCACTGAGACTGCCTGCTACACTGGGCACTGCAAATTCCCTC
This sequence comes from Phaethon aethereus, assembly GCF_964289735.1. Taxonomy (NCBI): domain Eukaryota; kingdom Metazoa; phylum Chordata; class Aves; order Phaethontiformes; family Phaethontidae; genus Phaethon; species Phaethon aethereus. The sequence goes on along the minus strand of NC_138577.1, from coordinate 68,098,034 downwards.
CCTTCCAGCATGTTGTCACTTACTCTCCATCACTGATTTGTTGTCATTGGAGAACATAGTGGTTTTTTTGTGTAAAAATAGCAATTGTAATTTAGCTTCCCCTTAAATGTTAACACTTGTGCAATGGCAGATTTGGGGTGAAAATAATGACAATAGATTTTTCTATTTTCATAATGGAAGGTTCAAAAAAATAAGTTGTCAAATAGTCTTCTACTCATTGCTGTGCCTACCTCAGGTTTATTTTCCCCTCAAGACTAAATCTAATTTGGATAGTTTGGTGATTCTGCTTAAATTCTCAATCAGTCCTCCACAAACTCCATGTACACAATATCATAATTACTGTAGAAAATACTGTGATATCCTAGGAGAGGCTGATTTCCAGAAGGCAAAAAGCCCTACATGTAATGACTGAAGGACAAAAATGCAGCACACAGGACACATGAGCATAGCTGTCTTTAATGGAATATTTTTCCTTAGGCATCAGCTGCTCTAGAAGTAAATGTCGTATAGGAAAGTGCACAAGTTACACCAAGATGTACACTATGAGTATATCTTCAACATATTCTGTGAGTGATCAGAAACTTTCCAAATGTGAACTGGTAAAAATCACATGCTTAAAAAGCACACATCCTGAAAGGTAAAATATATGAAGTCTTTCGTTAGAAAATGATAAAGGAATTAAAAGCCTCATATTCGGCTGTAGGTAATTATTTAATCCTAAACACAGTATTCTAAGCACAATTCTTTCTGTGTTTTGACAACACAAGTTGGTTCTGTGTTTCATGTCCAACAAGCTAATACAGGTAACAGATGTAGTAGGGTAAGAGCTGTTTCTAGATTAATAAGAATCAGCAAGTCAATCCTGCATCAGTAAGGGATTGTATGGACAAATCACTCAAAGAATCTATATTGCTTCTTTGTATGTTTGTGTTATAGACCTGAATAGAGGACAAGGATCTGCAGTGCCAGAGTTCTGCAACCAAAGATAAAGGCAAAGCTTTTTAATCCGACCTGTCACAAGCAAGTTTATAGCATGTGCAAATGAAGACAAAAAAGAAGAGAGAGAAAAATAAGCAAACAATTAAGGAATATTGCTGCTTTGTGAAAGGTAAAAAGTTTCAACTCCCTTTAAAGAAAGACAGAATTGTTTCTGTACACGTGCTCTGATGTCAACCCAGGCAAGTTCTATTAACTTCAGTGCAACAAGGTAAGAAGATTTGTGTATTTCTGCGAGGAAAAGGAAACTAGATCAGGATATGAAGGTCTCCAAGGGTAAGAAGAACTTTAAAAACAGCCAGGCTTAACAGAACATTCATGCTGAGATATTTTTATTATTAATGTTACTGTTATATTTGTCAGCAAAGGCAAAATCAAGAGAGGAAAAAGTCTGGAACGTAGCCAGAATGTGTTTACTATCTTATGAGCAGGATGGAAAAGTGCTTTCTATGTTTCTTTCTGTGTAAGATCCATAAGGGCAAGGGCTTTGTGTTCTTCTTTATTCTGTACAGCTCTCAGCACAATGTCAGTTCTTAATAAATAATAAATAAAATAATGACTTGGAGAACATATAAAAAGATGAGTGGGGAGGACATACTAAATTATTCATAAATGTTCCCAACAATGTCACTTTCCAATTAAAGTGTCATCCTATCATCTGTGTGGGTGAGACAACAACCTTCATCTCACACAAATGTGACAGTACTAAGAGCAAAAGGATTTTGTCATATATTAGTACCTAGGATGTGATAAAACATTTAGAACAAGTCTTTAGGAGTAGAGTTTTTCTATAATTGTCTTGTCTACACCACTGAAATTCCCGTCTTTTTTTTTTTTATAAAATACATGGACTACAATTTGACAGAGATTTATTTAACAGTTTGAATAAAAGCTGGTAATCTACTTAATAGCTCTCTTTTTAAGCAAGACACGATAATCAGAAATAATGTCAAAATTAATACTAGCTACCTCCCAACCAGCTCCCCTCTGCTGCAAATTTTCTGACCTATGTTATAAGGGACTGCTTCTGTCCTGCCTTGGTCAACCAGGAGCTGTGTGGATCCTCATGTCAAGTTGTGCAGTCTAGTTTATGTCCATGTTGTTCAAAGCTCTCAATATTCATGCTGTATATTAGATGAGATAAAGCATGGGTCGTCTCACCAACGCTTATACTATACAGTGCAGACCTTCCTAAAGCCACTATCATGACTCTTCTGCCTCAGACATGACCAGTGATACCAGCAAAACCAATATAACCAGGGCTGTACTCTGCATCTCTCCCTCTGTTCCACGCTTTCCTTGGTTCCTACAAACACAGCGAGCAATAGGGCGAGAAGAGAGGAAAAGCAGGTGGAGCATGTATCTGTTCTTCCAGCCCTGAAGAAATTGTTCAGAGCTGTAAGTTATTGCTCTTCCCCAGTGATTCTGTTCTGAGTCATGTAGCATTTAGTGTGGTTCTCATAATTACAGCACTGAGAGCCATGAAGCAGTATTACAATAAACAGCGAGATTTGTTGTAATAAATAGTAAGTTTCTAAGTATCAGAGCCACAAAATTTGAAACACTAAACTCTGGAAGACTGAAATACAGAAAACAAAACAGAGCAACTTGAAATGCATATTGTTAAATCTCATGACTCCTAGACACCTCTCCTTACCTGCACAAAGACAAGATGTATCTTGGGCTGCCAGTATTTAGGGAAGATTTCCAAGGCTGGATGACTGTAGGCAAAACTGTCTTTTTTTTTCCCCCCTGGTTTGGAGATTTGGACTGTGTTGTGAAACTTCCCAACAGTAATCCTGTGCTCATTTGAATGTACTGCCCCCATTACAAAGATATCTCAGTTGTATAGAATTGATTAGTTCATTATGTAGACAGGTGAATAAAGGTTTACAAAGCCAACTGAGAAAATATCATTAATATCAGTTTGATTTAATTGATAATAGGCATAAAACAAACTGCAAATTTCAAGGACCTGATTTTTCTTTTATGTTACAGCTGAAACTAATGATGGGATTTGAGTATGCGGCAGAGGAACTTAAAATGTTATGGAAAGCACCAGTAAGCAGAATATTTCTTGGATCCTTTCTTTTATTTACAGCTAGGCTGATGCACACAACCTTTGAGCTAGGTTCTTAGAGCATACTGCACAGTCATTTCACCCACTTTCATGTCAACAAGCTTTGGCTGATAAATTGAAACAGAAAAATGCTGGGTAAAGCACTGCAGATCTGCACGATTCATTTTGTAGCAATTTTCTCAAGGCTGCCTCAAGAATGATCTGCTATCTTCGTCGTCTTCTTATCATTTCCCCATCTGGAAAAGTCTGAGCCATGTAGTACACTGGGGAGTAAGTGGTCTGAGACTGCTGTATTCAAAGACCATTAACAATCATAACTCCTAAAATCACCACCCTCCTGCAGACAAGGTTAATAGTAGTCTATAGAATAGGTAGTGAGGTCAGCAGTTAACTTTTACTAGAATAAATACCAAGTGGATTGTTTGATTTTCTTGGTTACCTCAGAGATAAAAAAAAATTGCAGTTTTTAAAGGCTGCTACTGAAGATTACTGTTGAAAACATGGACCTTTTGGACCTTAATGACCAGTGAGAAACACACTTTGTATATGTATCTGTTGGATTATTTCATTAATTTTCTTCCCTTAAAACTGAAATACAGATGTATTTTCATAGAGCCTAACAAGTTTGATTAATTTAGTAGTGGTAGTCTAGTCCAAGGTTTTGAAATAATAAAAATTTGAAGAATTAATTTTCAATGGAGAGGGACAAATCTGAGAAAGTCACTAATTGCTAATAACATCACTCTATGTCAGTCAGTGCAGTGTCATAAATGGAAAACCAAATCAATGCAGGAATTAAAAATAATATAGTATTTCAAAGTCTAAATTTCATTGTTAGTCTTTGCTCCCTAAATGAAATTCAGAAAAGTTCTGTGAAGAGAATAGAAAATTCTGGGGTTAGATAAAGTGGAGTAAAAAGCAAAACAGTGCTGTCACTGTAGACAAATACCTGCAATGGCAGATCATCTAGAAAAATAATAAACAAACAAAAGAACTAACTTCTATAAAAGAGGGACATTAATCAGCATCTAAGAGGAAATTGATAATAATTACAGTGAATCAATAAAAGACAGAAAAAATAGTTCATTTTAATGATAAAAACATATACTGCATATTACTGCGACATAATAACTGTTATTATTTGTAAGGTTAGTAAAAACACTGATTATATTTCCAGTGGTACATGAGACACACCCATATGTGGGTATGTGTGCATGCATATACACATACACACATATGTTCTACTTCAGATGAATGGCAAATCTCAGTGCTAAATATGCAGGTATATTTGAGAAGTTCCTTTCTGTTCTGTTCTGTTTAGGATTTCAGTATTTCAATTCCTTCAAATGGGTGACACTTCTTTACTTTGAAAATTCTTTGCCTCATTAAATGAAGGAGAGTTCAAAAACTTATATTTTGCCTCAATCCATATCTATTTGTAATGTTCATTTTTGTCATTCCATTCTACTCTTCTGTACCTATAGACCTCACTTATATAATTGGGAGTAGTGAATTCTGCCAATGTATGAGAAGGTAAAGCTTGGCATACTACTGGTAAATCCTTTGTAAATTTTAGACCCTTTTTTGAGACTCCTTTTCCCCCTCCCATTCTCCCTGAAGTCCTGAATGGCTCAGTGAATTGCTAAAGGTTTATGGAGCCTGTCACTCTGGGTCACTGGTTTGATTCAAGTCTAAGTCAGCAGTGAACCAAGAGTCATTACCATCTGAGGACGGGTTTGTGCTCATTTAAAGTGAGTTGGTGGCTTGAGCCCGTTTCCTTTGAGGCAAGAGTGATAAGCCCCTTCTCAGCTGACAATCTTCTGGTGCAGTCTTAGCTGAGAAGACTGAATTTCTGACCCATGGACCAATCACTCCAAGTCAGAGAGGGGGGATGCTCAAGCTCCATTAAAAATGACCGCCAACTATTTTTCTTGTGTAGAAAAAGTGAAGAACTTTTTTTCCAGAGCTATTCATCCCTCCTGTATTCATGAAGAGCATACTTGAAAAAAAGAATAAAGAATCTATGTGACTGTATAGTTAAGTTGTCATTAAGGAAACTTTCTGAGAAAGGAAGAATGTTATCTTGCCTTCTTGCTCTGATTGTCCTCTGGGAATGAATACATTCTGATTAGGACAGAAACAAAAAATATTATTAAATCACAAGAAATTGATGGGACTGTGAAGGAAATACTGGCTTTGCCATCACCTGTAGGGCTGCCTCTCCTGTGATGAGGAGATCTTTATTTTTGAATGGAATGATCCTTTCCATCATTCTTCCTCATCTACAAGTGTAGTTTTCCACCTCCTGTGTTCTTTATAAGCAGCTTTAACAAATCAGTGCTCATGTTGACAGCGTCCTCTATGAGATGATGGGCAATTTCTGATTTGTATAATTTTTTTTCAGCTGATAATGAAACTCTACCTGTGAACAAAAATACAGTTATTAAGTGATGGGGTTGCCTTTCTATTGGTAGTCCTTCTTAAATGAGGGTTTTCTCTATATTTATACAATCCCCGTCTACACGGTGTCAGAAGGTCTGGCTGCTTTCTAATCCTGATCCCCTTTTCTCCTATCATCAACACTATTTGCCCTTTACTCATAATAACAATACATCTAAGAATGCTGTCTACTTCAGTCTAATCCCATTTCTGTAGGCTTTAGCTGGCAAAGCCCTCTAATATACTAAATAAAGAAATCTCAAATAACCAAATAAGAAAGCCACATTCATATAAGTTAGTACTTTTCCCCTGACCCTGGTGGAACTTATACATATTATTTCCCTAAAATAATATGTCATTGGTGGCTTTCTAATTTCTTTCCCCAGTTTTCCATTGTACTGATTTTTTTTTTTTGTCCAGTACCCATGCAAAATATACCATGCATGCAAAATATATATATTTTTTACATATAGCATTCTGTATATTGCAAAATTAACTTCTGTTCTTCATATGTTGCTGGTCTTGATATAGAGTACCTACAGTTTAAGCTGACTGACTAGTGCTCCAGTGCTCCAGCTCATTGACTGACATAACAAAACTATTGACTGCTCTAGTTCAGAATCGATCTAAAGTCTTTTATTCTGCAAAACACCTATACACGTGAGTAGCTTTACACATGTGGGTAATTCTATTTTGTTCAGAATAACCTCCCATCACCAAGTCTGAGTTTGATATTTAAATGATTGTTTAATTCTGGATTTCTTAATGCAGGTCACTTACTTAACTGTGAATTTAAATAACTCCTTAGATATGATGGGAAAAGGAGGCAGTCCCTGCTACTGTTGATATTTGCATACAAATATCTGTTTCTAGAACTGGAGCCTAGAAACAACAGACCATTTAAAATACCTACATTTCATGCTAAAATGTGTATTTAGTTAAACAAAAAGAGTTAATCCTTTGTGTTATAAGATTTACATATGGTATGCTCTAATTGGATGACTGACAGGAGATGCTGCAATAATATATTATTTTATCAAATGTATTTTTAAATGATTCTTCCACCGAATCAATCTGCGCATGCAGCTAAAAGGCAGGGGGAATGGGAGAGAGAGGGGGGCTCATGTGTAGAATTAATTTTGCTCTCTGGAGATATCCCCATGACTGCACACAGTTCAAAACCCATTATGGTTGTTCCACAACCAAACATTTGATGCACTGATCAGTGTCAAGACTGGAGGTAGGGAAGAGCCACAAAATGAGACTGAAAAGCCTTGATGGTGCCAGCTGCTCTCTAACCTTGACTCTGTGGTGTGAATATTAAAAAAAAAAAAAAAAAAAAAGTAGAAAAACCAAGAGAAAAGCAAGCAAGCAAAATGAAAGTAAGAAAACAGGACAGATCTGCAAGTATTGCTCCCTCCAGGTAACAGCTTCCTTCTTTCTGCTGCTGAAGTCTTATTTATTGTCTATGAATAAATCAAAATATCAGAGCAGTCTTGTAGACACCATGGGGTCCCCAAGGGAAATTCAAAATCTTTTTAACTCCTTGAAGCAATTAAAATATTGCATTATTATTATTATTATTATTATTATTATTATTAAAACATAAAAAAAGACATGGCAAAATCTGCCTTTTACTACAAGCTTTTTGGAGTGGTGCAGTTGTGCATTCACAGGAGACTTCACAGAAACAGAAAGAATAATATATTGAAGACTTTCTATAAAAAAGCAGTATCAGCATATATTGCTCATGAATCAGAGAGATTTATTTTTAACACAAACATTTGGGAAGCAGAGACAGAAACCTGGAAAATATTATGCAACGACTAATATTAACATAAAAAAGAAATCTCCCACTAAACATTCTGTGACTAATGATTTAAAATATTACTTACTATTTAAGTACTGCTGTCCCTTGAACCCATATATTTTAAAACCAAAGACATTTACTGGTGGATAGTTCTCCTTTTGGAAGCTCTCATTAAATACTTCATGTTAAACACTGGTGTCAAAGGTTAAGAAAACAGCCCGTGAACTAGTAAACTATGTATTCAAGTAGTCCTTTTCAAATTATTAATTTATGTTCACTTTGATAATAAATAGATCTTTCTAGATCTTTGATTCACACTTTGGTAAAAATACCACAGACTAGGCAGAGTCAAATTAAGTTTAATGGAGAATAAAAAAAAAATGAATACCTATAAAGAAAGAGAGGCAAAAAATGCAAAAATTATTAGACTCAAAAGATAAAGCAACTTCCAGGTGTATAAACCTGAAATTTACAATTTTGACTGCATGTTATTTAAGTTGCTTTTTGTAGACTGTGGTGTTTGCATCTTACACAGTTAGAGAAAAGGAATATGATTATACATTCATTGCAACTGGGAAAAAAAGTGTGGTATAAAATGAAAACCAACTGGAATTTTTGTTGCAATATACAATCAAAATAAAGTACAATATTCTTGTATTGCTTGCATTAGTTAAATTCACTTTCTTTCTATTTTGTTTCGTCTTTCTTCGCCTCTGCATTGTGGGGTTTGGCTGGAATGGAAGTACCAAGGCATTGAGCAGTTCTCACCTTCTTTCAGTGTGACTCTTTTGTCATGGAAATTTAAGTAACCTTTAAACCTTTTGAAAATTTGGAGGCTTATTACAACCCAAATCTCCTTGCAACTTAACTGCTTCTGGCAATGACAGAAAAGTAATTCAGCAGCTGATCTGGCATCTCTTAGTCAAGGTTACACAAGCTGGATGCCAAGCGCAGAAGAGTTACCAAACTTACAGAAAAATTTACATTACATGGGGATATGGAACCCTGGAGCTTCCCTTTAACTTCTGTCAGGCTCAACACTGACTAGTGATGTTTTTGGAGGTCTGTACACAGGTATGAATGTGACCTGTCTTCACCTGGCATAGGAGCTGTGCCACCTGCATGATGCCTTTGCACTATCTCTTTCATAGGAGATGGGAGGAATTCAAGGGCTTGGCCAGAGTATAATATTCTCCAACTAGCCCTGCTTGGCAAACTATTTTATTGAGCAGCTGTTTCAGCAGCAATTCTGAATTTAAAACAGCCCTCATAATAGACAAGAGGACCTGAGCACAAATTCATTGTCCTGAAATTTGACAGGGTATTTGACGTCATCCCTACCATTTAACTAGGTCATTTTTCCAGAACAAGAGATTCAGGGCAGCTGGGTCCAGCCTCGTGGTTCACATTCAGTGTATTTCTTTTAAATAAGTTGTAGCCTCTCATCTTGAACTGACATTACATATCACTCATCACTATGTGTCAGAAGTTATATCAGTATCTGTAGCAGCTGTTGCATCTTCTGGATGAAAAGTCTCAATGTTTACCTTTAAAATGTCAATCCTTCTGCACGCTCAGCATTCACAGAGCTGTTCATCAGTTTGTTCTCAGCTGCCCTGGAGATGTGTTCGGAATAAATGAAGCAAGCAGGACAATTTAAATACAAGGAAGAAGTTGTAGTCAAAGTCATCTGCAGGTTTCCCTTCACAGGCGAGTTCCCAAAAGGATCCTTCCTGCAGTGATAACACTTGACTGTGATTTACCATTTACATGTGGAAGGGACTGGCATAATTTTGATAACGGACCTTCTGTGCTGAAATTTAAAGGCAGCAGAATTTCTCAAATTAGGTGACTGCGAAAAGTCCAGAGAACAAAACAGTGGCACGGCCATTGCAGTTGATACTCTACCCAGAAATAACAGCTGTATTCAGACAGCACTATGCACAATTCACGGTGTAAATTGGGAAATTATTCTAATTGTCAGTGAAGGCCATCAGGATGCCTGACTGCCATGTCTAGACAGCCAAAGATGCAAGGAAAGAATGCTTAGGCTGTGGAGCTCCATGGCCTGCAGAAAATTTCTGGGTGAGCCTGAGACAATCAACTTCCCTACTGTCTCAAATGCTACTAAAACAGTTTCCTTCAATTAAAGCCAGCATGCTTTTTCTGATATTTCACCCTCAGACTGTATTGCATGATTCTGAATTCGAAAACCTAGCAGTCTGGATGCCCTACTGAATAAATTACAGGCTGACTTGGCCTGCTGCTGGCTATTGCCACCATGTTTGTGACCTGATGCAGCAGATAATCATCACAATCCTTAGCTTCAGTGCATTAACTACTTACTAATGATTTGGAAGTCATCATCATTATCTAATAACACTTCTTATATCTGATTGATGTTATTCCTAGAAAATATAGAAAACTTTTGATCACTTTTGTGATACATCTAGCAGAGTAAATATTTTATTATCCAAAATAAGTTGCTAGGCCTCCTTATTTGTTGATACTAACCACATGATGAGAACATGGAAGTCCTATTAACAGTGACTTTTGCAGCATATCCACACAAAGATCCATTGCATCTGAGTTTCTAAAACTGTGTGAATATTTGAAGGAAACCCATGGATGTGGAACCTGCCGTCTCTGCTCTAGAGGTTCTCTGCTATGGCAGCATGCTTCGGGGCTCCCAGACAGACTGAAATATATAGGTGACTGATAATAAGAAGTGGAAAGTTTTAGCTACAAATCACTTCTGATATTAACTGTATGCTGTCCATGCCTGGTATAGTGGTTTCTAGGGGCTATGTGCAGGCAGTAACATAAACACACACTATCTATCTATCTATCTATCTATCTATCTATCTATCTATCTATCTATCTATTGATCTATCTATCTATCTATTTATCCATCCATCCATCCATCCATCCATCCATCCATCCATCCATCCATCCATCCATCCATCCATCCATCCATCCATCCATCCATCTATCCTATTTATCTACCTACCTACCTACCTACCTACCCACCTACCTACCTACGTATCTATCATCTGCTACATGTACAGAGAAAAAGACCTTAGAAGCTGTACTCTAACCTTAGCAATCAGTACCCTACTCCACAGCTGGACAAAGCAAATAAATACTGAGTTGTGGCTGCCTGCCATGGCAACTGTAAACACAGTCCTTCCCATCTGGGGCAGAAACCTTTGGCACAGGAAACTTCTGTTTCCACTGTGTCCTTTGTGCCTCTTCTCTCACTAAGCGGGAACACAACCTCTGAGACTGCCAATCCAGCATCTACTGAAAACACAGCATTGACTAAAAAACGGGAAAAAAAAACCACCTTCCTTTGATCTACAATCCATGCTCTGCCCTTCCTCTGCACTGTTCATACACATGCACCACATAAAAAACCACATCTAGAACAAGTTTCTTTTTGTTGTTCATATGTGTGAGCACGGGCTTGATCATCTGAAAGAACGAGCAGGTGGGACACAGCCGGGATCTCATTCATTAAAATCACACAGTTTTTATTCACAGGTTCCATTGACCCTTTGCTTGGAATATTTTTGCAAAGTCCTTGTGCCTTTGTAGTTGCATCGTTGTGAGATTTTAAGGCTGCTTAGAAATAGGATACTCACAGGTGAAAAGCTGTCCATTTTGTGTCTGCCTCTTTATCACAGCCAGATCAGGAAACAGTGATGAACTTCCACACTTGCATGTGCTCTTCCATCAGAGCTGGAATCATTGGGGAACAGTTGTACATTGTAAATGTTTTCCATCAGTAGGCACCTATGACTATAATCATTCATCTTAAACCATGGATTTATGGTAAGGTATTATAATGCAAACTGTGACTGAAATTTGATTTTGCTGTTGCAGAAAGAGAGGGAAAAATGGATTTTCTAAGGCAGAGTGATAATTGAACTTGGGAGCACTTGCAGAACAGCTGAATGTAATGGATAAGTAGGTGCTATCCTGCAATTATATATTAGAGTATTAGTGATCTCAGAAATGGTTTGCTGTTCCATCAATGAATCCATCTGGATCATTGAATTAAAAAAAAAATCTAACTTCATTATGAGTCTTGGGGGCTATTGTATGATGTCTGCTTTTGGCTCTGTGTTAACAGCTAACCTAATTTTCCTCACTCTCTAAAATGAGATGTGGTTTCAAAGGAGCAGCTTTGTGACATTTACATAAGCACACATAACATGCTTCAAAGCATGTGATGTAACTTGTCTCCACAGAGGAGCTCAGTAGCACCCAATACACAATATGTCACTATAAAAGTACACTTGAAAAATAACGTACTTGAAAAAAATAACGGTTCTGCTGATCCAGAGTCATTGTTAAGTCATGTTTATGAGCTTTCCACTGACACAAAGGTATTTTGCTTCCACTAAGAGAGGAGTAACTGAATTAACAGTGGAATCCTCCTGGGAAAACAAAAAATGCTGCAAAAGATTTTGAAAGATAATTTTCACATTTCACAATCCAAAGCACACATCTAGAAATAGGAGCTACACAAATTATGAATGTCTTTAGATGGTGAATATGGTATGTGTAGTAGCAATGTGTATGTGTATAGCAAAATATATTTGGTATGTGTGATTAGCAATGTCCTTTTCATGTGCAGACATGCATCTACAAAATAATCATTTGGAAACTGAAGAAAACACCCATTATGACAGTATAAAAAAACAACAGGAAGGGACTTCTTTTGCTTTTAAACAATTGAGAGAAAGAGAGGAAAAAACCACAAAAAACAACCCTAATTTTATAAACCCTGACATTTTAGCAAGCTAGGACTGAGACTCTTTTGTAGTAGATTCCTAATTTGTTCATTTTACACTGTCTGAGTAACTAGATCAAAAAGCAGTGTCAAATGCCCAAAGCAGTGTTTGTCAGCAGCTCTTTTTTATTTCAAAGGATCTGAATAGAGGAAGGCTAGTACTGTATTTCCAAACAGACATAGGAAGGCTCTTGTTGGCAGCCCCTTGCTGCAGAATGAATATACGCCATGAGTATAGACCATTTGTCTGCTGATTACAGCGGACCCCGGGGGAGCTGATGTTAGCTCTCATTTTCACCTCTCTTTCTCTCACAGTGTCTCCTTGCTGTGGCAGCCCTGCCTCCCCTCCTCCTCCTTGCCTTCGTTCCTCACAGCTTTGAGTCGATCTGACTTGGCAGTGGTATATTTAAGACTGTTTTCCAAATTAAAATCAGACTAGGATGTTTGAAATGTGTTGACTCGTCTTGAAGGTTAACACAGAGCAGAAAAAAAAAATAAAGAGAAGCTGTTCTCATTTGGAATTCAGCACTGATCATAATGAATGTACTTGGTATTCATGTGAATCTCACATGTATTTCCATAAGAGTGCTACTGTAATTTAACACTGGTACTAAAAACGCTGGGGGGAGAAGGGCACTTAAACTAAAATGTCATGGATTAAAAAAAAAGATATACATTGTGTCTCTGCAGCAACTCTACAATTTGCCTGTTGTTTTAATACTTGATTTATAACCTTTTTCTCCCATCCCCCACTCATTTCCATAGAATTTTCTCAGAGAAAAGATGAGAAATATTCTGTTACTGTGCTAAATACGTAGCTTTATGATTCAGTACTCCCAGGGGCGGTGGTGATGTATGTGCTATCAAATTACATGGATTTTACACACCTATTTTCTCTGATATCCAATAAGAAATGTGTACTTACTGCAGTAACCTTGCATTACTCATGCTACACTTTGGAGAGACAGAGCACGCTGCACCAAACACATTCAGTAGCCTCCTGTCTCATTTTTTTCCCCTTACAGTATTTTGAAGGGGAAAATATGTGTTATGCTCCAGCAAATCATTTTCTGAGATTCCTAATTCATTTTAAAAATAGTGTAAATGGCCATATTTCAGTGACAATGGACTTCAGAGCAACACACAACTACATCAGTTGAGAATAATTTCTTCTGATGTAAATTTGACCATTCTTCCACTTTCCTCTTTTTGTGCACACCCAGATTGTGCTTAGCAGTTTTCTTCTTTTTCATTAGACTGTTGTTGCTGGAGCAACACAATGAACAACAGCTTTTAAGGTTTAATTGTGAAAAAATCTATATATATTCCCATGCTGCTCTTATAATCATCCTAGAGTCAAAGGGTGTTTCCCTTACTCTTCAGTGATTCACATACTTAGAACTTCAGTCATCTAAATCTTTATCAGAGAAACTAATTTTATGCCCTAAAATCATGAGTTGTTTCCTACTTCCCAGGAGAAAAAATGAGTCACCGAGAGTGAGTAAAGGTGGGTTGGATGCATGGATATGAGGGAATAAGGAGTGGTGGGTTGTAAACAAGTTTCTCTGTTGTTAAGCACAATCTTAGCTTCCAGCTCGTTCAAGCTTTCTTGTTTCCAAGAGAAGAGCTTGAAAATGAAAACCTGCCTGCCTACTTCAATTACCCTAGAAAAACATGCAGAGAGCTTGATATCATATAAGACATATGGGATCCATTCATCTGCACAGGGAAGCGGTTCCTGTAAAGGAAGTCACTAATTCCCTCTCTACACAGAGAAAAGATGCTGGACATCTTGTAAGCTCCCTGATGAAGAATCTGCCCTCCTCAGTTAAGGAATTTGGGACCTCAATCTGGTCACAGCAGATATCTTCCTGGTGCCCTCCAGAGACCTGTCTCTCCACCGCTTTTTACAGAATTCTTGTTAGGAAGACTGCCTCATTAGGGACACACATAGCACTTGGATGCATAAGACAGGAGGACTGAATTCTACCTTTGTGATAAAATAGAGAAAATACTTTAAATTCTTGACTATTTAATTGTTCATCATTATACACATGAGAGGAGATGAAGCATCATGTTATCATATACATACTGCTCTGCAAAACTCACAATGACGTTGGCCAAATAAGCCATTTGCATTACATAGAGGAACAGTCAGGGGAATTATCTTTGTTATGAGGCTTGAACCAGTATGTACCTGCATGAATTTTATGCACACAGGTAAATGTTTTAGATAATTTCCCTTTTTTTCTTTACATGGAAATCTGCTATACAATACAACATAATTACAGCCAGTCTGGTTGTGGTGACTTGGGGAATAGGTCTTGATTTAGAGCAAATTATTTTTTCAGCATGCTTTTACAAGCCCCAACTGTATTTTAGCAGCCACTGAAGTTAAAGGCAGGTTGATATATTTTTCCTAGTAGACACGTAACAAAAGGGAGCGAGGAAAGGTGAAATAGTTGAAAATGAAATAGATCTCCACATCATGAAAGAGGAATACAGCAATATGTTACTCTATCAGTAGTTCCCTTTGACTGAGAGCAAACTGAGATGACGGGACTAAGGTGGTGAAAACATTGCATAAAGCCTGGCTTCGCATATTTTTTGTTCAGTGGAAGGTTTGGTGACTGCTGTTGTAGTAATACAGGAACTTAAGTGAGCAGAGATCATCATACATGAAAAAATACAGGACTCTTGACAAAGGCCTGCTTACCTTATATTGAAGACTTGCAAGTATCTATGATCTGAATATATATTTTTACCATAGCTGCCATTACTTGTCTATGCAGACTTTGGAATTAAATTACTTCTCTCCTGTGACTATTGCACTATGAAATGGAATATTCCTTTGCAGACTATATTAAAATGCTATTCTTTAATATATACATAGACATATGTGATGAAGAGCATGTCACTGAAGCTTTAATAATACAATAGACGTAATGAAAATTAATTGCTCACTTATAGGTTATGGTTTTTTTCATTTTTACCCACACTGAGGATGTAATCTCATTAACATTTCCCTTAAGCTGTTATCACTGAAAGTATACTCCCCTTTCCTTGTCCTCCACATCCTCTTGTCAGAACATTTTCAACACAGTATTTTTTCATCCGTGCTTTTTTTTGTAGCGGTATGTGATGAACAAGAGTTATTTTAGGTAGGAAAAAGTGACTAGGTAAGTGCTGAAACTGGCACTGCCAGTGAGAGAAATGTCTCTGGAAACACAGCTGCAGAAGACAGAGTTGCAGCGAGTCAGCTTACCTTCTCCTTTCAGATAACAATAAATGGCAATGGGTAGCCTTCTCACATTCAGAGTGATATCAGCACACTTTGTCTTTCCTTGCCTTTGTTGTGGAAAACATCCTTGCACTTGTTCGCTTACTATATTTCATGTGATCTATGGTAGTTTTCAGTTGAGAACTGGTAAGTTGTTAAAACATGCTAGCTTGATCACCTGATACAAAGTTATATGATCAAAAACACTACCTTACCTCGTGTTACTACTGCAAATTAGACTGAAAACATCCTTTCAGGTGCAGGAAGATCTAGAAGGCAGTATCCACCTAGATACTCAGAATTAAACAGCTTCTAAAAGAAAAGAAGAAAAGACTAAGCTACAGAAATGTTGTGCTGAACTGGAAATTTTCCATCTTGATAGGATATATTTTTGATTTAATGAAATTGGGAGGAGAAAAGAGAAAGCAATTCTAAAAGTAAATCAATAAGAGAATCATTTGCTAATTAAAGTAATTGAAAAGGGGTTACTTGACCCTATAGACATATATTAATATACTTAACTTTTTATATATGATCAGGGATCTGACTAGGAGTATGCTTAGATTTGGACTGGGAGATGAATTATGTAGGAGCTCAACACAGTTACGAGAAGAAGGTGATACATTTCATGGTACTACTGAAAAACTTGGGTTCGTTTATCCATTTTCCCTATATTTCCATATAAATCTGCTCTTTGGTGCTATAACTGTGCCTTGAAGTCTCAATCAGGCAAAAATCTAAGTACGTGTTCAGCTTTACACTTTCCAGATGTCCTTTGGACATCATCAGGTCTCTCTTATTTCAAAACATGCATGTTACTATACTATTAAAAATTATTTCAGTCTATACACAAGAATGAAGATTATTAGGCTGCATAAAAGCAACAATTTTTGAGAAAGAAAAATGTTCTTGGTGGATTCAGTTTCCAGTCCAGAATATTTGGACCTACAGAGAGCCTCAGCCTCGAGCAAAGGCTTTGACCTGGTTCTTGAATTTCCAGGAAAGAGGTCTGCAAGAGCAGGTCCTGAAACCCTGTAATATTTACTATCTAGTTTAATGATCCGAAAGCCTGTGCTGAATCAGAGGTAGAAATGTTAAAGTAATTACCCTGGAAAGTCAATTTAATGAATGCCCAATACGTGAAAGCATTATTTCTGTAATCTTTTCTATTGCCCAATTTATCATTTTTATTGTTCATTTACCTATGTTATATAGTTCTGGTATGAATTATATTCTCTAATATTCGTTTTTCTTCAATATGACTTGTTAGATAGCCAGTGAAAAGATCCTTTTTAAAGAGAGACCTTTGTACTGGAGAAAATTTTGAAATGTGTTATATCTAAACATAAATCCATTCCTGTCTCATGTTTTTTGGAAAAATTCCCATGTTCCTTACTGTTATAATCAGAAATATTTGTTTGACCAAGGACTTTAATCTCCACTATTTCTTTTCAACTTTCTATTTGGTTTGAAAGCATGGCAGTATTATTGAATTTGTGGTTTACATTATCCAGTGTCAAGCCTTGATTGTGCAAAAAATTATCTGCATCCATAAATTCATTCACACCAGTAATTCCTCTACTACTCAGTTGAAACTCATCATGAGATTTGTGATAATGTACACAAGCAGGATTGCTGACAACATCTGATACTGATACGACATGTTTGTGTGATATAAATGTAATATTCTTTCCTAAATTCAGGAGTAAATCAAATTAGCTGGTGGAGAAAATGAGCCTCATTAGAACTATAAGAAATAGCAAAGAAAACTCATCTCTCAGTATGTTATGAGTCAGAAATTGCATTTGGAAGATTGTTGAAAGAGCCTGTAGGAATGTTGAATGTTTAGGAATGACCACGTAACTTCTGAGTTCACATTTTTCTGTGGTAATGTTTTTTCTAGTATTTATAAAAAAAAGACACTCCCTCTTAGAAACCTTGAACTGGAATAATGAATTTCATGGTAGGTACCATAGTAAATAAGAACATACTTCTGCACATTTGCATTTTAAGAGTTTACCCAGCTACTCAGTCTGAAAGGATTGATGAGTAGATGCCAAGAGGCAAGTAGGCAAGGTGGAACTTTTAAGAAGACAGTGTTGGAAAATAAAATTAAGTAAAGCAGAATATTAGCGGAACAACAACCAGGAGAACATGGGAAGAAAAAGATGAAGATGACAACTATTTTGATGTCCACAGAGTTTGTTTTCTCTCATGAAGTGGCTGAAGCATGGCCAGACACTGGTCTTATGGTAACTCGCATGACCTTTACCTCCCAGAAGGAAATCAGGGCATACTTAAAACTATTCTGTATGCCAGTGGTTCAACCTTTCCTCAGGAGGACCCTCCACATCCACAAGAAAAGAAGGGAGATTAACTGGCACCCAGTTGGAGAATTAGGGACTGTCTGGCACATTCTTAAGAGGAAGAGAGATTAGGTCTTACTCCTATAAGCTAATACTGGCAATTTTAAGGTCAGGCTGAGGGCAAGAATAGTGACTGCAGGTTCTGAGGCTGTGCCAGGAGGAAGGATTTAATACAACAAAGAGCATACAAGGCACAATTGTGCCTTGTGCCTATAAAAGGCATACAAGGAATAATTTTTTATGGATGTGTACATTTGGTGCCTGTGGCATTTCTCAAAAAGATGAATTCTCTTGAACCCAAACCCAGCCCAATATTAGCTTTGCAAAAGGGCATACTTGCGAGTGAAATACTGTTGGTGTAAAAACCCACCAAGACCAATTTGTCCCTGTTGTTAACAGCTATGGCATGTTTCAGGCCTTGGTTATCTGCTCTATCTGCATGGCACCCTCATGCAACTCACATGCAAAAGAAAACCAAATTGAAACGTTCAAAACATTGATCTCGCTAGTAAACATTCTGCTGGGAACAAAAATTCACAATCCAGAAATATGAAGGGCTCATTCACACACACACATGGGACAAATAAGAGCTTAGCAGGAATTGGTTTACAATCCTTGTGGACTCCTGTAGAGCTAATAAGTCAAGAAATACCACTTGAATGGAATCATATGATAATCACATGATTATATTTTTTGATACACTGCATAGTGCTTAAGTATAAAAATAAAAATGTATTTAGAGCTTAGGCTGTCCTTTATTGTATCAAATTAAATCGGATTTAATGCCTAGTTGTGTGTCATGCAGATCAGATCCATTTGTACAAGACTGTACAGTGTGGAGCTGGTTCAAATGAATGAATAGCTTTCTCATTACTTCACCCTATTCTGCTGTCTCTTTTCCTGTCCTTTGTAATGTAATGGAGGACAGCTGTGGCAGTGAAGTGAATATTAACTAACCTCAGCGCCTCAGCAGATTGTGACTTTAATCCCCGCAAATACCACTAAAATCAAAATTTAATTACAGTCAGCGTAGCTCTGTTAATGCCTGAAAAATATTTAACAATTAGTGGTTGGCTTAATTAAGCAAACTGTCTTTCACAAAGCAACCTGAAATGTTTTTCCCCGTATTTTATCCCTCAGACTAATTAGTCTGATGTAAGCTTACAGCACTTCATTTACTGTTACTGAGTCTGCTGCATTACTGATCCAGTTTCTGGAGCTTAACAGTCTTTAATGGAGGAGAAGTTGTTAAAAGAAAAAATAAAGATTAATTGAGTACCGCTACCCCTTAAAAATAAAAAATGCTTTCTAGTAAACCAGGAAGTTACATTAGTTATTTACTTACATGCAGTTGCATACTCAACGACGTCTTAGCTATGATCATATTATTTACATGGGTTCAGTATGTGTCGAACAATATGTAAATTAGGGTACAGCTATGTCTATCAAAGGAAAATGCCTTGCACATCCAGACCATAAAAAGATGATTATATCTAAGCTTAGTGAAAAGACTCTGCCCTTCATGGCCTAATTCAGGTATTTGTTTTGAAAATCTCTGATAAGAAGTGAGATCTACAATGTAAAAGGTGGCTTACAGATGACTTTGACAATTAAGTCTCGTTATTTCAATTAACATGACATTGCTTTGATCTTGTTTGTTTGTGCTGTTACTCTACAAGATCCATTGCTCTTGTTTCTGTGGATTTTACTAAAGTTGCATTCCTGAATACCTATAATTACAGATGGGGTCTGTTTGCTTTCTGAAAATACAAGCATTGCAAAGAATTTTAGTAAACTGGTTTGAATTATAACATTGCCATCTGGTATCCTAGAAAAAATATTGTTCAACAGTTGAAAGAGCACGATACATTACTTCAGTATTTGAGATATTCTCCATACTGTACTGGCTAGCATAGGTTCATTTAACAGTGGTGGCAGACATTTGCCTGAGGATAATTAACTATACGTATTTTTAACTTTTCAAGACAAAGTCTTGCAGTTCTTTACCTCTACAGCTAATGAGTACAAAATTAAGCCATACATTTATGAAGTGTATAAGTATGTTTTGGAGCAGTGAGTATAATTAGCTTAACAAGAAAGGGTGAATTCTCTTAATAAGTACCACAGTCTACACAGAAAACAAATTTTTAAATCTTTTTCATCCTTAAAAATTTACAATTCATCTAACTTCAGGCAACATTTGGAAATTCATAACGTTCAGTTTGAATCTACTGCTGAACCTTTTAAAAAAAGTTTATCATTTATGTAAGTATATCACACCCAAATTACTTAGGTAAGTAGAGAACGCATGTTTACTGCTGAACTAGTTAGATAGAAAATAAAGCATGTTCGAGAAATTAGATGGCCTTAATCCAAGTATACAAAACTGAAATACAAAACTGACTAAGACTATTTTAAATCAGAGTGTTTTATCACTTTCACATGCCTGTCTGTCACCAGGATCTACAGGAACATAGTCTAATATCTGCTTTCTACAAAGAATAGATATTATGTGGTATAGCTGATTTTTTTTTCAATTAAATACCTGTATTTTGCTCCATACATATAAGACTTTTCTCCATTTTAAAGCAGTTGATTTCATAAAAGCTCTCTTTTGTGCCAAAGACAAAAGAAATAAGAGTTAAATCAATGAGAAACAGAATGTCTGAAAGAAAATGATGCATGGTTTGGTACAATTCAACATAATTGGCAACCTTTGCTTCCGGACTCATGGTTGATTGAGGATGGAGATTAAATTACCATTCATAATACTGGAGAGGTGGTCCATTCAAGTCATGGCTTAAATACTGAATGTTGACTGAAAAATGTAGAGAAACACCTGGAAACTGTATAAATCCTTTTCTGGGAGTAATTTAACTTATTTTAAAGGAGAATAGAAAAGATATATTGCAAAGCTGAAAGACGTGTAAAATTTCTTTCAACTATCATAAAAAAATGTTTTCAAATGCTTTATGTGACATCTAGATGGACTTCAAATGTTTCTGTCTACATCATGAAAAGTCACTACCTCTCTGTGAATGTACACCTGCATTACTGTTAAGCAAATGTTGTTTGACCATCAAATTCCATTCTTCCAGTATGTTTGTTCATTGAAGAATGCATAACAATTCTCCTTGATGATACAAATAATCCACTTACAATGGTCTATTATAAATCTTTTTCCAAAAACAATAATGCTTTTGGTTTTTTGTCAAATGCTGAAAAATTTCATAATGGCATAATATACTTAAATGGTCTTTGAATTTTACTGTACAAGAGCAACACGTGTTAAAAAACAAGAAAAACTTGATCAAATTTTATACACCTCAGATCCACTACCACAACATTTACAACAAGCACTACCTTCCACCGTTTTCATGAAAAGATCATGGTACAAGGTCTAGGCTGTACCTTCTACTAGGAAATACACTCAGGATTAGAGCTTAGAAGGAAGTTCATTGACTAGGATTTTTTCCCTGCTTTTGGCTCTCTTGAGCTGCAATTATTCCAAAGCTGTGGAAATTTTGAAGCTAAGGAGACAAAAAAACTTGGTTGTATGTGGGCATACATGTACTTACCTGTGTAAGTGCTTAAAGGTGAAATCCCGTCTTCTGTAGCACTCATGATACTCTTGCTAAATTTAAACAGAAGCCTATGTGTATGTCTGAGGAAAAATTGTCATCTCTGCTTCATGCTCGCTGGCAGATTTATATAAAATCTATAGCCAGAAGCACAGCTTGTGTAAGTTAGCATAGCTCTATTAATTCATTATCTTAAGATATAAAGCAGGGACCTCTGCCACATTAATGTGCTGGAGTACTGTCATACAGATGACCATAAATAGCTCCTTCCTGACCTGCATGGAAAGGGGAGCACCCAGCAAATGTTGGAAAGTAGGTAGGTTACAGGGATGCCTTGGGATCCATTTGGATGGAGCTCTAGAAGGCTCATTAGGATGCAGTTGCTTTGATATCGAGGATGTGTCTTTGATCCTTGGTCAAATTTTCAGACTTGTAGTGTTCTAGCTTCTGCTGGGATTGATGTGTGTAAATTCATGGGCTGTAAAACTGCTACTTTATTTTAACCGTCAACCCTGTTTGCAATACTATTTCCTAAATAAGGAAAGGAGAGCCATATAACACTTTAGGTTTGAGTTTAAATAAAACCAAGCCAATCAGCTTCCCTCTGTAACATCTCCCTCCTTCTGTCTTGCACTTCTTCCCCAGCTGAATGAATTCCCCAGCTGTTGATAAACTTGTAGGTTGCAGTCTGGTAAAAGCTGTGCCAGAATATAACAGGAGTTTTCCACTTCTTTAGTTTTTCAATTAATAGTTATCTCTAAATCACACACTCCTTTCCTAATAGGGATGATATCTTCTACAACATCACAGTAAAGAAAAAACCACCCTAGATCTTAAACAGGCCTGAAATAATATAGCACATGTTGACAAAAATTAGTTAATCCACATCTTAATCTGAGGTGAATTTTTTTACAGCAAACACATAAATCACTTGATTTAGTTCTCCTTTTACATGTTTGTTTTATTCTTCTTTATTTGGCATTTGCCAGTTGGCCAAGTGAGTCTTTGTCTCATACATAATGTATGCTGACACGAGTGCTTTGAAAAAAAAATCCTGGATCTTTGAAAGCTGATAAATATATCTGAATAATACAAATGAATAATATTCTGAAATCTCAATAAAACCAGCTGCAAATATCAATGATAGATGTAATTTTAAACACAAGCTTAGCGCAAAGGAAGACAAAAAAATGTCACAAAACTGAAAAAAAGTCAGCAGCCTTCAACTCCCCTACAGATAGGTAGGCTGAAATAATACATATTTACACATTCACTTTTGTATCTTAGAATTAAGTCTGTCCAATCAGGTTTTGATGACTTCTGCAAAACATTAGGTAATAATTAGGAAAGCTTCCAAACCTACTCAGCAAATTAATAAGTATAGGAAACTCATATTAGATTTGGCTTGTATTTGCTTGCTGTGATAACTTCTTTTGAAAATATCAGGCTTTTGCAAATGGTACGAATCAGTTTAATACATGGGAGAATGAGCTTAATGCTACAACAATAGTATTATAAATCAGCAGCATTAGAGTAGGTCATACTGAAAGCTACAGATTTTTCCATTACTCTTTGTATTTGCAAGCAGAGTCAAAATCACATTTTTTTCCCAAGTCTGGCATGTTTGAACAAGTCATTGTTCATAAATGTTTTCCTTGTTTCCTAGTGACATTGTTACTAATCAAAACTAAACTATTTCACTTGTGCTGCATAACTGAATCATTATGCATTATTTCTTGCACATTTTTTTCTGTCATTCAGGAGAGCTCCGTATGACAAATGGGATACCAATAAAATACTTACATTAGCTGACACCATACTTCTGGTCTCTCTGACAAAAATTCCCTTTGCCCATTATTAAGTTGGTTATAAAGAAAAATAAGGAGTAGACATTTTATTATACATAAATTCTACTTCTTTGCGGCACAGAGTGACCTTAAAAAATGTGGACTATGTATTATGTTATGGAACAAATAATACCATGATCCTTGTGAAAAAATCTTTTGAAGTTAATTCCCTGATAACATCTGAAAACAGTGAAACTGTAAGCAGTAAAATATGTTATTACACTGGTATTTAGAATGTGTCATGTCTCATTATTATCAAAACTTCCAGGTGTCATAAAGTGGTGTCTATGAAAATGTAAATTTTTATCACAACAATTTAGTGTCAGCCAAAATTAACTTCGGTTCATTTAGGAGGGTGCAGCCTCCTAGGACATGTTTCTGCAAGAGAAAAGTTGAGGAAGGGAAATTAAAGAAAGTTATAAAAGTATTAAAGATTATTGTAACTAATTCTGCTTCAGTGATATCAGAAAAGACTCAAAAACATACATCACATACATGATGGTATGAAAAAGGATAAAATTAATAGCCCTGACTAACAAGGCTTACTCAATTTCTTCTTGAATGAGAACTGCACATTTCTTTAAAATGGTAATTTGGTATATTCCATTGATTTCTGAGGCTTTTCAATTTTTCTCCAAGCAGGGTACTGAAAGATTGTGCTGGTTTTGGCTGAGATGAGTTAATTTCCTTCATAGTAGGTACTGTGGGACTATGTTTTGGATTTGTGCTGAAAACAGTGTTGATAGTACACAGATGTTTTCATTATTGTTGAGCAGTGCTTACACAGAGCCAAGGCTCACCCACCCCACCAGTGAGCAGGCTGGGGGTGCGCAGGAAGTTGGGAGGGGACACAGCTGGGACAGCTGACCCCAACTGACCAAAGAGGTAGTCCATACCATATGACATCATGCTCCACATAGAAAGATGGGGGGAGAAGAAGGAAGAGGCAGATGTTTGGAGCAACAGTGTCTGTCTTCCCAAGTAACTGTTATACATGATGGAGCCCTGTTTTTCTGGAGATGGCTGAACACCTACCTGCCCATGGAAAGTAGTGAATTAATTCCATGTTTTGCTTTGCTTGTATGTGTGGCTTTTGCTTTACCTATTAAACTGTCTTTATCTCAATCCATGAATTTTCTCACTTTTGCTCTCCTGATTTTCTCCCCCATTTTGCAGTGGGAGGAGTGAGGGCGTGGGTGCGTGGTGCTTAGTTGCCAACTGGGGTTAAACTATGACAAAGGCAAATAAGGTTATTCCAGTATCATTTCTGGTACTGTGAGTAAACTGGAATATTATGAAACCCATTTTTGTAAATCAATGTATCAGTGTACTTTCCAATGTAATTTCCAGACAATTATTGTGTAAGTAAAGTATCTGAACTTATAAATATCCTGTCTTTGGTGTTTTGACAAATTTAGGATTATTGAAAAGCAATAATTAAAGAATCAAAGAAAAAACACCCAGTATCATTATATTTTTCCCTCTTGCCAGCTGACCATATGTAAAAAAACATCTTATATCTATTGTTTTTGGTAACGTGTTTTCACAGTTACAAATCATGCCATGTTAGTTCATTTAACACTAGAGTGAGAGCATAAGCCTTACCAGCAAAACCAAACTGTATCAGTTTTAGACTCAGCTTGGAGGCAGTCATATTAATATATTCAATTTTTTGAATCTGGGAAGAATTGAAAATATAACATGCTGGAACATAAACACAGAGCTCACATAACCTCTGTGCAGTCATGATGAAATGTGTAACTACATTTTGCATTAAAGATCCTGTAATTTTTAGTTTTGATTCAGAAACTACATTCACATCATCCAAACGAAGCATTATATCAATGAGACATAAGTTGCTGTGGTTTAGACTACTGCATCTTGGGTGTGAACAGTCTATTTGCATAACTCCCACTAAATGTGCTTGTGTCATGGAACAGTTATGTGGGAAGTGGGTGCTTTCAACGTGGGAGACAACCCCTTCTATTCCCAAACCATAGGGACTAAGGCAGGAACAGAGGGACAGGAAAGAACGAGATGCAATGACACATCCTTTGCATTTGCACTTCACAGCTCCTGGATGTGTAAAACTGGGCATTAATAATGTAAAGGGGCAGAAGACTCTTTAATAAATCAAGGTCTCAGAAGTTTCAGTCTCTGGAAAGTACAGGCTGGTATCTTTTCCTCCACAAATTTCCTAGGCCTAAACCTTTCTGGGCTCAGTCCTTGGATGCACTGTGTGAATTACATCCTTTTGATGAATTTCTCTAGCATATTGATATTGGGCAGGATCTAATGAATGAAACATTATATGAAATCAAGAGACTGACACTGACAGGAGATAGCAGAGTATATGTTATCCTAAGACACAGATACAGACATCTGCCAACAAGGTCAAAGAAGAGAAAGGAGTACCTTTATGTCAATGCTGAGAGCATCATCCATGAAAATGGACATCTTGAATCTGCAAATGTCAAGTTGTACTCGTCACTGGGATGCATACATGACTAGGGAGTTATTTGAATGCTGTGCTGTTGTTTTCCACATTAAAAAACCCTCAGGAACAGAGGTAACAAATATGCCAGTGTTGCCATGAATACTACTAAGTAGTAAAAGTCATGAGGGATTTGGATCACAAAGAACAAAAATCCTAATTAACTCGGTCCATATTTCATGCAAGGAGAACTGTATTTCCTTATATGTTATTGTGCCTTTTATCAAGCTATTCTTTCAGTTTTTGCAATGTCTGCACAGTGTCAAGGTGCAACAAACTGCTGGATGTGGAAATATAATGTTGGAAGTGTGTTTCATGAAATGCTTCAGGCAGCTGGAATCACAGACTAGTACAGACTACCTAGGCATAGAGACCAGTGGTCTGCAGGAGCCTTCTTGGAATGCCCTAAGAATGTGCAAATTGCTTGCTCCCCACATGCAAAGGCTTTTCTTAGCATGATATTTAGATCATCAACACAACAAACAAAAATGTACAAGGGATCAACACCAAGAATGACCAGAATGTGCCTGGTGAAGGTAATGAGAAAAAGTAATGCCATTGTCCTAGGTCCCCAGAATAATCAAGAGACTACTAAATAATTTTCCAATATGAGACAAAAAGTACATGAAGCATTGTTCTTCAAAGAAAGCCAGAGAAATCCTGGAAGGTCCAATGAACTTTATTTAAGAAAAGATTTCTTCTTGTCTTGAAATGTTGGTCAAACCTTGAGAGATTTTTTACGCTCTTAGGAATACCAATACACTGTATCTGTCTAAGGTCAATTTCTGATGCAAATGAAGAAAAACGTATCCTCCTGGAAACAAAACTCTGTATCGGGAAATGTGTGGTAGGGAGGGAGGGGAGAGAGGAAGAGAAAGAGAAAAAGAAAATGAGAAGGAGAGAATTCTTTTTTTGCTGGCATGGTGTTGTGGTTTAACCCCAGTTGGCAACTAAATAGCACACACTCCCGCTCCCCCATGGTGGGATGAAGGGATTGAAGGGGCACCGATGAGCAAGGGAATGTGAATGGCAACTGGGCAGATTTGAGGGTCGTTAAACATCCTCTTCACAGGACCACAGTGTCTGGAGAGGAAAGCCATCACACAAACAAGGCTTCTTATTCTGTGCCCCTCCACCCTCCATCCCTTTTATAGATGCTACATCCCTTTATTTGCTGCCAGGAATGTGGCAGTCAGCATGCATCATCCATATAATTCACCTATACGTGTCTAGTATTTAGTCTGAAATCACCATACAAAGCAGAATATTCTGAATAGTCTAAAGAAACCCCCTAGCCACCAGGATGATAATTTTCCTCTAAGTATATACTGTAACAGTTTCCCTTTTAGTTTCTTCCCCCCTCATCATTCCCATATTAATGGCTGTAATCTCCATCTAACGTGATGATTTACTATAGGACAGTGTAGGAAACATTTCACTTAAGATAGATTAGGTCCACTGCATTAACCTCATCAAAGTAATCAGTTCTCTTCTATAAAAAAAAATAGTCTCACACAATCTACCTTTGATAAAACTACACTGTATTTTATTATTTTCATTTTCCTCCATACTGTTAATTAGCCTTTTTTTCAAAAATCTTTTTAAGAATTTACACAGTACTGAATAAAAACTTCTACATTAGAAAGACAACTCTCTGTTCGCCTCAATATACCACCTTCGCCCCCTTGGTTAAAATACAGGTACTGTTCTGCCATTGCCCACTTCTAACTTTCACCAATACATTAAATTTCTTGGCATGGTAAAATTGTACTTTTGCAATTTTTACTAACACTTTCAATTTTTACTAATACTTGCAATATTTTAAAACAATTCCCCCCCTCCCTCCCATGCTTTTTCATGGTGTGGAAGTTGGTCCTGCATGTTAGATGTTGTGAAACATTTATTCCCATTTTCTACCCTGATTTCCCATATGAAATCCATCACTTAATCATTTGGAAGTTCCCATTGTTTACTAAGAAACATCCAGAATGAGAGGAGATTCTCTTATCTGGAGTGAATCACCAGAAATAGAATGGGATCTGGCAAAATTTCTCTGTCAATAATATAATAATAGAATACAAGCTTTTGCAAGATTGAGCTTTCAGTGAGGCTCACATGCCTGAAAACAGCAATAGCTAACTCTACAGCAATGATTATGCATTTAGCAGGTACAAAATTTCTGTCTAGAACAATCTTTTTCAGACATCTGTTACGTGCTGTTTTTTGACCTGCTACTTACCTCATAAACATAATGTGAAAACATGGGCCAGTTTTACTAAAAGCTTATGATACTCAGTGCTCAGTTGCAACATAACATAATTATTAGAAGTAATTTGTGCCAGAATGATTCCCAGTGGTGAATCAGTAGAGTTAGTAGTTAGTATGAAAAGTGTACTCACATATATTCCTAACTATATTATAATGTGTTATCTATAATCAAGTAAAAAATCCCTCAACTTTTAGTCTAGCAGTAAGGATATATACAGATAAAATATGATCTCACAGAGCTTTCAAATGAAAGATCTACTATCAATACAAATGTTTTAAATGTGTGCTTATATATCTTTATTCTCCACATTCTTTCTAATCTGCATCTGTAACAAAAAATTATTGCACTTGAAAAGAATCATAATCCATGTGTAAGGTGCAATATTCACGAAATCAAGATAACATATTTGGTTGGCCTTTTCAATCAGAGTCACAAAATATGGTGTTTTAGAAACATAAGTATCTGGAAATCCGTCTAAAACTAACTTTTATGGAGGATTTTTTTCCCCCCCAACACTTGTCACAAACATACAAATGAATTATATACAGCTCTTTTCTTCCATCAATCTGAAAATGAGATCATGGTGTTTAGAAGCTCCCTAAAGGTTCACATATATGTTTTAGGCCAGTCTTAAAACAGTGAGACACATTCCTAACATTTCCCTATACACAGTGCTATTCCCGCTTGCTTACAAACTCTGCAAGAACAAATATATTTGGGGTAAATGTTTCAGTCCTTTCTTTTTATCTTGCACTAAGCTTTCTTACATGAGTGAGGACTGAGAATGGCTCACTCATTGCTGGACTGTGCTACTGAAAGATTATGCACGTTGACTTCCCTCACAGCTAGAGCGAGAGTGCAGACCCCTAATGTGGCTGGTCTCTAACACAGCAAGTCAAAAACGCTTAGATCCTGCCAAAATGCACTCACTGAGCTTTCTGTAGTTGTGGACCAGGAATTCAGCAAAAAATGGAAGAACTGCATGTTATATACCCATAACAGTCTTGTTCATGTAAGAGAAAGGATTATTACTGCTCCCTGTCACTCACGAAGTCCAAAGTGGAGGACGCAGATAGAGGAACGTTGCAGAGCAAATGGTGGATTCTACTTTTTTTTTTTTTTTTAAGAAATTACCTTAGAAAACCTGCAAGGAAAGAACTAGAAAACATCCAGACAGCAGTTGCCTGATCAGAGATCGTAAAAAAAGTTAAAACGCATTTCAAGTTGAAAGTGTGTGAGCTGAACATTTTAGTCACGTTAAATCTCTGCTGTGCAAACTGAGGCCAAAAAAGATAATAGAAGTAGTATACAGATAAGAAAACAGGAACAGGGCAAGATTGCACGGCCATGTAGACAGAATTATCTATTTAACTTGCACGCACAGTGACCGTGGCTGAGACTGGGGTAAGTGACCTGCATAGATAGCTAGCTCCTGTGAGCGCTAGTGATGCTGTCATTACTAAAACAAGCACTAAAGCATGCTAGTCCCTGTGCTCTGTGGTGATGATGAACACCTGAGTGTGCACATTTTGCTGTGTCCCAATGAAACAGTGGGTATTTGTTAATTACAAATCCAACAAATTGAATTTACTTGTGGTTCTGGCTACCTGGAAATTGGGTTTAAAACTGATTGGAAGTATCAAGAATCCAAAATGTTGATAGCTGCAGTCAAAGGTCAGGCAGGTTTCCAATAGCTTCTTGGAGGACTGCTGAGAAGACTGAGATTACAACACCCAAGATGCTGGGGAAGGCCCACTCAAGCCAGTATTACCAGCTTTTGTGTCTTGGAGTAGAGAGGAAGATGTCCCACTTCAGAGGAGGAATCAGCAAGTTGTGGGCTTACAGAAACCAAGACTTTGGGCACACGGCTCATGTGGGTATGTGAAGCCATTCATAGCAGTGCTGCAAGACTTTCTGGCACTGTACTGTCTAATCCTGCTCACACCAAGGTGGTTCTAACGCGGACACAGACAGATTTGCCTGGAGTCTCCCAAAGCTTTGGGCTTTTTGAACACTCACAAAAAATGAGTTGAAACATGTCCTTGGTAGTTTTACTTTTAAATTGTCTTGCAGAACTAAATGAATGCTTGAAAAAAGAATATCACTGAGATGAGCTGATTTAGAAGCCAAGTTAAAATAGGATATAAAGGGGAATTTCAGTCGGGTTTATTCCACTTGCCTGAGCAGCTTAACAAGAAATGATAAAAAATGTACACCAGTGCTTGCCCTCAGTGCAGGTATGGAAGGAGCATCAATTGGTCTGCAGGAAAACAGCAATTGCCACAGCCTGAAGAAGTCTTCAGCTAGCATCAATTATTGCAAACCAATCCTCTGCCTATTGCTTATCTTTTTATACTCCTGGGCAAAAGGTGAATTGAGGTGTGTTGCTGTGGGAGTGTCATGGTACTACTGAAGTAGTTTATGACCGACTTAGTATTGTGCAGGGCTTTAAGAAAGGACAGCCATTGCTACGATGCTCCACTAACTTTGGTGGGCTGGGGCTCATATCAGTGCACCGTAAAAAGCATAAAGCTAATAACTTGCTAGAAAGCATCCAGGACTATTTCCTTCAGTTCATTTTAGGACTTCATAAGGAAGTCAGGTTTTTGATGTATTACGTATTTCTTTATACATTTACAGAATAGAGATATCTGCTGCAATGAAAGCTTTAAATGCTTTTAGTTGTTTTAGACATAATTTCTAAAATCTTTTCTAGGAGTTAACTATCTTATATACTGATCGAGGCAGAAAAATAATAGAAGCTTTTCCACAAGACCTGACTACAAAAGAGCACAGCAACAGCTGTAAAAAGTCTTTATCGTGGCTTTCCCTTCAACAATGTCACCTTTCAGAAAAGTACAGAGGAACAAAAACAAACCTTGCAAAGGCTAAGAAGTGTTAATCTCACATAGCATTAAAAGTATCATGAAGAGCACGGAGCACGCAGTGTTTCCTCAGAGCAATTAGTAAGATCAGGACTGGTGAAATCTCAGAAACACATTGGCTTGTAAAGTTTAAAGGACTAGAAATAATGGCTAGCACTGATGTTGTAGGTCTTGCTGCTGAGTAACAAGGGGGAAAAGGCAGGGAAAGCTGAATTCTCAAAAAGTTCAGACTATTTAACTAGTTGCCAAAAGAACACAGTACTCAGAAATTGTGCTTATTGGAGATTTACACATCACTGCCTTCATTGACTATAGAGGCTAAGGCAACACAACTGACAAATTTTCTAAATTAATAAAGAATTGATAAATGAACATATTATTACCCTCTAATGAAATACAGGACACATGTCATATGACCAAAACAGAAAAAAATTGTTAATTATTTATTTCTTCTATTTGGATCCTTGAATATCTTCTCCTCTTTCTGGTGATCTATTCTTCTCTAAACACTCTTTCTGCATTGGTAAGGAATTTGGGCATGCACCAAGAATGTGTTAAGGTTCTCTAGATGGGCATGGCTTCTAGAGTTGGCTATGAAAATTTTCTTCAGTTCCTCGTTTCAGAGCAACCTATCAAACACTGCTTGGTGGTCCAAGGAATTTATTTATTTAATTATTAGAGAAGTGCCTTCCCTGGAAAGCAAAGAGTTTTTTGCTCCTGTTTAAAAATCTATTTGTTAAAGTTCATTATGTTTAATGGTAGAGAAAGAAGACTGACACATTTACAAAGCATTGTCCACTGTAAATACAGAAATGTCATTAATGATGGACAGGTCTAGTCATGTGTGTTAATCATTAGAATATGTAACAGATAGAAAAGGCAGATGTTTTGATCAGCAATTCTAATCTTACTGTCACAAGACTATTTTCTTTAGAAAGCTACCACAAAGCCTAGTTGCACTCAGATTATGTAGTTCTCCCAATGCTAACCCATCTGTGGTGGAAGTCTGAAAAAAAAATCATGTCTTCTGTCTCCAGCTGGACCCTGAAGTCCATCTTCTTTGTTTATCACTCAGCTTCTTTTAAAGTCAACATTTAAGGTCTTCTTTCCAATATTTCCCAGACACAAGTCCCTCAATGCAATATTCTATATTCTAGCCAAAAGTGCCCTTAATTAAGTCAAAGATGACCCACAGAAATAAAATATATGAACAAATGTAGAAAACAAGCACTGTGCTAACTTTGAAGCCTCTCCTCCCCCCGAAAACCATACTACCTCAAAGTTAGTTATGGGATGGGATCTGAATTAAACAAAATTATCTCCCCTCATATGCCTTCTCTAAAAAGTACCTAGCCATCAG
This sequence comes from Phaethon aethereus, assembly GCF_964289735.1. Classification (NCBI taxonomy): domain Eukaryota; kingdom Metazoa; phylum Chordata; class Aves; order Phaethontiformes; family Phaethontidae; genus Phaethon; species Phaethon aethereus. Next base: position 68,065,829 of record NC_138577.1, on the reverse strand, counting down.
TCTGTCACACTTTCTTTTCCTGCCAGGCTCTAGGATTTATGTTTGCCAAGATAAGCCATTTTAATTTAGCAGAGAAACTTGGGTTTTCTCAAGTTTCCCAAACAGAAACAAAGCTTCAGATTTTTTATAGATGTAAACTTATTATTACTTTATTCCTGTCAATGGCTCTAAAGTAATAAGATTAATACTATTAAAATTATTCCAAGTATTCATAGACAATTTGTAATGAAAACTTTCCTTGATTGTTTCTAAATGATCTGTTTTGTGTTACATTTTAGTACAACAGAACAAATGTCTTGTAGCAGTATGTGCTTAAACGGAGTAGCTTAAGCAGCTATCGTTGAATAGTTATGAACAGACTTTTCAAATGAGTAGTGGTAAACTTTACAGAAAACATGTTTCTAAGAATTTAATGTAGTCAAGAAATATAACAACAGAACCAATCATTTAGGTTTTAAATACTGAAATAATTAATAAAAACGTTAATGTTTTCAGTTAAGAGTTAGTGAACAACCTATATCCATAACCAAGATTTTGCTGAACATCTAATAATTTCAAACACAGTGGAATTTCTTAAAAGTTGCAAGCAAATCAAGCACAGTCCAAAGAAACACAACATGGTACTGTGTGGAAAACTATATGTCTGGTGACAGAGGCAAAAACTGTAAGAACACTGTGATGTTGAATAAAGCGAAATGTCCACAGGTTGTTTGAAAACAGCTGTTGGGCCAGGAGGAGATAACCTGGGCTGTTCTAAAGGATCAGGATTTGGACTGTTTTCATATAACAGTTCTGTTAATAATACTGGCATACTATTCCAAGCAATATGTTCCAAACTGGAGCACACTCCTCAAAGAGGATCAAATTAGGAAGCATTTCTCATTGCACAGTAAGTTCATTAACAAACTGGCTTACTCTGAGGACTGTTTATCTGAAGAAAAAGGATACAAAAGTCAAGGTCACGCATTTGGAGGTAAAAGAATTTCTGCGACAAACTGTGGGCTCATCAGTTTTAAGCATATGAAGAAACAAACAGATGTCAGTATTTATTTAAACAGAGAATGATGACAAGTTACTAATTTGAACTGTCTGTGAAACAAAGCAAATTAAAACCTAGTGTAATTCCAAATATATTCCTGCATAGGAAATATTATTAAACTGCAAAATAACAGTGAGACCTTTTCTGGAATAAAATTCTGAATCCATATTACCAGAAAATAAGTTTAGACAAAACTAATTCAGTTTTCTAGGATGGCCTTGAAAATAATGTTTTCTTGGTGGACAATAGAGATGGACAGTGTAACACAAGAATGATAAAAAACAATTGGCTTCTGCAGCCTAAGAAACCAAGGCTGTATTCTGTAAATACGCTAAATACAATACACATCAAACACCATGGAGGGAAAAGAACCGTTTAACCTAAAATAGAAATAAATAGGCATAAACTGACCATGAGTAGTTTAGGAAATCATATGATGGCAACCCTGCAGAAATCAGGCTCCAGAGAAGAACTCCCAAACAAGTAGTTGGAGTCAAAACAAATGAAAGAGCTGACTTAGAGTGTTGCTCGATGAGTTTTTGAAAGACATTATCCAACATGGTTTCCAGCAGCATCAGGATGACAGTCAACAGCCAGGAACTCCGAGTGTACTGACATAAATTCCCTATGTTTTCTTCTTTCATGTCCTTTTGCATTAAATATACAAGACATACTCAAGTTCACATATGCTTTTTTCCAATGCACCTTGCAAGATGTGTATTTGTAAAGCAGATATTTGCAGCAGGATAATAAAACCTGCATATGTCTTTGTGAAGATGCTGCATGTAGGGCTGCATAGTACTACAGACTGGAAGTTACTTTTGCCCCATTTTATGAGCTTAATGTTTCATTTTTAGTTGCTGTGTTCATTTTATATCAAAGTAAATATGGATGCCACTGCCTTTCAGAACTACAAGAGTCTCGTGTTTAATTATTTCTAATTAGGGAGTTTCTTTACTTTCATGTCTGCCCATAACTTGAATTACTGTTAATGAGAATTCTGTTTGCATGCTGATCTGAGAACAGACCCCTCAGATATCATGTAAATAGATTTACAGTTGACTGGCCATTGCTGACCAACTGAACAAACTGATGTCCTTATGCACTGCTTATCAGAAGTTATAGCTAGAGTAGAAAAAATATTTTATGAGTTCTGAAGGTCAGGGTAAGGGGAAGTAAATTGTTTAAATTTGGATAAAGGGCACCATGAAGGCATTAGTTCAGTTCATCCTAAGCTCTCCAAAAGCTGTTTGAGTTGCTCAACATTTCACCCACGCCAGGTAACACAGAAAGTGGGATTCACTCCCGAACAGAATTTGGTTGTCTTTTGTAGGATAGTTAACCTGGCTCCATCCATAACCAAGGAGGAAGAACATGGAATAAACCTTCTTTTGGAAAAATCTGCCTCTTCTTCTGGTAACTGGCTGACCAGTATAGGATGTCTTTCTTTTAATGACTAAAATCATGAGCTGAATCACACCCAGACTGTGAGACAATTTAGGGGAATCCTTGAGTTACAAACTGTCTCTCTTTTGTAGAATACGTCTGAAAAACTGTCAAGAAATCTCATTATCCTTTTTCTGATTTAGATTATAAAAAATGCACATAAAATTGCATTTCTGATTAAATAGATAATTTCTGAAATAAATGTTGGTTAGAAGACAGATGATGAATGGAGGAATAAAGTATCTAAACTGGAAAGAATAATTTTAGGAAACTTGCTATTCTGGAGACAGGTGGTTTGCGTATTATTAGCATAATTATTTATAGCTATGGTACTAGAAATTAGTAATTACTATGGAAATAATCTAGATTTCCATGTTGTAGCCTCACAAGATTTCTCAGTTATAAACTACAATGTTCCTTTTTCCAGGCAGAGTGGAAGCAGTCCCACAGCAGCAAATAATGTTAGTTTCTATTAGTGTTACTATTTTGCTATTTTGCAGATAAAACACAGCAGCAAAATGAGCAGCAGTTGTGTGAATGCTGTTTAAAAAAAACCAAACAACAAACCTTTAAGCTTGTGATCTGACTGCCCTATAAGCCTGCTCATCATCACAAGCCCGAATGCACACATAAGGCTTATAGTGAAATGTGACCCTATAAAATACATGGAGGAAAACAAACTTTGCTGACCTAGAATGTGGGAAATACAATCTGTCCCATGCCCAGATGTTGAAATTATAAAGAATATCAATGCTAAACCTCTGATGTGGCCAGGGTACTGGAGCTGAATTTTTAATTTTATCCTTTGTCTGTGTTAAAAATAATAAATAAGCAATTAAAAAAGGAACAATAGATTAACAGAAAGGGGGAAAGGCTGCACAGTAACTCATTTTCCTTCCTGAAAAGCATAACTACTTGTGTATGTGGTATACAAATTAATTCTTTTTTCATTCTAATATGATGGGGCCTATTGTTTTGTGATTCATTTGTTTCTCACACTTTTCCTTTTTGACTATGAGAAAACTAAAACCAGACAGCTTCATTAAATAAGATCATTATAATAAAAGCTCAAGTACTCTAAGTCATAGTAAGAGCCCCAAAATAATCAGAGTGATCATATGAAAACCCTAAATAAAATGGGGACGAAAACATATTTGTGATACAAACACGTCTAACTTCAAAAACATTGGCTGTGGAGACGCATTTTGCAGCACAGGGTCACCTCTAATTATAAGTACTTTTCTTCTTCTCCCTGAATTTGATTGCCTTAGTGATCACACTGAGAGGAACCTGGGACATATGTCTACTTGCATATATATACAACATATACATGTTGTTATGATTTTACCTCCTGCGTGTTACTCAACAGGATTTAATTCTGTGTGTATGTGAGGGCCTTCCTCTCTCTTGTTCTCTTTCTTTCAGTCACACCCACCACCAAGTGACTTTTGCTTTACTTACTAGCAACTATAGAGCCTTACCTGGTTTGGATTTTCTCAAATGCTGGACTTGTTAACACTTGTCAAATACAGGAAATACAAAACAACACATTTAATTTCTCTCTCAGTATGAAAGGGATGTGCAAAGAACCAGCATGTTTCTAAGTAGGCAGTAACAGGTACAGTGCAAAACATATTTACAACACTTGAAAAATCTGAAACAGGGAGCACTTCAGCTGAAACATAAAGTTTTCACTGTGTCTTTTGGCACATAGTTGTCAATATGTTAGTGGGAAGAAATAGCATTACCCAATTGGGATCCATTGACAATGAGGCAACAAAATAATACATGTTTACAAAATATGTAGAGCTTGTTTTTGGAGAAAAGAATAACATTCCACTGGCACCAAAGCAGAGTGGTATGTACAGTTAGTAGATCTTTTCTTAGATGCAAAATTAGGGTCAAATTGCTAAGGCCATAAACTACATCAGCATAAGTCACTCCCACTAATTTGATAGATGAAGGTAGTATTTTCAAACAGCAGGGTTCTTATTCTAGTTTTTATTTTAATCAACTAAATAATGAGATGGAGGTAGAGTTGCTTAACCAGGCCAAGGGAAGAAGAAAGCAGAATCATCTTTAAACAACAATCCTGGATTTAACAGCCTACAACGAAACACTAAGCAGGTCAGCTTCATGGTTCAGCAGTTCCTAAAAGCCCTGTCTACTTCTCAACAGCTTATCGTCGGCCAGTGTGTAAGATCTCCCAATGAGATCTGATTTACAGCTCTAAAGGGTTTTGCTGTAAAAATGAAGGGCAAGAATGGTACACTGCTTTCTGCACATCCTGTCTGTGCACACATATTTGCACACATATTTTAAAAACCCACCAAACCTTCAGAAACAAATTGGTCCCCCACGATAAGGATCTCTTGCATTTTTCATTGACATAAACAGGTCACAACGCTTGGAAAAGCTTACGCAGAACTCAGCAGCAATCTGGTTTGTTTTTTCTGGGTCAAAGTTAGAGTTTATCTTGTTAAGCTATCTAATTGAACACAGCCCATGTGATACAACAGGACTAAGTGCATTAAACGTGGAGGCAGTGAGAAGGGAGGGTGCATTTATTTCTCTGTGTTGCTGGGAGGGTGCAGCTTCCTGGAAACCCCTAAATTACCTTTGAAATAGCTATCTTTGTGTCTGAAGAAAAAAGATGTCCAACTTCTATAATACATTTTCTGTACACATACACACACAAACACAAAATCCAAAGCCAGTTTAGTACATTGTGATTGTGAGGTGGTATTCCACCTTAAAACAAAATGAACATGTCCTGATCTCCATTTGCCAGGGGTAAAGCTGAAATAATTTTATCGTTGTCAGCTGAACAATGGCAGATTTACATTGAGATAACCAAGATCAAAATCAGACCCCAAATGTCAAATGAGTTAAAGCCACAAACAGCACGATTTAAACCACAGTTGCATAATCCAGGCCCTATGCAGATCTCAGTAAAGTGAATTATATATAATAACACTTACAGTTTCCTAGTACTATTAGATTTGCCTTTTTACATAAATGCTTAAGTTATGATAAAAAACAGAGCTGTGTCAGTTCTTTTCAGTCTCAGCACATTTGCTATTAGCATAAGAAATGCTGCTTATGGCAGAAGCAGCCGTGCTTGAAATTTCTGAATTAATGGATTTGATTTCCTCTTGAGACAAACCATCAGCCTTGCAGTAATGGAAATAGATATAGTTGGTAAAACAAATAAAAAGCTGGCATGCAGATAAAATGGGTTTCAGTTTAAAATAGTAATGTTGTAATTGAAGTGAACAATTACAGGGTTGCTCCTAGGCACAAAAGAAATACCATGAAAATGAAGTAATGTTTTTGTTAAGTATAGTCATTTCATGAAAATGTAGAGCTGCAGATGTCATCGTCTGGAAAAAGGAAAACTATAGTTATTCTCCTTAGCTGAGATCCTCTGATAACATTTTGCTAATTTTAATAATAATTACTAATATTAAATCTAAATTTCACATGGAGGGAGAGGAAAGAGAGAGAGGGAGAGCAAAAGCTTTACAGCTGGTACTAAGCCAAAAAGGCTTGCTTGCCTTTCAAGGGATTTTGGCTACCGAGGGTCAGAAGCCTGCAGTAAGAATTTTTGGAGGGCAGAGGGAGGGAAATAATTTTCTGTTGGTAGAAGAAAGGTCTCTTGTCTGCATCCTTTGTCAGGGCTATAATGTTGGAAAGCCTGGTCGGGAAGGGAGGGATGTTGGCCATGCTGGATAACCACCAATGGGAAACTATGAGGTGGCAGAACAGGGGAAGAACACTCTCAGCATCAGATCTCTTTACCAAAGACATTTTCTCTAACTGGGTCGCGCTTCTGACCAGCTTTCAGCTATATCCACCGCTGGGGAGAAGCAGGGACTTTCAGCGTACGAGAGCCTTTCATGTCAACGTGTGAAAGTAAAAGTAATGAAGCACACCGAATGCCACCAATGTAAGTGTCACCTCAAATCTCAGAGTGCATTCATTAACTCCACCGCAACAAAATTCTCTGCTGTGTCCTATATTTCCTCTTCCTTGGGATGCATGACAGAGAACGTTCTCATCGCAGCCCTTTGTAGAGAGCTATTAATTAACAGATCACAGTTAGTGACTCGACAGTCAGAAAAGCACACAACTCCTCTTGCAATGGATAAGCAGGATGCTGCCTGGCACAGCAAATGCTGTCCACTCACCAAGTTTTCGATCACCAAGAGTTTGCGTTTACACCACAGTGCGGCACAAGGCAAGGCATGGCTGACGGCTCCGCGGCTATGCCAACGATGCGCGGCCAACACGTTTCTCAGCCGTATCGGCTTTGTGGTTCCGGGAGCAAGTTTTTAGGCGTTTTCGGTCTCCTGCCCCACTGGTGGGGACAACCGCGGCAAGGCGTAAGGCGCTGGTGTGCAAGCACTGCCCGGTCTGCAGCCGGTCATCCAGCCTCCTGCGGGTCTGGGTCACTCGCTGGGGGCTGCGGCTGCGTCTTCTCCAGGAGCACGTGAGGAGACTCTGAACGCCACGGTTTGTTATCGTTCGTTATTTAATTACATCAGCTTCCAGTGTCCTGCCTGGTATTTCACACACCCAGGCAAAGCTCCTACGTGCAAATGGTCTGCTGTAACTACTGTATCAGGCATGCCTGTACCGCAAGATATAATAGCAGCCCATTTACATATGTCGCTCTAAAGTGCTCACACTGAAATTTTACTGCATTCTTCACACTCTTGCACTGACATAAATACACCCACGCAGTACAGGTGGATTTCTGAATTGTCAAGTGTTTCTCTTCCATTAGGAGACTTTTTTTGGAAACAAATTAAGGCCGAATGCACCATGGTTTAAACGTGTTTATTACTTTATTTGGTGTTTTAAAAGCTGTTCTGAAATGTTTTAAACAAGATGATGTGTACCTGTGGAATTCAATATACACTTAATCTGTGGAGGAAATGAATGTCTGACATAAAGATTTAAATCTTTATTTTCCTCCCTTGACGTGGTGGTTGGTGACACAGAAATGTACTTTTTTTTTCCCTTTGACAGAGTAATAAAAATCTCATTATCTCTGAATAGGCAGCAATTTCGTTATCTAATCTTTTTACCAAAAGGTTAGTTAATTAATCAGAAACAAATCCTGATTATTATTTCAATAGAATTAGAAAGACAAATCACCAGAGTACGGCTAAATAGGGCAGGCCTGTGGTTTAACCTGCCTCATTTACATCCAAGTACAATGATTGTCAGGAGCTCGCAGTGAGCAAACAGCCCCAAGAACATAAGCCAGCAGATGGTTTTCTCTCCTCGCTAGCCTTTCCTCTCCTCTAATGCCTCTGATCCCATTACCTCACTGAATCCGTTACCAGGGTAACTGTTAAATTGCTGTGAAAGGCATGGTAATAAAGTAACCTGTCACACTGGCAATAAAAGCAGCAGAATTTTCCTGTTCACTGAACTTTTCAGCTCATCAATACTCACTTTATGGAGAAATTCACCACTACACACAGGTCAGCTGCAGGAATTGTTCCGCGAGGCTTTTGAAAAGCAAACCAAAGTTCATGTAAACATGGGAAAGGTATAAATAAAGACTGGATTCAGAAATGCACACAGAGTTAATGCTTTGCTGTTTACTGTAGAACGTTAGTAGGAGAATAGTGATATTCAGGTTGCTCCTTTTTTTAAGCACACTCTATAAATAACCTTTCCTGCAGACAGGAAGGTGATTAATCCAAATCATTTTGATAGTGTTTAAAACCATAACCTCCATTGCATTGGGATGCTTACCTTTAGCAGATGTACTCTGACCTATTTGTTAAAGTGGATTTTGTTATCGCAGAATAATCTGATGCCAGAAGGATTCATTTAGAAGTGTTTCCCAGCATTTGTCTATGTTCCATTGTTTTACAGACTTTTGAAGCAAGTTTGATATCTTTAACAGGTTTTTGCAATATGTGGCTGTTTCCATTAATAAAACCTTACTAAATGTAATCCTAGAGAGAAAAAACCCCATACAGCCACTGTGCCAGTCCTCCCATCTGAAACGGCTTTTCCTGGTTTTCTAATGTAACATATCCTACTGAGATTCTGATCCAAAAAAAGAAGAAGATTCCTTTTTTTTTTTTTCTTTTTTTCCTAGAAAGACGTGGTAAGAGTTTTTTCCATTGAGCACAGGCACTGTTTGCCACTGATCAGAGCTGAATTTGAAAATGTGATGTGTAAAAACCCTTCTGACTTCAATTTTAAGCTCACAAGAAACTGTAAGAACATGAATGAAAAAGAGAGTGCATATCTAATCCTTGTTATTAGCTATTTGCAGACTCTACACTTTCAGCTCCATTTGGTAATGCCATTAATTATACAGCAGTAACCTTGGAATATATTGGAGTTTGCTTGTTGAGATAACTTCTCTCTCAGTCTCCTTTTTTTAAACCTGCAGATGCTTAAAACTTGTTGGGAAAAATTGAAATTGTTTCTTTGACCAACAGCAAGAGCGAACTACAGGGCCTATTCCAGCTGCAGACCATAAAAGAGAAGTGTCTTTGAATAAGAGCCACATTATATAGTCCTGAGAGTATGGATTTAAAGTAAGGCTCATTGCAGATAAATCTTTGCACACACTCTCTTCAACATTTTAGCTAACCATGCTGAAGACAATACTCTTTGTCAGACTGTTGTGGTAGGGGCTGATTTTACCCTCCTGAATGAAGCCACATTTGTTGCTTTGCTAAAACTTCTTAGAACTCTAGGAGCTGTTTGGGGAGGAAAGGACTAAAAGATTATGTCCTCTTAGATATTTCTACTGCATTCAGTGACCTTTTTTATGATGTCAAATTTTAGTTCCTTGCACAGGCCAGGGTTCGTCCAAATACCGGAATTCTTCAGGGGGAGTTTGTATGAAGAACAAGCAAACTGCACACGAAACGGTGAAGTCACAGCCTTCAGCAGAAATAGATTTACTAACCTGCATAAAATAAAATAATTTATGCTGATCTCTAATCTAGAATTAAACTAGACCATTTCTGAGATTCAGGAAACTCAAAATCTTTCTGCTATCTGATATGTAGAGATAAAAGTGGAAATACGTCTTCAAATAATCCAAAATTCTTGCTCTTTCCATGTAATTAGTAGAGGAATCAATGTTCCCATATGATCTGCAGACCATTTTGCAGGTGTAAAAAGTCACGGTAAGATACTCCGGGCAGAGTCTTCACTCCATACTCTTTTATGTTTGAATAGAGCAAATGTCAGGAAGGGTGACATGCACTTAGAATAAAAGAATTGAGTTTTTAATAGCTGCCATTGTTTTAATTTAAAATTTACTTTAAACTGTGTGCATACTGGATTGTTCACGATTACACTTTGGCAGAATGCAAACATAAATGAGATGTCGACATGGATAAATTCCTTCCTTTGAAAATGTGTATGAATATTCATGAGCAACATTTGTTAGCTCATTTTCCCAGCCCTGTTTCAAATGCACAGAGCAGGGTTTCTGTGCTCTGCGTGAGCCTGTACGGAAAAACCTTCCTGCCACACAGATTCTGATGGTGTAAAGAGGCACAGTCTTTGGATGGCAGCTCTCTACTCCAATTTGATTTCACCCTCCCTTTAGCTGCAACCACATATTCAAAAAACGTCAAGGATTCACACTGGGCTGAATTACAGCTGGCACGGTGTATATTGGCACACCTTGGGTTTGGCTCACTGAAAACTGTAAAGTTACAGCATCAGAAAGAAAAAATGGTGGGAGAAGAGAATTAGAGCTGCTGTCTTCGAAAGAGAAAGAAAGAGGAGTAATTGTGTCCCTCCTTCCACCAGATGCCGTGTCCTTATTATTGTCCTCCTCAATAGCACGTTGTGACTAGACTGGCTATACAGTGTGTAGCCCTTTTCTCCTTGGATTAAATTCATCCCTGTGCAGTGGAGCATCACGCAGCCTCTGCACCACGTAAAGCCCATGCGCAGCTCTGCTTTCAGCCCTTGCGTGCTGCACAAGCCTTGCACAGGCTTTGCACAGGTGTGGATTGCACCTTTCAACTTTAATTCAAAAAGACAAGTGGCTGCGAAAATATCACAGGCTTAGATCCACCAGGCACTGCTGGGAATTTTCCAGCCTCACTGACGAAGGTTACTTTCTAAACGCCGTGGTTAGCCATCAAACAAGAACAGTTTTCGCTGCAAAAATAGCCAAACATTTCCCATTTCTGGTGAGGTCCAGACACACCACCTTCAGTATTTTCATCCCATTCCTAGCTTAGTGACAAATTAAGGCCTGACATCCACCAGAACCAAAGTTTCCACCCTGCCTCCTTCAATTTCTTATGTCTGTTTTAGCTCTTCTCTCTGTTTGGAACAGGAATATTTTCCTTACTCCATTTCTATCGCTGAACATTTCTCACTGCCTGTCATAGCTGCCAGTAATTAAGATCAAGGGAGAAAAAGGAGCATAGAAATGAATTTAAAACATATTGAACTACCCTTTAAATTCATACTTTATAGTGGGCCAAACTCAATTGAGAACCAGATCTAGGGAGAAAAAAAATCCTAACACTGCTGCAGATTTCAATGGAGTTCTATTGATTTGCATCAGTCAAGTAACCAAACTGCTGCGATTTGTCTTGACGAAGTGAAAGAATTGGGAAGGACATCTGTCTCTCAGGGTTACTCTACGGCTTATTTGATCTCACCTATACCTATGATTGATCCTGCTAGCTTGTGTTTTACGCATCTCTTATCCTGTGACAATGGAATAGCGTAAAAGTGCATCTTCCTTTGTTTTCTTTTTTTAACATTTTACACTGTGCTCTCTGTGTTGTCCTTTTTTCATCTACAAATTAAAAATTTACAGCTCTCATATCCAGCATGGGCAATTATGTATGAACATCAATCCAATCACTTACCCTGAAATAAAGGTTTATGGTGCAAGCAGTTTTTGTAGTCCTTCACATTGCCAGAGACTGGGGTGAGGATGGGAGGAGGGACAACAGAAACCCACATCAACCCTGCATTTTTGATGTCGCTGCTGTTTTGTGCTGTGACTTCATGCTCCCTGAAGAAACAAGATGCATCAAGCAGTGCCTAACACACATTCTCTTCAAACATTGGGAATGATTATTTCAGCAAGTTTTAGCTTTCAGCAGCAACATATGTAGTGGCAGCTGTGCAGTAGCGCTTTGAGACCACGGGTACTTTGGAACCCAGTAAGAAAACTGTGACTCGCATGTAAAGAGCAGGAAACAAGGATTTTTCCTCATTCAAAATTGTGCTGAGACTTAGGAAGCTTAAAGGACTAACAAAGCAGTTTGCTTCACCCCCTTGGATCCAACGATCTGCCCTGCAAAAATTTTAATAGATTTTTTGAAATATATGTGAAAAAATATGACCAGTAAAAATCTTCCACAATTTTAGCGGACTGGTTTGCATCAAAGTTTCACACCAAAACTGCATAAGCGTCTTTGATCCCCAGCTAACTTCTTTTCCTCTCCATCTCTTTTATTCAAAATGATCTGTATTATTTTGCTTTCTGTATTTTATCAACAGAAAATTCCTAGTCACAGCCTGAAGATCAAAAATGAAGTTTAATCTTCAGATTGTGCTGCTCATGCTCATAAACCACTCAAGTGCCACTCCTGCTCTCTGTGACAGCACCAGAATCCTTGATTCAGTTATAGGTTACTGTCAATGGGGATCGCGTTTTAATCTGTGTGCAAACAGAGGGATAAACCAGGAACATGTACCCATTCTAAGGATGATACTTTATTACAGTGCATCGTCAGGCAGCATTGCAATAATACAGGCTGGTTTCAGAAAACGCATGAGATTAAATTGTCTGCTAGGTTATGTCTGCCTGTTTTGTACAGACTGGCACACGTACCGCTCTGCTTCTCTGTCATTTATCTGGCTCACAAAGACCCTGATCCGCTACACGTCGCGTGATCACACAAATATCTGTGAGTCTGAAGGATTCGCAGCATTATGCAGGATTAGACCATTATTCTAAAGATGATAGGATTTTTCAAATGCTACTTGGATATGAGATATTATTCAGGGGAGAAATTCCATTGAAATAATCAACATTTTTCTCAAGTGTTAGCACGTTCACGTATCAGGATGTCTGGAATAGGTTTCCACATTTGCCTGTGTCTTTTTAATACTCTGTGTTAAGTGCTTCTTCCATGGTCAATTTAAAGGAAAGGTAACTTTGCAGGCAGCTGGCCGGTCTGTGGCGATGACAGCTTTCCACCATGTTAGAGTAGGACTCCTTTATGAATCATACTGGCATTCCCCAAGCTCCGTTATTATTATTTCAGTTTAGGAAAATGCTTAAACACATGCTTAATTTCAAGACACATGTTTCAAGTACCATGGGATTTCGACATTTGCTTAAGTACTTTCACAAATTGATTAACTGAACGGTGAGGGAGGGACAGCAGCAGAGAGAAAGACTATTTCTGGGAGTAACAACAGCTCTCGCTTGGATAAATTCTGCATTTTTAGCCCACCCGTCTCGCTCCCTCCTCCTTCCTGCTTTCCACCCCTCCAAGCGTGGTGGTCCGAGCGCCGCGGCAGCGTTTGGGTGATGGCAACCACAGCGGCAGAAGGAGGAGGCAGGGGTCTGTCCAGGCATCCTCCCCTTCCCACACGCCTCAGACAGCTTCTGCTCCTGCCCCCTCCGCTACCGAGTGCGGCATCTTGGCCTGTAACACGGGGATTTTCCTGTCAAAAGGGCTTGGCTCATTTCGCTGCACCAGAGAAAAATGTATTTGCATTGTTGAGCCTTTTTCTTTCTGTCTGCCCATCTTTTTTTTTAATACACAGGTTCATTGTATCAAGTGATGCAAAATATCTCGGCATAGCTGCATGGCGTAATGAAAATTAGAACAATCTCTTTTGGGAAGGAGGGCAAAGTGTCTTGGCACCGTGTGAGAGCAAATAGCAGCTCATTCAGTGCTCATATCATCTATAAACCACCAGTAACCCATTTGTCAACTACCGGAATCATTTTAACACACCTCAATAAAAAACTGTATTACTTTGATATCTAATGTGATTAAGGTTCTAAGCTTGTACTTTATTAAATCTCTGTGGTTCCTTCTTGTCATTTCCTTTGAATAGCTGTTACCAAAAAAAAAAAGCAAATTTAAACAGATTAATTTAAAATATACCAGAATGAGTTATCAGAGAAGAAATAGGGAATATCCCCTGAATAATGATGTTTTATTCAGGCACAAGGACCTTTCACAAGCTGCACTTCCAAAGGAGCTCCTACAGTTGTCTCAAGTTACAGACATTTCACACACCGGGGGAAGGTTGAATGGAAAGGTATGTGAAAAAACAAATGGTTTGCTTCCCATTGGAATAGTTAGAGCAGGGTTTGAGGGCTTCCTTACAGTGGGGGCCATTTAAAAGCCAGCATTTGTCAACAGGTACTGCACAGTTACCGCAATTGTTTCCTGCAAAGCTCTGGTGCCTCAGACACAGCTCGGTGACAGCTCTTGGCAAACGCTGACTTTTAAGTGGCAACCAGTATAATTATGGCATTCATGAAAGTGAGAGATGAACAGCGTTGACTGAAAAGGAGCCAGGTATCATATCGCGTGGGCTAGTGCCATGCCTGCTTTCCCACACCGTGCTGCCAACGCCGCTCGGTCCTGAGCAGCGGGGTGCCTGCCATCCCAGCCCTGCACCGCTCAGGAGCAGAAGCTATCTTTTTTTTTTTTTCCCCCCTCAACTTTACAGTGGGTTTTATAATGAGATGGTTTTGAAAGGACAAGGATGAGAGGTCACCAAGCATGTTTCCATGCTTAACATGAAAGTGAAACTCGACTAATCTGCTCTCGTTGTTCACGTTTTCCTCTGGTCTGATGGAGATCAAGAAATTAGGAGGCTGACAAAGATGGCACAAATCTGGGTGGATATAGGTCAGGCCACACATGTCTTAAAACAACTCGCTTTACAATAGCATCCATTTGTCAGATGTATTCTCTTCTTAAGAGCAGGATTAATTCACATATGAGCTAAAACTCATATATAGGAGGGATTTTGTCATATGAGCTAAACTTTTACACTGACATTCATCAAAAACACTTGCATTGAAAAGAGTCCTATTTAATTTGCAAAGACAACGTCTGGAGGTCAGATTTAATGTTAGTCATGTATTAATGTTATCCTTGTGTGTTCGTTATCTGTTGTGAACGACTGTTGCTACGGTCCACAGGAAAAAAAAGGAGGACACTGGTTTGTTAATGAAGAGTATCCTCTGTGCTAAGTGGCTTAATTAAGGCTACACAGACCAGCTGAATTTCAGCACTTCGTTCTTTCACCATGCTGTGAATGTAGCATGATACAGTCTGTCGTCATGCTAATGTTCAATATGTGAGTAGTTGTTCATCTGAATAGTTTCATTGAAATCAATGGGCCTAACTCACATGAGTAAGGTCTTACAAGGCTGGAATATATTTATATTCATATTGAAACCATGACTTCCTTGTTCACTGCTGCTTCGTTTGCCTTATTAATCTGCTGGCATCATCCCTCAGTTTCACTGAGGCATATCCAAAGCAGGGAAATGAAGCACTTTGTGTAATTTTTGGGGACTCCAAACAGTCACTTAAATTCAGATAGTGAAAGTCTGCTGAACCGAAGACAATTACCTGAGAAGCAAACTCATTGTTTCATCTATAAGTCATTATTTCTGTGGCAGTAGAGAAAATGAAAACTAAAATATTTATGGCTCCTAATACCATACTTTTCAGTGTACTCCTACTTGTGTTACTGCATATTACACCTTCCCATATTTAGCAAGGCAAACCTGCATAAAAAAAGCAGTGCTTACTCAGGATTGCTGGTGTATGAGTTTACAGATAACCAGCACAGGTTTCCTTTCTGCAAACATTGCATTGTCCATTCACATTTGGCTGCCTTTGACTGGTGCTTCTCATGGGGAAGGGTCAGGATTGTGTTCTAAATACTCACTTTTTCCTATGATTTATCCACGGTGCTGCCTGGTTTTTTGCTCCATGGATTTATGTTGTCTGTATGAACATACAACACAGACTAACCCGTTTTGTCTGTGCCAAGTGTGTACTGCCTATGCATGAGGGCACATACTATCATGAAAGTTGGAGCCATCATTCTCAGACATATGCTGGCATCAGACCCTTATATACCTTTATATGAATGTAATACAGCCAAACACAGCTAACAGGGAATTGCCCTAGTGTGAGGCCAACCCCTGTGTAGTCAAAAGGCACCATGACAGCCGGTGTGCCACCGCCTTTGAGACCATTAACCGTAAAGGATGAAATATGGCCACCATACAATCCAATTAACCTAAGCATCATCTCTTGAAAACTTGGTCTGTGGCACTCTTGTTTTCCTCAGAGAAAAAGGAAAATTGTCATAATCATCTTTTTCAGCACATTTCAGTACTGAAGGTCACTTTGAGATTCCTGGATGGAGTAGCAGCAAAATGATGGGAGATAATTTTTTCTTATATTTGTGCAATCTACTTGTACTGGTTAATTATATCTTAATCTCATTTTCTTTCAGAAAAGAAAAAAAAGGAGAAAAAAAAAGACAAGACAATAAAAATAAGAGAGAAATAGCTAACAAACAAAACAGGACAAGAGACATAGAAGCAGTGATACCCAGATTCCTTTTCAGATGAGGTTATTAAAACTGATTAGGTAAACATACACACACAGTTATTTTGTTATATTTTCAGTGTTATAATAATATTTTAATTTTATGATTACATTTTATGACATTATTATTATTATTCAAATTTGTAAATTTGAAAAAAAACACCCCACAACTCTCCACCAAAAATAAACAAAGTGCCTATTCAAACAGTGCCTGCAACAAATTATGCCAATTCACTAAGACACAAGACTAAAATTAGGCCAAAAAGGAGGACAGATGAAAAATAATCAAGCTAAAAATAACTGGGAAAAAACCCACAGTAGACAAGCAGGAAAGAAAATGTAGGAATTAGAGATTTTATAGACACTTTTAAGATTTGCTTAAAATGGTTACTCTGACAGCATGTTTCTGTGTGTTTCTGTTATTTTGTTGACAAAGGACTAAAAGTTAATTCTGTAGTACCTGAATTTGATCTCTATGGAAAGTTCCAAGATCAAAGCTTCTGTTCAGCCCACATTTTGCTGCCCTGGGAAAATAATAATAAAAAAACTCTCCTCGTAGCAGCAATACAGCAATCATGCTGGGTCATGAAACTAATTATGTTTTGTGATGGTGGAAATTCTCCATTTCTGTGTGAAGGGGCACTGCTGCATGATAGATGAATGTTGGAAAGGCAGTACTTTGTGCTCTTTCATCTCTGTCACTGCATATTTATTCTGACTCTACTCCTAAATTATTCATTTTCTTTAAGCAATCAATATTAATAATCTGATTTGCTCCTTGGCATTTTTAGTCACACTTCTGTTTAACTGACTGTAAATAAAGGTCACTTGGAGGCTTCCTGCTGCTGTTCTGAAGGTCCTTGTCTAATTAATTCCCAACACTTTTTTTCCCTGTGACTCTGATTAGCAGTTGCAATCAAGTTCAGCAATTAGCTGCCTCTTTGCACAGTGATTTGCTCACTCCACCTCCCTGTATAAAGCTACATTTGGTCTCTACTCTACAAAGGCATAAGGAGGAATTTAAATTCATTTGTTTTGTGTTCCCTGACCATGCAGAACAGATCAGATTTGTCACTGCTTGTACATAACCTTTGCCTATCTACATCATACCTACTCATCATCCTGATCCCCCAACAGACATCATAAACGTAATGAACGGCCTCACCAAGAACCTGCTTGTGATATGCCTAATGTCAACCTCTTGTATCAACAAACAGCTACAGCTCGTCAAATCATTCTTAGTTATTTAATAGCTCCTCTGGTTTAGCTTACATAAAATGACTTTAAAAAAAGGGGTTTGCTTCATATTTAATGGATTTATCTTAGTCTGCTTGGGGCCTAGGGACAAGCCCCAGATTTAAACACTTTTGGATATCTAATTCCAGGTCACAAGAAGACACAGATCTTATTTATTCATGCTAGAGATTGAGAAATAATTATCCTGGTGAACTCTCTTTGTCTTTAATTCCTACAACCATGGAAAAGTTGTTGGAAATTTCAGTACTGTGTTAATTATTAAGAGACACTCCAGTCAGGAGGCTTGTCTACTTTGTAGTTGAAAGTGGAAAAAGGAGACAGTCACCTCCAGGTACTCTTCAGCAAGTATGTATTTGAAAAGCAAAGAACAAGTGATAAAGAATTATAGTAAGCATTACAGAAATGTCATGAGAACTTTTTACAGGTCTCCCCAATTAGTCTCAGTGTTCTCCATTCTTATTATTGCATCCTGGGTAACAATTTCCAGGCAATGCCTTTTAATTAAGTATTTCTGCAAAAAAAAAGTTTTAGTTTCAGGCTTGTTTATAAATTCATCAATGGAAAGGCTTCTAATTCAAACAGTGATTCAGCATGGATAATTAATTCAGACAGAACTCTTTCCATTGAGCAGAAAACTAAGACGTGTGCACAAGAGAAACCCTTTTTTAGCTGAAGTCTCTTTCAATGCATTCACAGTTGTTCAATGAATCTACAGGCAGATTGTAAAAAGGTGATAGAACTGCACCTGTGAGAAGGTCTACCATGTCAGTACTTGTACCCACAATGTTTTCTGTTAGTATTATTATTTTTTTTTGCATGCTGGTCCTTGACAAGTAAGCAAACAGTAGGACTGACAAACACTATCAGATTGGAATGGATATCTCTGAATACATCTTTAAGACAGACTCTAGGGAAAAAAAATTACAGGTTTAAATTCCCACATATTGGGCATAAGGATGTAAACTATTCACAACTCACTACAAAAATACAATCATATTTCACAACTCACTACAAAAATACAATCATATTTCATTTTGGCCTTGTAGTTCTTGGAGCTTAGGGGAGTTTTGTATTGGTGGGTTTAAGTGCCCTGAAAAAGAGACAGATCAGAACTTAACCTGGTTACTCCTTACTTGTAATTTAGTAAGCATATAAAAGCAGTTACTTAAACCATAGTCCACTTCTACTGCTAGCATCTACAGAGCCCCTCTTCTGACAGCAGCAAGCCAAAGCATGCATGCCCTAAACAAGTAAATTTTCTTTCTCCTTTCTCTTCTGGCAAGTGTACTTATTCGATCTCACAGGGGATCTGATAGCATTCCCCAGCTCCTAAAGCAATTCTTTAGCACTCATTGAAATGTGCTGTAAGCGAAAGGCAGCAAAGCTGACTGGTGTTTGCATGCAGAGACGGGCAACCAAGGCCCTAAGCACAGGCAGTCTGCTTCCTCAACGTGTAATGCACAAAATGAAGGCTAGAAGCAACAATTAAGTCACTCTTGGACTGATCACTTAATGAAGATAAATACACAAAATAGGCCATTTGTTGGCATGATGATATCATGAATTATTGTATAAAACATCCGGTGCTTGAAATATAGACATGTACACACAGCGAAGCACTTGTGGCTGCAGTGGTTAGGGCTGTAAAACTCGCACACTCAAAACAGATCACTCGTTTCTAGGGTGGCAACTTTCCATGTTTGGTCTCATCCCAAAAGTGAGCATCTTGGAACAGTTTTAAAAAATTTTCTTTCAGCTATTTGAGATTTATGAGAACGAAACATATTATTCTTACTGAACTAAAAAACCAAACTTTTCCCAAGGAAATAAATTATGAAATCTATTAGTGAGGAGTATGTGCCTAAGGAAATATGAAAGCAACCCAAAGCTATTGTTAGAGTCACAAATGTTTGAAGGCCCGCAGTGGTGAATTACTCTTCAGTCAAAAATGTATGTGATGTACACAGCTTTCCTTCACCAGCTCTTTCCTGTAGTTTTTCTGAAGTTATGTGTGTGGAGAACATGGTAACTTGTTCTTGCTTGTTTAGGGTCTGTTGCATGAGATCACATATCATTACTGTTTTCTCTATAGGACATAAAATATCCATCAGATTTGGAGCAAAGTACTCACAGTAGAGAAACATGCTGTCTATGTAACCTTGGAAAAAAGATTTAGCTCCTCACATTTGTGTAATAGCATTTATAATTACTCATCAGGGAGGTATTATTTATGAAAGCCTTCCTGAATGTAATGCCTTGCAAACATGTAAAGGATTAAATAGATATTTGTTGCCTTGTGCTTGGAGGAACAAAACAAGCTGTACAGGGAGAACTTTTTCCTGCTGGCCCAGGTTTTTTTCCTTCCTCTGAGCCCTGTGTGCACAGCAGTGGCTGAGGCTGAGGAAGCAGAGGAAAAGCAGCGATGATGGGTGGTCTGGAAGACACTGTCTGCACCATATCCTTTCTTCATAAACATAGCAGTTATTCAGGAGGATGGCTCACTGGAATGACACTTGAAATCTTTACTCTCTGTTGGGAGTTCACATCCCAGTAAGACGTGAATTGACCCTTTACTTTCATTCTCTGTGAGGATGGTTTTATGTCATTTATTGTAATTTTTCCACAATGTATTCCACAACGGAATTTTGTATCTATCCTCTGATACTGTGTGCAGTTTATGGAGTTGGTGCAAGAGAAGAAATCTACCTGCATTTGCAAAACATTCTGCCTTTCTTTGACTGTTGTCCTCTACAGAAGCTATGGCAGTGCTGTGGTACTTTGTATATTAGTCATGTTCAGAATGAAAGGCCTTAAATATTGCATTTGTGCCTGCTATATGGGAGATGTTGTCTCCCAGGGTACAGATTTAAACTAATGATAGTGAATAGTAATGACTGTTGCTTAACTGAAACATCATTACCATGAATTTGTCTAGCAACAAATAGATTAATGGTGATTAAGCAGCTAGTTTTAACATGGTTGATCTTTTAATAAATAAGTTACAAAGTGAAGATGAAAGATATTTTCTGTTGTTGTTAAAAAGGTTCTAGATTGTTTGTTCTGGCAATGTTGAACATGGACAACTGAGTTCACAGACTGCGCTGATACCTACCTTGAAAAAGAAACTAAGAAAACATAATTACATTATTTGCAAACTGTAAAAGATCAAAGCCCATGTATATCTTGTAACTTATTCTGATTTTCTCCCTCTCTTGTACCTAATTTTTCCTTTAAAAATACTTTAAGAAATTAAATGCAAAAAGATACTGTGTTCATGCAACATTAAGTGAACTCCTCAAATGTCAAGAAATGCCAAAGTTAAGGATGAATGCACAACTATAAGACTATCCTCCTGTGTGTGTCTTATAATAGTCTTCAGTTACACCATCATACAGAACAATGTAAGTTATATGCCAGGCAAATAGACTATGAAAGTCATCTGAATGAGTGTTCCTCCTACCTTGGGGTATGAATAATATTTGATTAAAGAGACAAGGAAAATAAAACTACTTGGGGCCTAAAAAAAAAAAAAAAGAAAAAAAAAGAAAAAAAAAAGAAAAGAAAAGAAAAAAAAAGAGGAATGTTGACCTTTCAGAGCATTCACCTAAGAGAACACAGCTGATTGCAGTCTAATATCTTTGCTTCTATCTACTGCTACTCATGAAGTAATGGTAGTTGTGAACGAGGTAGAGTTTGTAATTTCTTGCATCCTTCTCCTTCCTGTACAAGAAATCCTCAGGGCACATATTCAGTCATTGTCAGTGATCCGTCCCCCTCCGTCCTGTAGTGGAGAAGTAGTCTGAACTGCAAAGTAAACTTGATTAGTTGCTAATTCAGGGATCACAGAGAAATGCCTTTTTCTGTGGAGGAGCCTAGTAAGGGTACCTAAAGGGTTCTTTCCCTTTCTTACAAAATCCTGAAAGCTTTGTTATACCTTAATGAGGAACAAGAACAGATTCTTCTTTTAATTTTACAGATGGCACTGTAGTTTATAGTCACTGTATAGTGTGGTATTGGGTCTGGCTGAGATGGAGTTAATTTTCCCCGTCACAGCCCTCATAGTGCTGTGCTTTGTAGCAGTAGCTTAGAACGGTGTTGACAACACACCAGTGTTTTGGCTACTGCTGGGCAGTGCTGGCACAGCATCGAGGCCGCCTCCCCAACACTCCCCCTCACCAGTGGGCTGGGGGTGGGCAAGATCTTGGGAGAGGACACAGCCAGGACAGCTGACCCAAATTGGCCAACGGGATATTCTGTACCAGGAGGAAGAGGGGGAGATTAGTTTTTTACAACGCTTGTCTTCTGGAGGAACTGCTATGCATACTGAAGCCCTGCTTCCCAGGAAGTGGCTGGACATTACCTGCTGATGGGAAGTAGAGAATAAATATTTTGTTTTCCTTTGTTTTTATGCATGGCCTTTGTTTTTGCTTTATTAAACTGCTTTTATCTTGACCCATGAGGTTTTTTCCATCTTAATTTCTCCCCTCCCTGTCCTGCTGAGGAGGGGAATGCAGAGTGGCTTGGTGGCACCTGCCATCCAGCCAAGGTCAACCTATCACAGTCCTTCATGGTGCCCAATGTGTGGCACGAGACAAAAGCAGTTTTACATTAAGCATGCTACAACTATAGTAGTTATTAAGTAACAAACTCCTGTGTGGGTCACAGAGCTTGTTGGCTGCACTGCTTATCTCTTTATTTAGCTGAGATTGGGAACATGTTAATACAAATAATGGTTACATGCTCTACCCTGGCATTGGTGGCCTTTCTGTGCTGGGGGAGATATTTTGTGGGGAGGCTGAAGGAACCTGGGAACATGCTAATACAAACAGTGACTAAAAAAAATGAAGGCCGGGTGAGAGAAAAGGGTTTGTGAATAGCAGGAATATTGACTCTTGGTAAAGGTAGGAGGGATGCAAATTTGTCACAGAAAGTCTATTCCTTTGTTATTCTTCTGTGTGCATGGACCAAGAAAAATTAATCACAATATTCTATGGAAGAATCTTGTGGAACTGCTGCAATGTAACTGTGATATAACACATGCTTCTGAGTACAGCTAAGACTTTCATAGGTGGTCTTACAGCACCAGGGCACTCTAACAAATTGTGTGAAGTATTAGTGCAAATGTTACAGGAATATGGTTTTTCCTGGAGAGCATAAGAAGCTAATTCTGTTCAGAACAGTTTCAATGACTATACCAAGATCTCTCTGATGCACTAATTTTGGCATAAAAACAGATCAGAAAATACACATTCACAGAATCACAGAATCAGAGAATTACAGAATGGTTGAGTTTGGAAGGGACCTCTGGAGTTCATCTGGTGCAACTCCCACACTCTAGTGAGTTACCCAGCGCCAGTTGCACAGAACCATGTCAGACCAGTTATCCTCAGGGTATTCAGCCCCCTGAGCTGGAAGACAGGGATGGAGAGCACAATAAACTCCCCTTAATCCAGGAGGAAGCAGTTAAGGACCTGCTACACCACCTGGGCACCCACAAGTCTATGGCACCTGATGGGATCTACCCGAGAGTACTGAGGGAGCTGGCAGACGAGCTTGCCAAGACACTCTCCATCATTTATCAGTCTTGGTTAACAGGGGAGGTCCCAGACAACTGGAAGCTTGCCAATGTGAAGCCATTTACAAGAAGGGCCGGAAGGAGGATCCTGGGAACTACAGGTCTGTCATCTTGACCTCGGTACTGGGGAAGATGATGGAGAGGTTCATCTTGAAGGGTGCTCACAGGACATGTGCAAGACAACAAGGGATCAGGCCCAGCCAGCATGGGTTCATGAAAGGCAGGTCCTGCTTGACGAACCTGATCTCCTTCTGTGACCAGGTGACCCACCTAGTGGATGAGGGAAAGGCTGTAGGTGTTGCTACCCGGCCTTTAGTAAAGCCTTTGACAGCGTCTCCCACAACATTCTCCTGGAGAAGCTGGTGGCTCATGGCTTAGACAGGTTTACTCTTCACTGTGTAAAGAGCTGGCTGGACGGCCAAGCCCTGAGAGTTGTGGTGAGCAGCGTTAAATCCAATCAGCAGCTGGTCACAAGTGGTGTTCCCCAGGGCTCAGTTTTGTGGACAGTCTTGTTTAATATTGTCATGGTTTAGCCCCAGCCGGCAACTAAGCACCACGCAGCCGCTCGCTCACTCCACACTGGTGGGACAGGGGAGAGAATCGTAAGAATAAAAGTGACAAAGTTCATGGTTTGAGATAAAGACAGTTTAATAGGTAAAGCAAAAGCCGCACATGCAAGCAAAGAAAAAACAGAAATTCATTTACCACTCCCCATGGGCAAGTGGGTGTTCAGCCATCTCCAGGGAAGCAGGGCTCCATCACGCCTAGGGGTTTCTTGGGAAGACAGACACCATCAGTCTGAATGTCCCTCCACCCCCTCCTTCTTCTTCATCCCAGCTTTATATACTGAGCACGATGTCATATGGTATGGAATATCTTTCTGGTCAGCCTGAGTCAGCTATACCAGCTGTGTCCCCTCCCAGCTTCCCATGCACCCCCAATCTTCTTGCTAGCAGGCCAGCATGAGAAGCTGGACTGTCCTTGACTACTTAACAACAACTCAAAACATCAGCACATTATCAATGTTTTCTCATCCCAGATCCAAAACATAGCCTCACACTAGCTTCTATGAAGAAAATTAACTCTACCCTGGCTGAAACCAGGACAAATATCTTTATTGATGATCTGGGTGAGGGGATTGAGTACTCCCTCAGTAAGTTTGCAGATGACACCAAGTTGGGTGGGAGTGTTCATCTGCTCAAGGGCAGGAACGCTCTGCAGAGGGATCTGCACAGGCATTTGTACATACCTCATTTGTATGAGGTTTAACAGAGCCAAGTGCCAGGTCCTGCACTTGGGTCACAGCAACCCCATGCAATGCTACAAGCTTGGGGAGGAGTGGCTGGAAAGCTGCTTGGTAGAAAAGGACCTGGAGGTGCTTGTTGACAGCTGGCTGAACATGAGCCATCAGTGTGCCCAGGTGGCCAAGAAAGCCAACAGCGTCCTGGCCTGTATCAGAAATAGTGTGGCCAGCAGGAGCAGGGAAGTGATCGTACCCCTGTACTCGGCACTGGTGAGGCCGCACCTTGAATCCTGTGTTCAGTTTTGGGCCCCTCACTACAAGAAGGACATTGAGGTGCTGGAGCGTGTCCAGAGAAGGGCAACGAAGCTGGTGAGGGGGCTGGAGCACAAGTCTTATGAGGAGCGGCTGAGGGAACTGGGGTTGTTTAGTCTGGAGAAGAGGAGGCTGAGGGGAGACCTTATTGCTCTCTACAACTGCCTGAAAGGGGGTTGTGGTGACGAGGGCACTGGTCTCTTCTCCCAAGTAACCAGCGATAGGACGAGAGGAAATGGTCTCAAGTTGAGCCAGGGGAGGTTTAGATTGGATATTAGGAAAAATTTCTTCCCTGAGAGGGTGGTCAGGCATTGGAACAGGCTGCCCAGGGAGGTGGTGGAGTCGCCATCTCTGGAAGTGTTCAAAAAACAGGACATGGTTTAGGGAACATGGTGGCGCTGGATTAATGGTTGGACTTGATGATCTTGAAGGTCCTTTCCAACCTTAGTGATTCTCTGATTCTGTGATTCTGTAAATCTACCCTCCTTCAGTTCAAAGCCATTACCCTTTGTCGTATTGCAACAGGCCCTTATAAAAAGTCCATCCCCATCTTTCTTAGAAACCCCCTCTAAGTACTGGAAGACTGCAGTAAGGTCTCCCTGGAGCCCTTTCCTCACCAGGCTGAACAACCCCAACTCTCTCAACCTGTCCTCATAGAGGAGGTGTTCTATCCCCCTGATCATTTTTGTGGCCCTCCTCTGGACCTACTCCAACAGCATACAGTGTTTCCTGGGTTTGTTCCTCCCTTGCACTTCCCCTTTCTAAACTTCATGAGGTTCCTGTCTGCCCCTTTATCCAGCCTGCTGAGGCTGCCTGGATGGCATATCAAGTCCTCCTCCCAGTTTGGTGTCATTAATTTTTATTCTTGTTTAATTGGAAAAAGTTTGTCTCTCAGCTGAATTTTCAAAGCGCAACATGTTTTCCTCATACGAACTCAGGAGCTTTGTAGCACTGAGGGTATCCAGATGTCCATTAGTGGAACCCCCCCAATTCTTCCCTCCCAGAGACTATGTATGCAGCCCTGTTTGAACCCAGGCCTACCCAACTTAAGGTCGTATTAGGTCCTAAAGGACCACTCAAAAGTACACCACAGTTCTCAGAGGAGATACAATAACACGCAGATTACACCACCAGTGACACAAGGTCAGGTGTAGACAGTTCTAGGAAATATCTGTAAGTGCAACCAACTCCCTGCTTTAATATTAAAGGTACAGATGGGAGATAGAAAAGTTCATCTGAGGATCTGTTTTGCTCTTCCCATCATGCTGCTGTTAGCTCTTACTTCTGCTTGTTATGTTAAATGTGCTGGCAGATGGGATTACTCTGACCCAGCTCTCCCTTCCTAGTGTTTCCATGAGGTGCATGCTTATCAGACCCTGGCAAGCTCCTGTGTCTCAGGAATGAAAGGACAAGGAATAACCTCTGAGGCCCTGTGGCAGACCAAAGCAAATGCAATGAACAACTGCCAAGAGGGAGGACTCTCTTGACCTTTAAATAAAATGATTAAAAAGAAATATATGCTTTAAAAGCAAGCCAAGAAGAAGCAATCAAGATTCAGCCTGGAAGAAAAGGTATTTGAGTTGAATGTCCTACACAATAAGAGATACCATTTACATACATGACGAAAATATTAGAAGGAATACTAGACGGAAAGCTTAAGAAAGATAAAAGTTCTGTGGCCAGGACATATTCACATATGGAAGAGTTTCCATGTTTTATATTAATGTTGCTAGATTGTTTTGATTTCTGATGATAACTTTACAGCTCCAGGAAATGCATATGCCACAGTATATTGCTTCTTCTGCTCAGTCTCAATTACTTCCTTCTGTTTATCAATACCCAAATAAATCCAATTTCAGTGACAGACTCTAAGAAGGAAGCATCACCGTGAAGATTATGAAGAAAAATTGCATAGCTATAAAAGTAGATAATCTATGAATGACAAATTAACCCCCAAACAACTCCCACTTTATCCTCACTAGTGAGAATGAATTTTTTCCCTAACTGCAGTATTTAATCTATTCTTTGTGCCTTAATTTTACAAAACATAATAAAAATTGTGTGACAAAGCTCTTCACTTTAAAGTTTTTACAACAGTATCCGACCTTATAGACATACATGGCTATTTCTAAACCTTTGATACTCCATTTTCAAAGAGAAATTAATAACCATTATTCTGAAAACATTCATTCAAAGATTCATATGAGGGGTTTTTTTAAAAGCTTTTTTAGTCAGCTGACAAATATTTTCCTTCTTTCCTCAATACATGATATTAGGCTCACTATAGCATGAAAATTGTCCATTTTAATTCAACCATGACAACTGTTTAATAAGCAGCTACAGAAGAAGTTTCCCCAATGACTGGCCACATAGACTGCTTGTAGAACCAGAACCTCCCTTAAGACTATCTCTTGCAGTGAGAGGCTGTTTGGTCCTCAAGAGAAAGTCATGTCCCTTTTCATGTTCCCAACTATTTTAAACATGATAGACAAGGATTTTCACTTAATTCTTATGCTTGATCAAGCATTCATTGCTTTTATATCTGTAAAAGTAGTTTAACAATTTTAATGTTTGTTTCATGATGGTTTCCATTAATTTTTTGACATCTGACATCTCTGAAGATGTAGGTACCAATAACTGTTAAGCATCTACCAGACTGGTGATTGTTGGCCCTTAAAGTTCCCTTTGTAGCTAATGCACCTTATAATGAATTTTAATAAGTATTTTCTGCTTTGTAATGTAGATAGCTTAGTTCTTTAGCTTTTTAGAAGAAGCATTCTTCTCTTAGTTTCCTTAGGTTTTAGAGAGATAAATGGCAAAGTACATTTTTTTCCACTTCTGTGAAGGAAATAACATTTTAAAAGTAGATGAGGTGTGAAGTACTTTTCCAGTGCTCTGTATCCACTCTTGGCTTTCATCTACATAGGCAGTTTGGATTGTGTGAAAATATATAAACCCCATTGTGACAAGTGAGAACTACTGCAAGTGCTTTTTAACTTAAACATTTAAGTTAAAACATTTTAAATCCGATAAAGGCAATCTGTATACAAAGGGAAAACTATTCATGGAAGTTAAAACACTAAAGTTCAGGAAAAAAATCGAGAAGGTGGACAGTCCGACCTGCTTAACCAGTACATTCCATTTTCATATTTCAGACTCACCTGTAGAAAATAGGAAGAGAAGTTCAATACATCCCCGCCCCCCCCCAACTCTCCCGGGTTGTTTCTTTTCCATGATTTTGGCTTTAGAATGGTTGGTCTTTGTTATGGTGTGGAAAACCTTTGTTTTGTCTTCTGTTTACTAAGTAGATGATGATAATGGTGCTGCCTCCTTCAGTGGCCTCCTTGTAGGCTGTCCTATGTTCTCCAGTCCACTCACAGCTTGTAATTTTCACCTTCCACCCCATTCATACTAATTTCAATCCCCAGGATAACAGGTGGTCAACCAACATCGCTGCTTTCATGCTCTTCATCTTTCCTGATAAATGACAGCTCAAGCTATTCTCTTGAGCATTCTTTGGACTCTTATCTGATTCTCTGTGCTCTTCTCACAGAGGATCTCATTCAAAGCCTAATGAAGCTCAGGGCAAATCAGTAATGACATTAATAGTTGCAGAAGGTCATGAAGGCTTGTGTTATCTCTTTTGTCCCAATGATTCCCATCTTTCTCTTTTCACCTGTAACCCTCCATTTGACCACAGACCTCTCAACTCAAACTTATGTCTTCCAAAATATCTAAAAATAAACCATTTCTCATTCAGCCTTTTTTTTTGTCTCTGGTGCTCTCAGTTCACACTTGTCTTTTCATTTTTCATTTCACTGACCGTATGAATACTCTTAAATCTTATTTTTAACTTCTTCCAATTAATTTAAAACTTATGTCATCCTCTCTACCCTTTTTCTCTCACTCTGACCTCCTTTACAACTCAAATGTGGACATATTATACCCCAAAAAAGGCACTAATAGTCTTCTTATCTTTCTGATCATGCCTATCCTGTCTACAAGTCTGCTCATAAACTTCTTCACTCTCTGCATTCAATTTATATGTGTTAAATATCTTCAAAATGGAGATTCCTCAGTTTGCACAGCTTCCCACTTTTCTGTGTTGCCTTTGTCTCCTGTCATTCTCTTTTACTTCATCCAGTCTGTTAAGCATCAGATTCCTCACTTAGGCAAGTTTACATGCCCCAAGTTTGCATGCTCTTCTTTTTCAAATCATTCAACAAAATATTTTGCTCTTAAATCTTTTGTTTCCAATAGGGTTTTCTAATAATGTGAAGACACATGAATTAAAAAAAGAGGTACATGCTGTGTAACAACAAACCATATAGATCATTTAATCACTTACCTGTTTTCCTTTTCATGGTTCCCTTCTCCCTTCTGTTTTTACATGTGTTGCTAACTATCTAATATTTATTAACTTTTCCAATACACCTACTTATACCCTGCACATCCTCCCTTCCTCCTAATTATTTGATTCTTCACATATAAAACACAGATCAATTAACTGGCATGGTTCTCTATCTAGTCTGTAGACTATATCGATTTCCATCTATGTTGGTTATTTTGTGAGAAAAAAGTGAATATTCTTGACAGATTTTCTAGTAGGTAGATCTCAGCTGCCGCAAGCTTATATTAATTTGCACACTAATATATTCTGTAGATCTAAAGGACAGTGTTCTGACAGGATTAGAATTGACTTGTTTTTAGGGACAGTACAACTGTGTTAATTTGTATGAACAGAGGGCACAATTAAAGAAGAGGTCATTTGGACAGATTGCCCTTGTTCTCTAGTGTTCCTTGAATTCTGAAAACAGACCCTGGGGACAGGACCAAGCCTTTGGGCAGGAGCAACAGACTAGTGGGGAAGTCTGAGTGAGGGATCATGGAGTGGGGAAGAACTAAAGAGGAAAGATCAAAAAGCTGCTTCCACCACCATCTCTCAGGGTAAAATAGCCCTTTCCAAAGTATGACCTAAATTGAAAAGAAAAGAAAATCTAAATATTTTAGATAATATTTAAATATTTTAAAAACAAGGGTTTTTTATAGAGTTTGATACCCATCTATATCCAAGAAATCTGTATTTCTTAGTATCACTGTATGTTTTGTAAGTCCTTTTCTAGTCTGTACAAATCTTTTTGAGATTGTATTATATATTGCCCTCCAGGAAAGATCTTCTTTGAATTTATCAGTCTTTGATCAACATCCTTGTCACAAGTTTACTATCAAGAGAAATGTTTCTGTCCAGTTCTCACAGTTTCTAAATCTGTAGACACTCTGGAATGAACAGTTGTAAGACTCATCCACAGTTTATTTTAATCTCATGAAATAAAAATTAATAATAAAAATAAAATTTATTACTTTTCAGTTAAATACTTTTGGTTATCATTTCCTTTGTGAAATTGCAATTAGCTAGAGTTATATTTTAGGGTTTGGATTCTGGTTCTTAATCTCTTTTTTTAGTCTTATTTCTACAAAGGAAAGGGGATAAAATAGAGGAGTGATGTGCATATATAATTTTTGGATAATATTTACATCCCCATAAATATATACACACATATAGACATTTATAAAATCAATTACAAGCACACAGCTATTCTAAAACTATTCTTAACTGTAGTAAAATTAATAGGAATTCTCTCCACTTATTAAAATACAGGGAGTAATGTATATTATTTTCACCAATAAGTTTGTGAGTAAATAGTGATTTAACCCTGTTTCCCTAATTTAGCCTCTTCTGTAGCTCAGTCTGAAGAAACTCAGATGAAAAATGGCCATTTAGAAAGATTCCTTTTCAATCTGGAGAAAAAATAGCTACACAGACTTCAATTTAGCAATATCCAGACTTTTTCTATATATCCATTAATATGTCTCAGATTATCCTATTTAAAAGCTCACTAGTGGCAAACCTTCTGCCTGTCCAATAGGCTAGGCAGTGCTTGTGCGGGGGAAAAAAAGCTGCTCTTAATGCAGCCAAGTCATTAACCTAGAAAAGAGGAGATCTAGTCTTCAGCTGTCCCCTTTATGAGATCTTATGGCAAATTCTCAGGCTTGCTTAAATAAACCAACAGGCCACAACAGCGCTTGATGTCAGAGGAATATACTGGTTGTTCATGTTCCCACAGCCTGCAAAAATACAGGAAGACGATCCGACACCACTAGAATGGGAAGCCCAGCTCCCTGCCTCTGCCCTAGCACATCCGAACCGCGTGGGGGGAACCCACCTACAAATGTGGACAGAGGGAGATCAGAGGAGGCCGTAGGCCACCGAGGTGATGAACAGAAGTAGGCAGTAGCTCTAGCAAAAGGGAAGAAGGAAGGAAAATTATGGAAGGGGGAAGGCATGCAGACTACAAGGCTTACAGCAAGCTATGGGAAGAGGGTCACGGGTGTTGCTGTGGATTTGCTCAAATGCCTGGTCACTTGGATAAGCATCTGAACCTTTTGGATAACCCTCAAACCCTTGACTACTAATTTGAGCTATGTCTGTTGACTTTTGTCCACTGCCTATGTCTGTGCTCTGGAGAGCAAGGCTTGGCAGGGGATGAACTGACGACAGAGCAGGCTAACTCTGGCCTTCTCATTAACACATCCTACGCTTTGGCATCACGCAACATTCCTACAGTGGGAGTTTTGGGAAGAGGCACTTTGTGCTGCTCACCATATGGGATTCAGAGGATTTAAAAAATGTGAAAACCACAAACAAATAAGCAGAAGGGGGGGTGGCAGGAAAAAAGTGAATGAGGGAATTTGTTTGATTTGAGAAATCCCCTTCTTCCTGCTTCTTCATCTGAGTTTTTTGTTAATAACCGTACCTGTTATGAAAAAATGAGCCAGAAAGGTCTCTGAAAACACGTGCTTGTAACAAAAGCCAAAATTTGAGGTATTAGACCAAACACAATAGAAAGGAAACACAATTAGGCCACTTCACAAAAAAAGAGAGCTGAAGCCTACAGAGGGGGGATTTAATAGAGGGGATTATTTGGCAAAATAGTGTATGGAATAGTATGCTTTACTTTCCAGGACTGGTAGATGGAATTAACTGGACACTAAGTTTGACTGTCACAGGGCCAGACTGGGATCCTTCCCATTTGTCTGCCTGTCAGTGTATTCTTTCTTTTCCTACGCTCCGGGTTCATGCCATGAGAAGAAAATACGTGTCATGTGCAAGACAGTAGTGTCTTTCAGGCTGTCAAAGCACCCTAACAACTGCTCTTGTGCAGCTAGACAGAATCGTAAGGCATTTCTGTAGGATGCTTGGCACAGATCTTCACACAAGAGGTAGAATCGTCTTTTTTTATCCAGTGTAAAACAAAATACATGTCTATTCCCTTTTTCCCTTCACTTCACAGCCCTGTGTCTAGGCTTCAGCCTGTGGACCCCAATATCCACTGCTGTATCCTGTAGCAGCTATCAAACTAAAGAATTTGCCTGTCATAAGATTACTACGAAAAGACACTGTCACCCTCGGTCTGCCCTTTGGCTTGCATGACTGTGTGCTGACCCTTGCCATGGATCTGCGGTAAAGGCAAAACTACACACTGCACAGAAATTGTGCTGGTCAGATAAGCAGCTACAATGTGAAATAGGAAAAATAGCATGAATATGAGAGGAAGTGGAAAGGTTAGCATAGAATTACATAAAACTTTGGAGGAGCTAAAAGAAGAAATAAAAGAATTTCTTTTTTCTTATCGATGATGTGTTTTTGTGGTACTGACGTGCTTGGGCACTCTTTAATTTATGTGATTGCCATTTTAAAGAGAAGAAAACTGGGTGGGGTTTATATCAAGCTAGCAAATGAACAACAGAAGACTGTACAATAGTTAGACAAACAGCTGAGGAGAGACTAGAATTGCAACTCTGTTTGCTAGGTTCATTATGACATTGTGGCTTTTGGAGAACAGAAATTTTCACACACATAATGGCTTTTTCCACAAATAAAAAGCAGAGAATTGTGAGGTTTGTGTGATTCTTATCAATTATTTTTATCGTGGCAACATGACAGGGCTGGAATAGCTTAACTGTAAAAATGGAATCTACAGAGGGCAGGATGTGATGGCCACTGTTATAGGAAGAACTCATAATAAAATCCTTCAAATGATTTTGCTTGGCTGCAGGATGTGTGGCTTTCTATTTCTGCTTTTTTTTCTGGAAGGTTAGGACTCTTTTATATATATTTAGATAAAACCTCAAAATGATTCTGCAACCTAGTTACAGGCAACATACTTAAAATATTGCAAAGATATGAAAAATGCAACATCTCGCTGTATTTCAAAATATACAGTTTAACACCATGTCCTCTCATTCAAATTAAAGTATTTTTCCAGAAAGCATGTTGTCTCATTTCAGAATGCAATAAGCCAAAGCACTCTTGCATGCTGTGCAGCAATCAGAATTGTACTGTAAAATGTGGAAGCCAGTTTAAGGATCATTTAATGAATCATGAATCTAATTCTTTTCAAATATATATGAAGGCGTGCACACATCTATATTGATACATACACACACATGCGTATTACATACTACAAATATACAAAAAGCATATACCTTCTCTTTTTTTCACAGAAATGACTCAATATATGATTAGATGCAATAAAAATCTTGCTTTATCAAACTTATGCATTTGAGAAGACTGTCAGTGATAGCTGTGCAGAGATATATCCCCTACAAAAGCATGCAATTCTCCGAAGTTTGCTCTCATAAAAGATTTATTTCCATCATAAACCATCACCTGTCTCTTGGTCTTCTGACTTTACAATCCTGTCACATTCAGCACAGTGGGGTGGCTGGTGCTTTTTCTTTTTTGCAAATATGAAGATTGACAGGCAGCTGACAGTGTTAAAGAACAAGATACAACCAAATATATAACATTCATACCAGCTGAATAGCTACAGCAAACAAAGCAATAAACTCTCTCTTTTTTTCACCTGTGAAAAAAACTGATACAGAGAATGAGCCAAGTAAATGGAGTATACATAAAAAGAATTGTCCTGGCTGGGAACAGGCATCTTATCATAGAATAATTTCTAATTGTCACTATAATTTAGTACTTCTTTCCTTTAGCTTTTTTCTTGCATTTTGATTTACGTTCTATCTTGCACACATATATTGTATGTCAGAACAAAGGCGGTATTTGTACTGCCTTCTCAGCATCTAACTCTGGTGGTGAATTGCTTTGTCAGTACCTGTCTCTGTTAACTGCAGAGGAAATTTAGGTGCCTTATTTGGTATACTTAATTGCACCTAAGCAAGACACTTGAAGTGGAATGGACATTATAAATACACCCCAATGTGTCTTCTTCTCTGAAAGTTGTCACAAAGCATTGTTGACTGTAGTCCTTATTTACTGATTTTTGCTGATATTCATTGTGAAGGAGAATATTAATTATAGGGTATTTATACAGCTGTCTCCTTATCGTAACCTTCTACATCCTTACCAATCCTGGCAATGTACTCTCCAGAGGTTTGCATAACCTAGTAAGTACAGATGGATTTCCTTTACAACTGAGGGTCAAAGGTAAAGGAGCATGTTCTCAGATGTGTCACTACATGAATTAAAATGTAGTAATGAATTTGTGGTGTACTCTGTGACTTTATGTTAGACCTTGACCTTAATATCACATTTAACTGAGCACAATCATAGGTCACAAATTAGAAAGGTTTAAGCAATCTTCTGCTCTATCAAGGGAACCCAATTTAATCAGATCTGATTTAATATGCTGCTCAGAGTTTAGGGAGTACTAGACTAATATTACTAAGAAAGAAACTGTCACCATAGTTACATCCGTACTGCAAAAGCACAAAAAGGCTTTGGGGTGCAATTCTAGCATTTTGCAGAATCTTACAGTCAAGCATTAGCATTTTTTCATGTTAGCTTTTCTTTTTTTTTTTTAGATAAATGGCTCTCTGAAACTATTCTAATACCAACTGTTTACAACATACTAATTACAAAGAATTACATCATTGCAGTAATGTGTTTTATCCAATACCCATGGAGAGGAAAGTCTTCAGTATCAAAAAGCAGACAAAAGAGTAGGATTTAACAAGTCATGCAGAGCCAGCAGCTCAAAACCTGGCCATAGAAGGAACTGCAGAGAGACCCTGAGTACCTGAGAGTGGAAGTAGAGGTGCAGAGAGACTTCATGCCCCTGAAAGTGGCAGCATGGGACAAGCACTGTCATCTAATTATACAGATCCCAAACTTGTTCCTTTACAAAGCAAAGGTGGCAAGAAGAGAAAGTGAGGATAAAGTATGTCAGCAGCAGGGCCATGACTTATGTTCAGCCCTGCTTTTTTCAGGTGCACTATGACACCTGTAGATAGATATATTCATAATTATTCAACTAAAACTACTGGTGCATAAATATGCACTATCCACATAAGCTATTTCTCATCCAAGATGAACAAAGTCTGCCCAAATGCAGGATTGTACAGAAAATATAATACTACAGAACTGTAAGTGTACACTTACTACCACACATAGAAATAGAGAAGCTGATTCCACAGGGTTTCAGATTAGATTAACAAGGCTAATAATTTTGCTGACTTATCTGTCCTTAAATATGCATATAAATTTAACATAAAAGACATACAGTACAGGTACAATCTGAACACATCTGATGAATCCAGCTATTTTATGAGGTATAATAAGATGAATACACTTAGTTCCTTCCTACATCTGCTCCAAGTGTTTGCTGTTCAAACGTTGATTTTCTTTTTTGTTTAAAACTGTATCAAGTTTACTGTATCAAATTACAATACTTGGAAGGCGTCAGGGGAGAATAAACTGATTGTTATCTACCAGTGTAATCCTGAGTTCATTTCCAGTAATTTTAATCTTAACCCATTCCCAGGAAACACCAAACTTGCTTTTCTTTCTCATTGAATCATTCCAGCGTGGTAAAATGAGTTTGCAGTTCTGTAACAACTCTGTAAAAGTAAGTGGTACTTTAAAATAAAACCACCATATCTATTCTACCTTAAAAATGATTTTGAAAATAGAAGATACAGGCCTTAATTTGGAAGGCCAATGCAGATAAATCCCCCAGAAAGACAGTGGAAGGTGTCTTTATAATTCTTGCTTGCATAAATATCTTGTTTAATCTTGTTTAAGATCTTCCCTGTATACATTTGACTATTCTAGATACTAGATCTGTGTTTTCATAACAAGGAAGAAATTGGACAAAAAAAAAAAAAAAAGGGAGAATAAAACTTTTGACAACTAGAAATTTTAGAACATTTTAGAAGAGTCATTTGGAAATTCCAGAAATCGGATTGTGGTACTATAGAATAACCCTCCTTATGTGCAAAATCAGATTATACCTAGAAAACACTTGAATTGAAAAAAACGGCAAACATTTGCAAATTAAATACCACAGTTCATCAGATCAAAACCCTGGGATAAATCATGTGCCCTGCCACATATGACCCCTGGCTCCATATCATTATAGAAGTAATTTGTCAACTTTAATGTTAATGCTGAAATGGTTGAAAGACAAACATGGAAACCCATTTTCTCTAATGGAAATAAACTTGATATGTCAACAAATAACATACCAAGTGATTTACAAAGAAGATCTTCCAATAATTCAGCTTGAGTCAATACCGTTAGAATAAATCTGCAATTAGTAGGAGCTTATGTAAATTCTTTTGAATGACAACATTAATCTCTTCTCTAAAGAAAAATAAAAGCTGCCTATTTCCTATGCTTTTTTTGTTATTTATTTTGGCATGACTAACTGCAACTCTTGCCATTTGTGCATGGGGGAAGAAAAAGAAGGCAACATCAATACATGGGGAGCTCCATCTCGGCAAAGTACCTGCACCTAACAAGAAACATCATGAACTTAAGTAAGTTTCCCACAATCTGCTTAAGTCTTTTCCAAAATTTAGAGGTACCTGACAGTAAATCAAAACAACTCAGAGCTTTAAGATAGAACTAGAGGAAAGATGGAAAATCATGAGTTTTAAGCAGGGAGAGTGTTCTCCCTTGATTTCCTTTAATTTTATTCATTAAATTTGAGATTACAAGCAGTTAAGTTCTGAATGTTTGCAAAACCTCTCAAGCAGTTATTTTCCTGACAATTGGAAATTAAATGAGAACATGATCTAGAAAGTCACAGTTTATCATCTCTGAAGTATGAATTGTCAAATGGTGTGCAGTAAATGGTTGGCACAAAATGAAGAATGCCCAGCTGTCCTTTAAAAATCTTTCATCTGCATATGAAAACCTAGCAGTAGTACATGTAACTTTTCATTTTGAATAACAAAACCAATAGTGTCAATGAATGAGAAGATACAACTGAGTAAGGAGCATGTTTTGTATATGTGATGTCATTTCCCTTTGAAAGCAGGAGGACTGTAAGGAGTTGCAGCTTTCTTTATAGAACTGTTGTAAACTATCTACATCAGTCAAACTTCACATGGTTGAAAAATGCAAACTGTGTTTTCCAGTCTATATTACTGGGATTTAGCTATAACTTATTTTAGTCCTCTTTTCCGAGCCCTTTTGTAACAATTCATAAAAACCAATCAGCTAGGTCAACAGACTGCACATTTGGATTTTCAAAAGCAGAGAGCCTCTGAGAGGAAGGAAATTAAAAAAGTCTCAAACTGTGTTATACTGTCCTTTATTCTCACAGCTACAAATTGGATTTCAAACTACTATTCAGTGCCTGAATTACTGCTGATTTTGAAAG
Organism: Phaethon aethereus; assembly: GCF_964289735.1. Lineage (NCBI taxonomy): Eukaryota > Metazoa > Chordata > Aves > Phaethontiformes > Phaethontidae > Phaethon > Phaethon aethereus. Next base: position 68,028,625 of record NC_138577.1, on the reverse strand, counting down.
GAGTAAGAAAGCCAAATACCTCAGTGCCAACTGATTTCTTCCCAGTGCTTTCCTTTCTTCCCAACTCTTCATGTTTCCTCCTGGTTAAGCGTATTTCCCAATGTTTACCTTTCTAATCCTGCATTTTGCAAGACTGTCATTCACTCACCAAGAAGAGATCTTAAAATACTTTCATTGACAATATAAAAAATGGTTGCTATTTACTGATGTCTTTAATAACTGAAATATGAAATGTCTGGTGTTTCTCAATTTTGAGTTCATGTATATACTCCATAATCAGAAAAGAACAAGTTATAGTACACTGCACAAATTTTTCCAGCTGGCTTTCCATAAATAAGGGTTCACAGATTCAAACCCACATATCAAAAGCTCCTTAGTGTTCCAAAGCTGATACCATTTGTTCCAATTTCTCTGGTAGGCCTAAGTTTGATTATACCAAAAAAGGAAGAAAAGAAGAAAAGTGAATGGTAACTTCCAGACTGCACAAATGAAGATAACACTCTGAAGATCCAGTCTTCCTCACCTCTGCAGGGTTTTCCTCTCTTTTTCTTATGTTGCTGCCTTCTTTGTTTCTATTAGTTCTGGGATTCAGAGGTAGCTTCCGTGACAAGACACCAGAAACTTCCCCCATGACCAACAGAGCCAGTTCCAGCCGGCTCCAAGAGATACCTGCTGCTGGCTAAAGCTGAGCCCATCAGCAACATGGGTAGCACTTCTGTGAAAACATATTTAAGAAGGGGAAAAAACTGTGATGCAACAGCAGCTATGAGGGAGGAGTGAGAAAACACGGGAGACACTAAGGTCAGTGAAGAAGGTGGGGCAGGAGGTGCTCCATGTACCAGAGCAGAGATTCCCCTGCAGCCCATGGAGAAGACCATGGTGAAGAAGCTCGTCCCCCTGCAACCCATGGAGGACCACAGTGAAGCTGAGCCTGGGAAGAAGCAGGTGTGGAGGGGAAGCTGGTTTTAGTTTTGTTTTATTTTTCATTATCTTACTGTGTTATTAATTGGTAATAAATTAAATTAATTTCCCCAAGTCAAGTCTGTTTTGTCCGTGACAGCAATTGGTGAATGATCTCCCTGTCCTTACCTTGACCCACAAATTTTTTCATCATAAGTTCTCCCCCTGTCCTGCTGAGGAGGGCTTGGTGGGCACCTGACAGCCAGCCAAGGTCAAACCACCACACACATGTAGGCTTAAGATCCACCAGTTGGGATCTAAGGTACCCAGAGACTTGCAAAATTTTTTCACTGCCTTTTCTCTCACTCAAAATAAACTCAAAGTATGCCAACTCTTCAGAAATCAGTCCCAAGAAAATGAGTCAGAGCCCAACCATCTTCTCTGTAACAGCATCAGCACCTTGTGTTCCAGAAGTAGATACCTAATTTCTGTAGCATCTTTCTCTTGACCAGCAAGGTCCAACACATAAAAAAAATGACCCATATCTTAGGCCCTTCTAGTGTTCCTGGGTTCCTAACAGCTAAGCCTAAAATTGCATTATCATTTGGATATCTGTGCCCAAGATTTACCTGATACCAAGTTCCACGTTTATTACATCTTTTTTTCTTTTTTATAATTTTATTTTAGACATTAGCCATTTCTAATTAGACCAAACATTTCTTCTTAGACAATTTTAGTGGAAACTAGGGCAGTTTTCTCAAAGTAACTTCTGCTGGCGGTATTAGCTCTACATGCTACCCACTTGCTACAGCATGCTCCATTTGGTTGTGCCATGCAGCAAGCTGTACTGGAGAAATGATCTTTTGAAAAACAAATGAGTAAAATATGTATTTAAAAATGTTCCTATCAGCAGTTCATTCAAAGTCACGTGAATGGTCATCCAGCACAACTGGGGAAGCAGCAAGGGTGCACATTGGTGAACGTGTGGCAGGAGCAAGAAGGAGATTCAGTGAGGCCTCAAGCCTGTCCTGCCACTGAAGATTGCATCTTGCAAAACTGTAGGACCAAAGATAAAGCAAAGGCCTTGTTTTAAAGGGAAGAGAAAGGAATAAAAATAAGATTGTGGAATAGAAACACTAAAATCCAAAAACAGAAAAAATGCAGCGTATAATGAAAATATCCATTTTTGAAAACAGACAAACAAAAAGTCCTCTTTCACCAATAGGAACCAGATTATTATCCAACACAAATCAGTGGAAGCTCTACTGAAATCAGTATAATCCTGAAATCATTATTTTTATGTTGGTGCAAACAAGGTCAGATGCCAGCCAGCTTCATAGAGGCTCAGAAAATCCAGGGCAGTTTATAATGATTAGTGTGGTTAGTTGTGATTGAAACACATCAATGTTCTCCAGAAAATATCAATATACATATACACACAACTGCAAAAGGAGAAATTCCACATTAATTACTACCACCAGAAAGCGGCATGATAATTAAGGTATTAAAAAGATATTTTGAATTTCTAGCTATCTTCTATCCCCTCCCAGAGAAACTATGAACATTTTCAATCCTGTGATGTGACGAGCACATCAAAAATATTGGCAACGCCTCCTTTGTCCTCAGTGACCTTGTGAGTGTGCTTGACACAATGAATATAGTGAAATTTATTAAGGTTCAGAATACTCACTTCAACACTTCCATGGCTGAGATGGTTTTTCTATTAAGTGGTCTCTGTAATAATTTACTAGCATTTTGAGCTAAACAAGTACATTGATTTCTCAAGCAGCTGCACAATTCCTGACACGTAAGATCTTAGATATTTTATATCACAACCATGACATGCTTCATAGGAAACATCTTGTTAAACCTAATGGTGGTCCAAAGAACTCTTTTTTTCCTGTGCATTCATTTTAAACCCCCTTCCATTAGTCTAAAATATGGCATCAAAATGAATAGATCACAGTTAGGATTGTTAAGATGTTTGGTTTGGCTTGGCTTGGTTTTGTGTTAAATATATTGGCAGAGGATTCAGGGCAAGTACGTTAAAAAACCATAAACACAATTAACTGATAAGACACATAATTACAATACTAACTATATCACAAATTATAAACATGCCCATCTGAAAATTCACTGCAGACACCATCTTCTTTAAAAATGAAATTCTAACCTAAATAAATATATTTTGACAAACTCTATGGGCTGCTAAGCCAGTGGTTTGTGCAAATCTTGGAGTGATTTGCTTTCGTATTGAAACACCTGGTTTCAAGTTGTAGCGTGAATGTTTTGCACAGTGTAACTCAAAAACTGCAAACCACAAGAACTCATGACTAATATGCAGCACATAAGCGACAAAAACAAAACAGTAGTATAAATGCAGTGCAGTAAATCAAGACCAGATGTAACACATAATAAATCAATCAAAACTGCCAAAAAATTACTAAATATAGTGAAAGTAATTAAAGCCTCTGCTGTGTCTCTAGACAATTCAAGTAAAACCATTAGTATAGGCATCCTGCTTTCCCCCCCGCCTCTTTTTTAAGCTGTACCTTGGCCTGCTTTCTCTCCTCATTCAAGCAAGATCCATGAAAAGTGACAGAAAGAACATGGAGAAAATACTATGGAAGAGGGTGCCATGTTCCAGATGTACGCAGGAGGCAGAAATCTTCAGTGAAACCCCTTCAGTGAAACCCCTGCCATGGATGGAACGGAGCTGAAAGAGGAGAGCTTTCGCTGAAATAGCACTCGTTGGTCACAAACCGATGGGAAGGTACCCTCAGGAAGATGTAGTAGCGCACGTCGTGTCTACTCTTCAAGCAGGCGCGCGCTGTTCGGGGCTATGCGTGCGGTTAAAACGGTCAAGGAGATGCAGTGTGTAGCAAGTCAGTGTGCCTCCATGGAGCTGCCGGGCTAAACCACCACCACCACCTACTCCGTCTGGCGAGTCACGCTGCGTAGAGCACCTCCAGAAGCGTATATTCCCAGAATTGAAGAACGCTGCATTCCTTTCCAATAACAAAATGTGAAAATGTCTCCACTTTATAGATTCATCCAGGCAGCCAAGTTTTCAGATTCTCTCTCCCAGGAAAAGTTGAAGGAAAATAAGTTAATTTCTGTTTTTAAAGCTCAAATCTGGCTTCCAGACAGACACCACAATAGTCAACCACCGTGTGATATTTTTGCTCAGAAACCACCACATTATCTATCAAAAAAATGATTTCTGATCCCATGAGTAGCATTCCACCTACTAGTTAACACTGTGTATACTTGACTACAAGATAAGAAGATGAGGGGTTTTGCATTAAGCATTTTTGCCTTGAGTTATTAACACATTTTAAATTATTTTGCTTTATGTCCATCCATAATAGAACAGAAATCTGCTACAAAAGATCTTTATTAACTGACTGCCTCAGGTGCTGTGCAGAGATTCATGATTTAACAGCCCCTCCAAACAGACAGGCGTATAGCTTGTTTAATAGGCTTGTTCAACCCTTTGGCATCTGCGAGGCATAAGTGGATTATGGAGGTTTGTTTGTCTGGCTATCTTTTTACACAGCTTTCCAAATTATTGTCATAAATATCCCTACTCCCTTACCCCAATTAATAAAATGTAGTAAATAGCTAGTCTACCACTTCTATTGATTAAACAGTTGCTTAGGAAACGCATAACCATTGCCACCCAACATTATGTGCTGTGGTTCTGGTTTCACAAGGAGAATGGAGATACATCTAAAAGAAAAACAAAAGAAAAACTCACATAAGTCACACAAGAATTTCTTTTGTTGCTGCTAATGATTTTTCTTTCTGTCATGAGTTTTCTGAAGACAGGTTTAATGGGAAACATATGGATTCATTATTGCTGAAAATCAACCTCACTTCAGACAATAATTTATTTGTTTTCTAGAAAAAAATGCAGAAAAATTACACTCTGGGAGTTTTAATAGCCATCTTGCAATCCTTGTAACGGTAAACTGGATCCTGCAGTAAAAACAGTCAACATAGGAGTGTTTCAGGAGCTGGATGAGTGGAGATTACTCACACAAGCAGGGCTGGCAGTTATCAGAGATGATTTTTTTTTTCTTTTCATAAGCTAAGCAAAACCAAATAGCTATTAAGTAGACTAAACGTTTTAATTTATAACAGGAAACACTTAAAAGAATAATAGTTTCCCCATTCAGAAAAAATATGCATGATAACAGCACAAGGATTGTGAAAAGACCAAAAAAAAAAAAAGTCCTGTGAAAAGCTATTAAAATATTAAATATTTATGCTTCCAAAGCTTCATCTATTTCACATCCCCTTAACTATTTTAGCATGATTTTATGAATATTTTATGCTATAAAAACATTCTTTCTGTGATCCTGTTGAAATATTCAGCATAAAGAGAAATGTCATTTACACCACATGATTAATGTCCAAGATTCCTAAATGAACAAGCCCAGAGACCCACCCCACGGCACGTGGGTAAAAGCCAGTGGCAGTCTAGAGTCTGAAATGGGGTTCCTGTGTCCCTGAGAACAAGCAAGCACTGAAGATACCCAAGAAGGGTGCTGGCCGTATTACATCTGAAAACAAGAGGAGGCATGTGCTGTGGCACTCTGTGGGGAAAGATGTATAAGCAGCGCGATTCAGCATTGCAGTGGCAGCGATGCGAGGGAGTGAACGTGCTAGCTGAGCTGAAACAGAAATGAACAATGGTAAAACAAATAACCCTTTGTGCGAAGGCAGGCGCAACCCAACCCAAACGAACCGAGTGGAATTAGAGCTCCGAGTGAAATGTGCTTGTTTAAAAAGACCATCCCTCTCTGGAGGCGGGCATTGCCTCCCTTCTCACGCTGCTGTAGCGTTTACCTGGCTTACTGGAAAGCGGAGTGTGCTACATGCAGCTGTTGACACCAGCAGACAACACCAAAGGCCCCCAATTATTTCATTATTTATGAAATGTTTGCTGGGTGCAGTCAGTGGCTTCATGATGAAAAAGCTCCAACAATGAGGCCCTGTCAGATTTTTGGCAAAGGCACATCCAAACACATAAAAACAAGTTTAAACACTATCGTTTATGCATAATTCTTTCTTGGCATGCGTCCTCGGTTGCCACAATTTGCAGCCAGGAAACACTTACTTCTACTTTTTTTTGCTCCGAAGTAATCTGGCCAACAGCGTATCTAATTCCTCTCCTCCCCCAGAAGAGAAACAGCCTTGTCAGGGGCTGGGTTGTACGTCTGTTCGAGATACCAGCCTTTCCATTCACCACACAGCTGCACCATCCCGAGCAGCCCTGCCTGCTGCCCGGCGCCTGGAGCCACAACCCGCAGGCCTCAGGGCCGGCCAGGCCTCGGCTTCTCCACCAGGCCCAGCCTCGGCTCTGCCCTGGCCACCGATTCACTCCTTCTGCAGCAAATCCCGTAAAGCCCATGCAGACTGGCACGTGGCCACTGTGCCAAGAGACGGAGTCAGGGCGGATGGGGGGACCACAGCGCGGAGCCGTGAACGCTTTGCAAAGGTACACTTCGGGGCTGATTCACAGCTGGAAAGCCCTCGTGCTGCAAACAGTGCATAAAGCATATGACCTGAGTACTTGCCCACAGGGCCACAATAACATTTATGTAGCATAAATTAATGTGTTTCAACCGCTAATTCAATCTGGCTAGCTAATTCCTCTGGTTTTGGCAGAGTCTGGCCTCTGCAACAAAGTATGGCGCTTGTGGTGATGACTCACAGTGCTGGCTGCGTTGCTTTTTGGAGTCACACGCACCCTGAAGAACAAAGAGTGCCATTCGTAGAGCAGCCGTAAAAATATACCTCCAGAATACATTTGGATCGCTGCTAATTGAAACTTCCTTTTTATAGGAGCCTGATCAAAACCAGCTGTGGGAGTCAAGCAGGAGCAGATTTATATGTTATATTAGAAACCTGACAAACTCAGAGAGAAGCAGCTGAGCAAATGCCTATAATCGGCTGGAGAGACACATATAACACACAATGGCTTGAGACTTCCCCAGAAGAAAATCCTCCACTGAATGTGGATTTTTTGCAAGCATTTTTCTTTTCTGAGTGCCTCTTCAGTCAAAGACTATATTTAAGAAGTGCCCCAAATTCAGAGGGACTTTAGGAGTGCTTTTAATGATGCCACAACCAGAGAACAAAAAGGTGAAACAAATCTCTGAGGACAACATCCTTTTTTGTGCCTCCCTCCAACAAGTATGATCAGTAACGTGCCTGTCTGTAGAAAATCGTCGGTGAGATGTAGTTGGCCAAATATAAGCATTGGAGGGAAAAAGGAAATGGGTAGCAGTCCTGTGAGTTGTAACGTCCCCAGCTATAAAGATCACCTGGTATTAGACTGCTAATTCTGTTCAGGGTAGTGAAGTCTTGCTGAACTCTTAACAACAAATCCATTCTTTTTCACATACTACTGGTCAGATGACTGCCTCCCACACTTTCAGACCCAGTTATGCCAGCAGCAACTGCTCATGGAGATCCACACATTCATAATCTTCATGGCTGGTTACTGCAGCTCATTATGCCCGTGAATAAAGCCATAGGCTTTGGAAAAATTCCAGGTGCGCCAAGCCATAGCAGCCTGTCTGCTTAGCATCCTATCACTGTGAATACCTGAGCTACTCTGCCTGCAGACAGGCTCCCCCTTAGAAACCAAATCCAGTTCCAGATTCTTCCCATGACTTTCAAAGTCACCATTGTGAATGGCTGTGAAGGTCCAAAACGCTATCTGCCCAAAAAGATTGGGCAGCAACAGACTTTGAATGCCAACTCAGGCAGCTTTATTACTAATAAGATGTTTGTGATCTTTATACCAAAACAACTATATAGAATACATTGTGAGACTATCAGAAAGGTAATAGTACCTATGACTGAAAATATTTTCATTTTTACAGACAGATGAAAATATCAAAATGCAAATCATCTCGTGAGAAGAGAGGAATCAAATGGAAGAGGAGTTCAGTTGCCCTATTGTGAAAAATTTACATATCCTAGTGTCACCTCTTTCAAAAGATGTCAGTGGCACCCAACCCTGTGCTTAGCTTACATTCCCAGAGCTAAGCAAATAGCTTAATATATAGCTTTTGTATTTAATAATAGCAAATTCCCATAGCTATGGGAATGCAAGTTAAGTCAAAGCACAACATTTGTTGGTTCAGGGAAAAAGAAGGTTGTATCAGGAAAGAAAAAAAAAGGTGTTCTCAACATAGGCTGCGATGGTTCTGTTGCTTCATGAAAAACCTCATGTATAACCCGAGCAAAAAGGACTTGCAATATCCTCTCTAAAGGCAACAACTTAAGCTGTTGGATTAGTTACAGCAATGAAGAAAGACCCTGAATGAATCCTTGAATGGCAGCTAGAACAAGACTGTGGTAAGCAAGGTGTCCAGACAGTAATTGTTCTTCTGATTAGGCAAACTAATTTCGTTCAGAAAAACTGAATATTCTTCTGGGTACCTAGAATCTTCTTCAGGTGAGAAACAGAATAAGATGTACATTTTGGGGTTCTCTTTTTGAGTTATGCTTCCAATGTTATAATCAAGATTGTAACGTCCTGTTCCACTAAAATGAGGCCAGACTTGTTCTACTGTTGATTTAAGTAGATCAGAAGAGTTGAAAAAATTGGTCAGTTGAAAGGCATAGACCCAAATAAAGCAGTGTTGGAGAAGAAAATCTCCTTGGTTGCAACACAACACAACTTAATTCTAAGTCCAATAGTGCAGAGTGGCAGGGGTCTATTTCTCATGAAACTTTACTCCAAGGCTGATAAAACCTTCCAAGAGGTTTTGGAGAATATTCTACCCTATTTGTGATTATCCCATGACTCTCTCAAGAGATCCAGGGAGTAATCAACCAGGGAGTAATCTGCTTCTCCACAGTTGGAGACCACCTGTCTTATGACTTTTGGTCTTGCTCTTTGCTCTTATCCAGTTTATGTTGTACTAGGTGAAGATTTCACTTAGGGGGAACCTCAGTGCTATAGGCAGAGATTTCACATAGATTGACTCTTTACTGTAGGGCTTACTATTGAAAGAGTTAAAAATAACTAATAAACTAGACAATTAAAAGCAAAATTAATTGCTCTAAATTATCTTTATCTCAGTGGATTCTTAGCATACCTGCTCACTTATGAACACAAGCACAAACAAATAAACAGTTAACCAAGAAACTAAACAAAAAATTTCTGCCACATACTCACAAAAGAATCAGAGGTGAAGAAAATAATACTTCATAACAGTTGTCATCATAGTAATATTGATTATCACCAGGGGACTATACATTTTGTCATTGTGATTGAAGAGAAGATGGTATGTATTATATTCCCATTTATGGGACAATAGACATTTTATGACCATTATGTGTTTTTACTCACTTGGGGCAAGTCTGTGAATGTAACCTAGCTGTATGCAGAGGACTGTACAGTGAAAAATCACTCTGGTAAATACTTTGAAAGGTCCTAAGGCAAAGCATCAGAGATTTCCACCCCTTGCACTCCCTAATGCTATACAAATGCAGGTTTGCGTTTTAGAGCATTTCATGTTGTGATGCTGGTAAAAGAGTTTTCAGTTTGCTGAGGCTACTGTAATTGTTTTGGCAATCAAAGCTTTGTGGCTTTTAGATATGTTTGCTACAATGCACTTGCATGAGGAAATGCCCCTGGAGGGATTTGGGAGCCATCATTTAAACAAAATTATGTTCCTCAATAATTATAGATATTGTATTAAGCCAGGATTTAAAAAAGAGTCTCAGTATCTTATTTGTTTCTGGATACAGCTCTGCAGACAGAACTAATCTCATTCTGTGGATGGATTCTGATGTTTTCACTTGCACCAGCAGGAGTAGTACCATGCAGCCCAAGTGAGAGTTTCTTCTATCCCTAATTCCTCACTCAAGTTCTGCCACTGTATTACACTTACTCGTTCTTAAATCAATGCTACAAGGACATGGTGTGGCCCAATCGCATCTGCTGGAAATTATGATTTCTGCCATTTCCAACATCTTACCAAAAAGCACACAAGCTCAAAGGCTTTCAAATACAGTCCAAAGGTGTCTCTGCTTCTCATACAATTTTTTGAATAGAGAAGAGTGACAAGGGTAATTGATGGTTATGTTTCAGAACTTCTACTCCTTTCCCATTAAAAAAAAATAAAATGGATTTTTTAGTTGATTCATTATACTAATTAACACTGGATTTCTTTGAGGAATATTAAGTGTAACTTTTTGAATGCAGAAGTAGACAATCTTAGAAGGAAACCGAGAAATGATCAAACTGCAGGTGTACTAGACAGTGTTATTATTGAGGCTGCAAATTTCACAATATCCATAATTAGTTCCACGTAAATATTGCATGAATGAAGCAGAATGTCATTTTGTTTCAGAATAAGCATGTCCTCAGGCAGGATGAATGTTGCATTTTCATGGTTACGGTGGCTATACATTTCTAATACCAGACAGACATAGCAACGAGTGAGTGAAGCAGCCACTAAGATAGATTAAAAAAACACACATTGCACCTCTTAAAGACACAGGGTTTAAAACACGTGATAAGAGTGTCTCAATTTTTAAAAGCCATTTTTACCTTATACCATTAAGCAATGTATAAATTATGTTGGTTTGTGAAGCTTTTAAAAATCTCTACACATCAATTTAATGGCATGTCATACTTGAAAGTGAAAAGTGTCAGATTGATTTGATAAGATATCAGAAGTGCGCTTATTGAGAAATGTAGAAAGGATTATTTTGTTTTGTTTTATTTTATTCTATTTTATTTTATTTATTTTATCTCTTGTGGAAGCAGCATAAAGAGAGCTTGTGTAAACTGTAAATTACATTGATTTTGTGCTATAATTCACTGCTGCTGTGCTCATCTAAAACATATATTTGTTGAAGGGGAGGTTTTTATGCACTTAATGTACTTATTTGCCACCTCTTTTGATCTGACTAGAGCTTTTCTAGTTTCATAACCCTAACATGCCAACCTCTGAGGTAAAAACATGAAGGAAGAATCAAAATGCAGTCCTTGAAGTTTCAGTGAAGCAAACGGAAGAAAACCTATTATAAAGGGTCACCACTTCTTACATCCTACATTACTCCCATATAATACAGAGGGGTAGGTTCTCATTTAGGCAAGAACAGATCTTTTTACTCACAAAGTTACTTGTCTGCAACCTTGGGGACAAGAACAGTTGAAAAGAAAAGAATCAAAATCAAAAACTTTGTCTGGAACAGACTGAAGGCTGGAGATCCACTGCTTTTTAAAGGGTTTCCAACAGAATGTTGAATTAAACAACCTGAAATGCCCAAGGTAGGGAATCAAAGGTACAACCCCAAAGTGTATGCTGCCTGGTGAACCAAAGCAAGACTTACACAGGTCCCCTTTCAGAGTTTGGTCTCGCATGTCCCCATTTGTCCAGAGGGCTAGGTAGGCTACCAGGAAATAACTTTGGGGTGCCAAAGGTCTCTTCATGATTTTGGGTTTGTGGGACAAGCCTGAGCAATGTGGCATTATTCTCATATACTTCACTGAGATGCAGCACACACCTCAGTTTCTCTGTGGTGCCAGAAGGCACACTGGACTCACTTATGTTTGAGTGATGCTACAGAGAAAGATTCCTCCCTTCCTGGGACAGGCGAGTTATGGGACTTTTTCATCCATTACATTTCCCCTCAAGTAGTTTGATAACAGCTGGTAGATTTGTTGGACAAATATACACATTACCTATTCATTTGTATCTGCTTTAGTAGTTTAGCAGATTCTCTGTTAACGGTACTGGAAAGTGAGACCACCACCTTTTCCCTTTTTCTTTTTAACAGTATTGAAAAACAGATGAACCAGGCTGACAAAGGCAAAGGGCAAATGTATTTTAAACCTGTCAGTGAAAAGGCATCTGAAGAAGTGCCTCTCCCAGAGCATACACGTTTCTGTTTTTTTCCATAAGACGGCAATTTTACCTGTCAGTTTCCCTCTCCACCCGCTTCACTAAAAGCAGATCTAAAGGTACTTTCACAGAGGTAGATGGCACTTGAAAGCAAATCTGCCAGAATGAAGAGCCCAGCTGGACAAACAAGCCACGACCAAGACATCATATGTCAACCGTGTAAAATAAACAGGAAAACTACCAGCACAGACACATCAAGTCGGTGTGGACCCAGAAAAATGTCACTGTTAGTCTGCTTATACAGCCTCTGCCTCTGCCTGAATGTCCAGAGGATAGAGCAGGAAATTTAGGGATCATCTGGCAGATAGAAAATCCCTGGAGAACCCCACCTGCGCAGAGCTGCAGCTTTTTCTTCTTCATCCATGTGCTGTGCGTTTTGTCCCATCCTCCAGTCCCACCACCCAACCATGCAGCCTGCCAAAATGTTGAAGAAACAATTCCCTGGTATAAATAGCCCTGAAAATGGACTTCTAGTAACATAAAAACCAGCCAGGCTAGGATGGCACAGCTTATAGATATTGTCCACTACAGTAGCCTCAGGAAGTTAATTATTCTCATGTGGTACTGAAAGATAGAGTCTTCATTCCCACATTACTTCATTTTTAAAGAAATTCCTTCTCAGTCCAAAATAAATTAAATTATGTTTAATTTAAATCCTATGGTCTTTTCAGTGTTCTCACATCATTCTTTAATCAACTGAAATCTTTTTATTTTAACTAATAAATGAGTGATGAAAACAAAAACTCTCAGCAACTTTATCGTCATTGTATATACTGAGATCTTAAAATTATTTTTCTGCCAGCCCTTTGATGAGGTCTAGAAGTACCCATTTTTCTGCTTGATTCTTACACTTGTGTCCATGGGAAGGTCTGCAGCCACCCAGGTTCCTGGCACTGCTCATCAGCCAAGGTCCCTATACCTGAGCTCTGGCATCCCCACCTCCCTCTGGACCAAGGTTCAAGCACAAGCATCAGACCTTGCAGAAAGGACATATGAGGCTACTTACATGTCTCTGCTCTCTCAGGGGCTCAGTGAGAAGGCTGTCACCTGGGACAGTGCTTTCCCATCACTGTTTTGGCTGACTTAAAGCAGGGACTTGTACACAGCTGCCCAGGGATATCCTTCATGCCTTCAAGCTCTTGGCTTAATGTGATATACTGCTGGAGTTTTCTCTAAGCGTAAGCAATAAACACTGCACAAGATGCCCGTGCTTCCTCAAGGTTCTTCATGTCTTTCTGTGAATGTCATCAGAGAGAGTAAGGGATGTGTATGTCAACTTTTTGCAGATGTGACCATGTTCAGCATAGAAAAATCTAAATTAGCAAACGCTAATAACACACATTAAAATTAGAAAGTAAAACATGTTTTCATAATAATATGAAAGAACTGATGGATTCTTATGCATAATTTGAAAATTATTATTTTAAAATGCTCATTTAAATTACTTATTAATATACATATGTTTACATCTCAACTTTCTGATCATCATAAGCAGGGAAAAGGTTACTCTTTCTATTAAAAGACCCTTCTTTCGGGCACAGACTTCTGACACTTTTGTGACATAATATATTTCTCATAAATTCCTTTTATCTACTGTATTTCCCAAATCTGTTTGAAGTTCAGACAGCTCTAGACAGATGAAGTCACTGGCATGTATTTAAAAAAATATATCTTTGAAATATAATCAATAGTTTCTGCATAATTCAACAAAGGAGTCTCTAAAGAGGAAATACAATTCCTCTGTGTTGTCCTGAAGTGTACTTTTATCTGCCTTTGTGACCAATTCCAAAGTTTGCACCTTTGACATTGGGCAACTGAAATAATATGGCCCATATTGCTCAATCAATCTTCATGAAATGCAAACAATACACCTACTTTAGAAAAAAAGGTGCCTTTATAGATGATGTCCAGGCTTCTAGAAACATTTAGGTCATACTGGATATTTTTTTGAGGTTTACTATAGGTCTTTACTATCCATTCTAACATATTGCCTCATTATCATAATGAATGCTATACCTATTTAATGTAGTCTATCCTGTATTGCAACACCTTCTGAGGCTTCATGTACAAACTATTAACAATATTTCCCCTCGTATTGTACATGGAAAGTATTTTTTCATTTTGTTCTTGTATTGACTTGTGTTAGATTGGGTTATTATTAGAAGCCTTTTCAAACAGGAGGCAGTTATTTGAAGGTAAATATAACCACTTCTTAAGTCACAATCCTGCTTCAGCTATATTGGTGGTAAAGCTGTCAGGCACTTTACGGTAAACAGGACTCAGCTGTGACAAGCCAAAGAAACTCCAGAGAAAGGGCAGTCTGGGCTTGCATAAACAGACAGTGCAGAATATGGTGGTTTGTGTTTAAATGATGACGTTATTGTCACAGTAAAAGCCTTTACAGTTGTTGTTTCTAAGCACACAGAACTACATACAGGTTGTTGCCTACATGCGCTGTGTAAAAATGCTCTGAAAACCAATAAACCACAACAGACAGTTGGCATCTTATCTCTCTCTCTATCACATTGGTGTCTTCTTCCAGCAAAGGATGTCAACCATGCATTTCTACCAACCAAGTGAAGAGTGAACATGCTGGATTAGGTCACAGGGAAGCAGAGGAAAGCTGCTTTCCTCAGTACACGGTGCTCGAAGAGAAACTGTGTAATTTATGGCATGGGTAACCACAAAAGTAGTGTGACTTCTTACTGGCTGGCCAAGCCGAATCAAGCCAAATAATCCTTTAAAACCCCATTACAAATCTCTTCCTCACACAAGTTCTCTAAAGAAACATTGATGCACCATGGTCCTCCACCCAGACAGTCTACTCATTGCTGTCAATGTCAAACTTTCTGACCCCCTTTCAGGGTGCTCAGCCTCATCGCAGGCTGTACGTGATGACTCCTTGCTTGATGCTCATTCTCCTCTGCCAGCATCAGTGCTCTTCTGCAGCTTCTTCTGTGTTTTCCTTTAGATGCATAATTACAACTTGTATGACTGTAATAGAGCTTCTGTGGGTTTTCTGACTTTTGGAAAGGCAGAATGTATCCCTGAAGTGTTTGCAATCCTTTATTTGTGTAAAGAAACAAAACCTAAATTGTGTGCTGCAGGCACAAATTGAGAAGATGCAGCAACCAAACTTTCTTATGTCTTACACTGGAAAGGTTTTGCATCATGAACATGCTCTGATTACACAGAATCACAGAATCACTAAGATTGGAAAGGACCTTCAAGATCATCAAGTCCAACCGTTTACCCAACACCACCATGCTCCGTAAACCATGTCCTGAAGTGCCACATCCACATGTTTTTTGAATACCTCCAGAGATGGTGACCCCACCACCTCCCTGGGCAGCCTGTTCCAATGTTTGACCACTCTTTCAGTAAAGAAATCTTTCCTAATATCGAATCTAAACCTCCCCTGGTGCAAGTTGAGGCCATTTCCTCTCGTCCTATCGCTGGTTACTTGGGAGAAGAGACCAACACCCATGTCACCAAAACTCCTTTCAGTTGTAGAGAGCGATAAGTTCTCCCCACAGCCTCCTCTTCTCCAGGCTGAACAACCCCAGTTCCCTCAGCCACTCCTCGTAAGACTTGTGCTCCAGACCCCTCACCAGCTTTGTTGCCCTTCTTTCTCCAGCACCTCAACGTCCTTCTTGTAGTGAGGGGCCCAAAACTGAACACAGTATTTGAGGTGCGACCTCACCAGTGCTGAGTCCAGGGACACAATCACTTCTCTACTCCTGTGGGCCACACTATTTCTGATACAGGCCAGGATGCTGTTGGGCTTCTTGGCCACCTGGGCATACTGCTGGATCATGTTCAACTGGCTGTCAACCAGCACCCCAGGTCCTTTTCCGCCGGGCAGCTCTCCAGCCACTCCTCCCCAAGCCTTGCTTTGCATGGGGTTGTTATGGCCGAAGTGCAGGACCTGGCACTTGGCCTTGTTAAACCTCATACAAATGACCACGTCCCATCAATCCAGCCTGTCCAGATCCCTCTGCAGAGCGTTCCTGCGCTTGAGCAGATCAACACTCCCACCCAACTTGGTGTCATCTGCAAACTTACTGAGGGAGCACTCGATCCCCTCACCCAGATCATCGATAAAGATTTTGAACAAGACCGGCCCCAGAACCGAGCCCTGGGGAACACTGCTTGTGACCGGCCGCCAGCCGGATTTAACGCCATTCACCACAACTCTCTGGGCTCGGCCATCCAGCCAGTTCCTCACCCAGTGAAGAGTAAACCTGTCTAAGCCACGAGCCACCAGTTTCTCCAGGAGAATGCTGTGGGAGACGCTGTCAAAGGCTTTACTGAAGTCCAGTTAGACAATCCACAGACTTTCCCTCATCCACTAGGTGGGTCACCTGGTCATAGAAGAAAATCAGGTTGGTGAAGCAGGACCTGCCTTTCATGAACTTGTGCTGACTGGGCCTGGTCCCTTGGTTGTCCCTCATATGCCCTGTGAGCACTCTCAAGATGAACTGCTCCATGATCTTCCCTGGTACGGAGGTCAGGCTGACAGGCCTGTAGTTCCCTGATCCTTCTTCCAGCCTTTCTTGTAGATAGGCGTCACACTGGCAAGTCTCCAGTCGTCTGGGACCTCCCCTGTTAACCAGGACTGCTGATAAATGGTGGAGAGTGGCTTGGCAAGCTCCTCCACCAGCTCTCTCAGTACTCTTGGGTGGATCCCATCAGGCCCCATAGACTTGTGGGTGTCCAGGTGGCATAGCAGGTCCTTAACTGCTTCCTCCTGGATTATGGGGAGTTTATTGTCCTCTCCATCCCTGTCTTCCAGCTCAGGGGGCTGAATACCCTGCAGATACCTGGTCTGGTTATTAAAGACTGAGGCAAAGAAGGCATTAAGTACCTCAACCTTGTCCTCATCCTTGGAGACAATGTTCCCCGCCATATCCAGTAAGGGATGGAGATTCTCCTTGCCTTTCTGTTGTTAATATATTTGTAGAAGCATTTTTTGTTATCCTACAAAAAATTAGAGAAAGCAGTTTAACATCATGCAATGAGAATGTTGTTGAAGTTCAAGAGTTCATGAGTTAATGATAACTTCTAGCTTACTCTGCTGCCTGGAGGAAATCATAACGCCACTCTGCATTTCTCTGTCTTTTTCTAAAATATTGGGCTAAGATTCTCACAATTTTTAAGCTAGATTTGTGACACTGTCTCTCCACCAACACTAGCAACCATGCTGTTTTTCCAGTGTTTAGATATACACGAATGAAGCCTGCTAAAGATTATTGGAGGAAGCTTTTTAATAACAAGGTAACATAGTAACATTAATAGGAGTTATACTCAAGCATGAATGAGAGAAAGTACCTCACATCCTCCTTGCCTTTGGGACATTTTCACGTAGCCTTCCCTGTTGTGTGGCCTTCCCATTCATTTTTGTTTCTTAAAGTATCTAGATATGACACTTATTCCGCACTAGAGTTTATGGCCATTAGAAAAAATCTGTTTGGAAAAATGTGAAGAGGAAATGTGCAAATATTTGATTAAGTTAGAGCTGGTAAAATGAGATGGGTTGTGTTGGTCTCATTAACAAAGAGAACTTTCTTTCTCCAAGCCAGCTGGAATAATAAAAGCAATTTTGTGACAGTTTAAATGAAACTGAGCCATTTTACGTGGGTTTTATTGCTATTTCTAATGCCTACTAGTCACAGGAATAATATAACCCTGGGAAAAAAAAAGCAAGTCCCCTCGCCCCCCCTAAAAAACAATAAACCAAACAAAAAAAACAAGCAAAAGAAACTCTTGTATATCTTCTGTAGTCCTGAGTCATTAAGGCTAAATGCTATAGCTCAGGAGAAAGGATGTACTTAAAGAAATTATTTATGTTTATGTGTTTGAAGCATGTATAACTTTTTTCTTTTGTTATTGAAAACCAAGGAGACAAAAAGTACAATATACATCTGTTCTATTTTTCCTGAATGTAATGTGGGTAATTATAATTAGTGAGCTTTTGCTTTTTATGTAACAGTGTAACATATTGTTTAAAATAAGTGTTGTTCAGATCAAATACAAAGTATGACAAAGCTGAATGTGTGTCAACATATTCACATACTGTCACAGGCACAGGCAGTTTCTAGAAATATACCTGACATACAAAAAATTTCCCTTTACTTCAGAAGGGTTGGGTTGTCTTCTACAAAGGAGACACTGAATTTTTCTCTTGCTTCTAAATAGCACAGTTTCTTTCAAGGGTATGATGCAACACAGAGCATTTGATATTTTTTAAAAGGTGAATGTGATTACAGTATGAATCAAAATAAGAAGAAATGTAGATTTGCGTGTCGTACATTTGGCATTCAGTCAGTTTCATTAAAAAGATCTTTAAAGTTCATAAGCCTATACATCTTTTCAGATGAGTTAGGGATGTTTTATGGTCCTGTATCAGAACATATCTTAATATTTTAATGCAAGACATGGCAAATGATGTTATTGTTTTGCATTCATTGAAAATTGGTAAATATTTTTTGACAAAGACCAGTAAATTTTGTCTCTTTTCAGCTAAAACTTTTACAAGAATTTTGTATTAAAAAAAATTGAGTATTTGTTATTTATAGAGTGATTTCTGTAAGTAATTATTATTTTGTAAATGGTTCATAAAATATGCTGTGTGTTTGATATATAAAATCAGAGCTGTTTTGATTATTTACTTTTGGACATACTATTTACACAGATCATTTTATCTTCCCAACTGAATGAATATGATTCTAAAAATTATGTTTGCACTCATTATTTTGAAATCAAGATTATTCTTCAGTAGTATTTATAAGTTTGTATTTTATATCTTAACATTTTCTTTAAAATATCTTCCAGTAATTGTTTATGCTTAAAAAGAAAAGAAAAATGTAAAAAACCCCTCTAAGTATGTCAAATGAATTCCTGGAAAAATTCTAATAGACACAGGTTTGCTTAAGCATCCGCCCCATAACTTAGAGATGCTACTGCAATTTCATGTGAAATGAAACCAAAAAAAAAATTAATATGAACTTTTAAAAGGTTAAAGTACTATACTTCTTATATTTCTATATTAGATGATATCCAAATGGTTTAAAAGGTTGTTTTTAATTTTAATCCTATGAGTCTAGGAGTTAACTATGGACTCTCTCAGATTTTTTTTTTTAAATTTCCTCATTTCACCTGGGCTAAAGATATCATTAGAATAGCTTTGCATATGGTAATTTTGCTAACATTTCTTCCTTGATCAAGTAAAGCTTCAAAGTAGAAAGACATACAAAAAAAGTATATACAGCCAACAAACACACATAAAAGGATGAAAAAATTCCCATTCAAACAATATTATGATTATATAGTTATGCAAATAGAGAAAGAATATAAAAGGTATTCTGTATATGAGCATGAATGTGAAATAATGATCGGAGAAAGAAACAAAGTTATTGAAGTGCAGATGAGGTATTCATGATTTCGCTGGTTAGCTTATATTTTGTAAAGATGTGATAAGGCAATCACAAAGAAGTCCCTTAAAAATTACTTTATTCTATTAAACAAGATGGGCAACACCTTTAAGATGGCTTTTTAATATTTTAAGTAAAGAAACAAATGTCTGCACAGAAGGAGAAATGCAAAGGATCTAAAAATCAAGACTCTCTTTGCACTGAGCAATATTTATTAATGTGATGTGTTTATTGATGGTACTGAGTAAAAAAGGATCATCTCTGAACCCAATTTCTCCAAAGGTCAAGGTTTTAGTTTATCTCCATTAGAAAATTACAGGTCTCGCATTACATTGAGACCAAAAGATGTTGTTCATATACCTTGGGACTATTCACAGTGAAAGTTTTTGTTTAAGCCTATTTCTAGTATTTATGTAGTCTACATGCCAAACTCTTAGGGAAAGTAGATGTTTTTACTCTGTGCGACTTAATCTTTTCAGAGAAGCAGAAAGACATATCCAAGTTCCTTTGAATGAACTGTTAGTTTGTAAATTACTGATGTGAGAATTTGTGTCATTCTACTTTATATCGAATTGACAAGACAACATTAAGAAAGAATAATTTTCATTGTTGTAGATGTTAGTTTATAACATTTGAAGTTGTTACTTTATAAAATATTTTTTATTATTCACCTTACAATAGACAAGTGTTTTTTTCTTAATTTCTAACCTAGAAATAAAAAATAAAAAGCACTTTTGGGGTACCAAACACCGCTAGTCTATAAAAAGTTTTTAGATTAATAAAAAAATAGGAGGATAATTGTGAATTCTGTCAAGTTTTAAGTCAGAAAATTGGAGAGCAATAGAATTTGAACATTAGGTGTTTAAAATTTAATCTTTGGGCCTCAGTTAAAAGCCTAGTAGTGCCCATTCAAAATCTTACAGAATTTGCAAAGGAAAGGCCAAGAAGATGCACACTTATGAAGATAAATCTTTAAAGAAAAAAAAACTGTTTTCATATCTTGAAGAAATTGTTGCAGTAACATAACATAAGACAATCTGATGGACCCAGGTGTAAAGAAGATACAGCAAAGTGAAGTAAGGAGTTGGAGCACCGATAATTCAGGTTAGAAACACCCAAATTCTACAACAGCAGAAGTGAAAGACATGGTTGTGTAAAGCATTGGGTCTTTCAGGCTGAAGTCAAACCGCAAGATCAAACAACCAAAACAGCATGCTCCAACTGAAGATAGTTCCAAAACTTCATTGACACCAGAGCACAGGTGCACACATATGCATCAGGGGACCCTTGCCAGGGGACACTGGCCCCATTCAGACCTCCCCATCAAGTCCAGCCTCATGGCCAGAAGCAGCTTTGGACTTGGGTGTGGTTCAGGACCCAGCTGCCAGGGAGACCTCTTTCCTCGTGTTGCACCACCAAACTGAGATCCCCTGAGGTCTGGCACTAGGACTCACAGAATTCATCAAGCCCATTCTCCAAAACAGGGGGACCTGGGAAGAGCAGTCTTGATTTTGGAAACTGTTTCCAATCTGAATAAAATCAAATCCTACTGTCCTCTGTGGTAGTTCTTAAGGTCTGTCTTCGTTTGGAGAAAGGAGTGGATTAAAGAAATTAATTTAGTGTATGTGATAGTAACGGGCTACATTGGACAGATTAGACTATACCACAGTATAAAGATTTTATTATTTTGGATATGGGATTTACAGTGAAGGAGAGACAGGTTTTTCTACTGCACAAATAGGCAAAAGACAAATAAACACAGTTAATTTTGAAAATATGCTTAATACTAAATCTGAACAGTAATTTTGGACAGTCTCTTCATTAGGACATGTAGGATGTTGATAGATTTTTTCACTTGATCATGCAGGAACATTTAAATCTCAAATATAAAATATATTTTGAAACAAGAATTACTTCCAAGTCATATGCCAATACATCTTAACAGAAGTCTAAAAAAGACCACAGTACTGGAACAGTGAAATTCCACTAAGCAAGCTGCAAATACCAAATTGAAACAGAGCAAGATCTCAACAATTTCCTTCCACTTGGCTGAAACCTCCACTGGAGAGTATTTGTGCACATGTCAGATAAAAATGCTAGCTGACAGGATTATAAAGTAAACCTGTTTCATAATGATCACTGGCTCACAAGAGAGCATGAAATAATTTCTTGCTTTAAGTTTCCATCAGAATATGTAAAGGATCAAATATTTTCAAACAAAATTTTGAAAAATTTCAATATTTTTTTAAAAAAATATTTTTGTATTTTTCAAACAAAGTTTTCTTTCAGTTTAAGTTTACTTTTACATTACTGTATTTCTTACAGCAGTGCATAATCTCGTTTGCTTAGAATGCAATTAACACAGAGAAACCGCTTTGTTAATGGTAGCATCTTCTTTGTTCTTTGGTTTATTACTTTCTACATCTTAAACCTAATTAATTTAGATATTTCTCCTTAAACCAGAGTAGTGCACTTGTACACTCAAAAGGACTGAACAGTCACAGAAGAGCTTAGTTTGTGTTTAGATAATAGATTTGGTGTTAACACTTATTTTTCAATAACATTGTCCCAGGTTTAAGAACTGTGTGGCTAAAATTTGAGTGCTTGTATCAAGAATCAGGATTTTTGCTTCAATGTTGAAATTTTTGATCAAATCAATTTTTTTAAACCAGGAATCATAATTTTCATGAGAAAATTTCTTTTTGTGAAAAGGTAGCCAACAGAACTTGACAGAAATGTGCTTCAATGTGAAATTTTTGAGATTAACTTGAAATCTTACCAATCTTAAACTAAGGGCTGAACATTGTATGTTTCAAATAAGACAAAGGTAATGCATATGGATTCTGATATCTGCATTTTGTAGACAGAACTGGAATGTTGTTATTAAACTGTAACATCTATCTGTGTAATGAACTTCTAAAAGTATGGATATTTGTATGAATAACTCTATTTAAAACAGTGAAAATTATTAAGGATTATAATAGAGTATAACTGAATGAACTTAAAATACTTAGCGTATTTCATTTTGCGTACATTTATATACATGATCATACACACAAATATATGCGTCTATAGATACAAAATATGATGATTGGAGAGGCTCCTAGAAATCAGTTTTGCTTTGGTAAGTCCAATTAGCAACATCACTGTCTATATTTGCAGCAGCCTTGGCTTTAATTTAATAATATCTCCTAATTTACTCCCTAAGATGGGGGCCATGGCTAGTAAAACTAATAATAGGAATGAAGACAGGCCATAATTGTATATATGCCCCAACAGACTCTTTCAGCAAGATTTTTTTTTTTGATGCAAGAAATTACCCCAGAAACCCAGTTTATGGCCTTTTCAAGCTGAGTGGTTATTCTGCATGGTGCTTGGAGGAACAGACTGACCAAGAAGACAAGGTTCTCAGCAGGCAGCTCTGCAGCTTTGTTTGGGCAGGGCTGGTTTCTGGTCCCTCACTATCACTATGCTTTTACCTGCTGAGGTCAGTTCTGTATTGCCTGTTGATGCTTCAAATACCTCAGAGGCTTCACCTGACTAAAATTGCTTGGTGAAATGGAAAACCAAGGTTTTTATAATTCTCATTTCATGGAAGATTTTCACACAGGGAGCACCAAAGGAACCGAAGTAAAACAAAACCAGAACAGGAGAAGTATCATAAATGTAAGTGTAAGAATTATTACCTCTTGCTCTATGGAAGAAAAATTCCAGTGACTGGAAAGGAAATCAGTGAAGCTGAAAAGTAACTGAAAGTCTGGATAAATCTACTTGTTATCTTCCAGGGTGTCAGCAGTGACTTGGGATGTGCACATATCATATAGCACTTCTTCAAAGGCTGGAGGATAGAAGATGGAGTACAGGATACTAATGCAGTAAGTTTTAAGAAACATTCCACATGTCAAGTAAATTTAACCCCTCCATTAAGCCCTCCATATTTTCTCTGAAATATTGCAGGAGGTGTAATTACAATATTCAAAGACAGTGATTAAGTAAAAATCTAAAATAAATCTTGAATATAAAACTAATATAAAAAAAAAGAAAAATGTCTACAAAATCACTTAGCCATTGAATGACTTAATCCATAAGAGCAAAGACTTTTTGCAAGAATGGAAAAGTGGTGTCATTCAACTGAGTGGAAACAACAGCCAGTGCAACACCAAAAATCAGGTCAGAGAAGTATTGTGGTCAGACTTAGACCAAGACTGATGAATGATGTCTAGAGCAAATCAGAACATAATGGTCTGAAAAAAAATGGAATTCGGAGGTAAAAGCCATGACTTAATGTTGAAAGCAAATATAATCTCAAGGCAGTTGAAAGCCTGTTCTCAAAAAACACAGTTATTCAGGAAATCCTCAGTGCTAATGAGCTGAAAATCAGGCCAAATTTGAGGAAATGGAAAACTGGCTGTTAAAGTCAGTTTTGAAAATCATGGTCCAAACCTTTTACTGTTTTTCTGAGGTGATAACCTGAAAAGATTCCAAACGTTGAAATAAAAATTATAGATATAGATATTTTACACATGTAGTTTTGTAAAATGGGATCTAGCACAGATGATAGAATTACTTGATGAGATTCAATTATATCCACTGGAATATCATAGTCGAGACACTTGCAATTTTTATTTTTCAAGTCAGCACTGACTTCCTTGTTTAAGGTTCTCTGAAGCACATTACAGTCCGTCTATATTATATCTAACTAGAGCTGACAACTGTAGCACGAAGATACCCACATACTCTAGTCACAGGGGTTTTTGTATGTAAGGACAATTTTCAAGTAATCAGAGGTTTAACAGAACAAATGTCTGAATTTCTGTGGTATATTGAAGATCATAGGTGTTATTCACTGAGGAGATACAATTCATATCTCACCCATTTTTGCCAATTTTACTTTTAAATCGCTGTAGCCAATTTAGGTGCCAACCACCTCCCCTTCTCCTTCCAAAAAAAATCTTCTCTGTTAAAAGGCAGAAGAGTTTCTTGTTTAGTGTGCTGTTATATACAATATAACAATAACATGATAAAATGAAAAGAAGCCACATGACCAGAGATGATAGAAAAGCAAAATGAAAACCGTGTTCTGCCTGAATAAATTTTAGGCCTCGAAGATCATTTTCCAGGCAAAATGCAGCATAGAAAAAGTAGGCATAAATGAAAACTACCATAAACAGCATAAGCATGTTAATACAACTTTCTGCAGGGCTGCTGTGAGGATTACTTCTTTTATATACCATAAACCAACTGATGCAAGTATTGGTATGGGATCACATCATGGCAGCACATCATGTTTCATGGACTTCTCTTTCTATGCTGATAATACCTTAGAATCTTAATCACACAGGCACTGCAGTCCTAATAAGGTATCAAAACTTGCTAAAGTCCATCTATACTGGCATCTTCGACAAGAAAACGTGCAATGTTGCTAATAAGAGCTAAAACAATCTTTGAACACAGTCGCATTCAGTGCTGAATTTAAATTGACCATGTTATGCTGCAGCTTTCCCAGCAAAGAACACTTTTGTGCGCATTATTACATTACAAATGTGCTGTGGTTTGTAAGAATAAAATGGGAATAAAAGCCACAGTCCCAGGCTGTATACCCTCTTAAGTTCAAATCAGAAAAGAAAACCAAAATTAGCAGCAGACTTTACCACATGCCAGCTGATGACTTCAAGCTTGAAAGAGTTTGGGAAAATTACCAGCAGTAGCCAGCTTAAACCCTCTAGCAAAAAAATTAATATACTTCCTCCACTCTCCAAATTGCACAAAACCTCTTGTTTCAAAAGCAAATAGGTATGATACAGCATTTGTATATTAACAGAGAACAAACTTAAATTACAACATGTACTGTAAAATTAACAAATAAGGAAAATTATCAATAGAGTCCTCATATGTTGGACAAATTTACTCCATATGAATTGCAGAAGTCTTAAATGTTCTATTAGCAATGAGTAACTCTCTAATGATTATGATATCATGCTGTAAACTAGCTAATGGGTCCTAATGAGTGAAAAAGTTCATTGGAGATATATATGTATTAAGAAAATCAATGGAGACGGCGACACCTAAATGAATTTCAGAGTACTACTTTCCAGAAATGTGGTACTATTAGGAGGAAATCACATTTTAAAAATAGTTAACAGAGAGGTTTTTTAGCCATCTACCTGCTTTATGAATGTTATGGTCTTGCAGGGCTCACCAAGGAGCAGGGGAGGTGGGCATGGTAGCACCAAAGAGGAGGGGCCTAGCCACTGGGTAGACTGGAATTGTGTAGGATCATGACCACGCTCACCCCACAGAGCTCTGCTGGTGGGAGGCTGGTCCCTTCCCCTGACCCTCATCCACCCCTCTGGAACAGCGCACATGTTTTCTCCTCCCTAGAGTGCTTGATGGCATTTAACAAAACAAACAATGAAACTTGCAACAGGGTTGAGTTTCTCTTGTCCAAAACTCGTCACACATTCACGGCTTCGTCTATAGGAGGAAAAGGGCATTGCTACAGGACGTGATTAGCAGCAGTAGTCACATGAAAAAGATCATCGGATAACCAGTTATAGCATCATTACCCACTTTAAATAGAAGAAATATCCATTCAGCCTCTCCATACAACTCAAAATGAGAATATTTCAGCTTTCCCAGGGGTTAATCTAGTTGCAGCTCAGTGTGGGTGGTGTGGACAGGATGCTTGAAGACCAGTACACAGCATTAGACAGCCTCACTTATTACCATACTTCTACTTTTGAAAAGGTCTCCAACGCTTTGTTTAACAGGACTTGCCAACCCTGTGTTACAACAGCTACTTTTAAGCATTCAGTTTGAAACAAAAATGCAGTCACTCTGTCACCTATATAAACCAAGAATGGCAGAGGCAGCACATGCCTGAAGTGCTCAAGAGTTTTTATCCTTTACTTCAGAGGAAGTCCTGCAAATATACACATGCCTTATTTCCTCCCTCTCAAACATCTGTTCAAGATTATTTGTTGTGTTATGCTCACTTTCCAAAAGTCACAACTCTCAAGGGTAGTATATTTAGAAATAGACCTCTAAAAATATTCTGAGAAAATTTCTCCCCAAACCCAGCACAGTTTTTGTCAAGCAGCATTCTAAGTATTAGAGAAAGGCAAACAGATGTTCACACTCTACTTTATGGTCTAAGAAAATGCTGAACCTACTGATAGATGCAGTAACAAATCCAGCTTTAAATAAGTGGAACATTCCAAATAATCGTGTTAAACTTCTTATTTACTCTGGTAGACAATAATAGGATTTAAACACAGAGCGTTGGTGAAACTGTAAAACACACTTCAGTGCCAGGGGAAGAAAATGTCATTACTACTCAGTGCAAATCAAGGGACATTATTTAATTAGGATCACTTCATCCTTTAAGCAAATGAAAGAACCTGAGTCTGTTTCCTTCTGCCTTACTTCTTTCTGCCTCCCACCTTCAATTCTTTCAATCATTTTGATCAAAAACATGGTTTAAATCTACTTCATAATCAAATCCATTTCACCTACATACCCACACCTACCTTACACTTATTAACCATTTTTAAGTTTCTTCTAAACAAAATAGGGTGCAATCATTTCTGACCATATCTTCCAGGAATAGGTTTCTTGTTAGCATTTAATCTCGCTTTCTCTTCTTTCCTATCTTCTCTACAGCCAGTTATCTTGTTTTCTGTTCTGTTATTTCTTTTTCTAAGCACAGCATTTTACAGCCTTGCTCACAAGGCTATATTCCACACTGTTAAGATCTTCTTGTATCTTCACACTGCAGATATAGGAGTTCTTCAGAGTAGGTGCCATGTCTTAGTCGGTGCCTACTACTCTGTACCTTTTGTCCTGTAAATGCTTTGTCTTAAAATGGCAGTAATCTTCATATGTTTTTTATTTTTTAATGTCATATGACTAGCACAATAACTACTTATTATGCCAATGCAGGTAAAGTATTTACAACAGTATCAGATATATTTTATTACAGCTAAAGCTACTTACGTATTAATGATTATCAGAAAATACTCACTGGACCTTCAAAGGAACATTATCTCAATACACAGACATAGGATTCCTGGAAGTCTTTTCATTTCTGATTCATTGTAATTGTTTATTTTCCTCTTTTACTTTCATGCTTAAATTCTGATCATGAGTAGTTGCTTTCATAGTACTCTTTTCTTTCCTTTTCTTCTCTAGAAAGGAAAGCAAATAATCCCTGAGGACAAAATGCCGTTTCA
This sequence comes from Phaethon aethereus, assembly GCF_964289735.1. NCBI lineage: Eukaryota > Metazoa > Chordata > Aves > Phaethontiformes > Phaethontidae > Phaethon > Phaethon aethereus. The sequence continues at coordinate 68,001,118 of NC_138577.1, read as the reverse complement.
TGTTTTCTACACCACAGAACCAAAAAAGACCATTGCTTTGGTATCTGTGAACACTTCTGTTGGAAAAAAACCCCCACCAGGTCCAGGTTTTGTGCAGTATTACTAAAATGTTCAGTATGATTTTACCCAAAGGCTGCTTTCTCATAAGAATTGCAGTAACAGCACAGTCACTACCACCAGTTAGTACCATTATGTCCAGATCCAGGAAATCATGAATACACTGAAGCTTATTTTCTTTAGTAATACGCAGTGTTATGTACGTGACATCTGAGAACCACCTGAAAGGGAGACTGAAGTCAACACACTTATGTAAATAGACTTTTTTAAAGTAAAAAAAAAAAGGAGGAATGAAAATATTCTAATACAGCAGAAGAATTTAATATTGTGGAAGTAAAAAAAAAAAAAGCTGTTTAGCTTATGCTCAGGGTTTTTCTTAATTAATTTTTTCTCCATTCATATAGAGGGGGGGTCCATGACTGCAAAAATATTTTACAAATAATTGCAAAGACAAGTAATAATTTAGAGAATTGCTGTGCTATTTAAAAAAAAAAAAAAGAAATTGTTGCACCGTTTCCCTGCAACCATTTTGTTCAAAATAGCATATAATAACATAACTGAAGTTAATATGGCCAAGATGTTGATTTTGTGGCTATGTGGTATGCAACAGTGCATCCTAGGTCTATTTTGTAAGTGATTGGTAAAGCCTTTTATGGTCAAAATAAAAAGTATTTCCCAGAATTATATAGGCAAAAATTCTTACTCAGAATAAGTCTTCTTGAGCAATACCTGTAAACAAATGGGCAGGTGGCCTGTACCATGAGGATTAGGGGCAGAAGACACCCTTATTGTTCTTTATAAGCACAGAGTGAGCAAGACCAGTTGTGTGATTTAGTCTTTCTCCCACTGCTGCACACACCCACCCTCAGGCAGATGTTTTGCAAGAAGTTTGATCCAAATGGAGAGCAGATAGGAAGCATGTTGGATACTGGGCAGATAAATACATTGCAGACTGGGATGCTTTTAGAAAACTCAGGGGACAGATGAAGGCTGAAGACCCATGTCCATATTACAACATTCAATGTATAAGCCTAGTGTGAAGCTGAATTTTTGCGATATTTTTCTATCGATAAGAGGTTAGAGCTACTACAAGAACACCAGCATTTAAGTGCTCCCATATTTTGGTTTGCCAACTTGCTAGCTCAGAAAAAGCCATTATTTACCATCTGTTTAATCTAGGTGGAGCTGACACACTTTTTCTAGGTTATACCTAATGTCATCTAGTTTGTCAGGCCCTGGCTAGGCACAAGACTATAGCACTGCTTAGGTAAAAAATCGTGAAAGATCATAACTTCTTGAGTAATCTCTACAGTGGGAATCTCACCTCCATGGTGGGTGTTGAGAGCACCTGTAGTCAGAGAGAGATCCTTTGGGGCTTGTTACTAGGCCTGTGATTTCTGATTTGCATCCAAAATGAAAGAATCAAAGTTTGAGATGACAATGGTACTGCCCAGAACTAATTGCACATGCAAGGAGATGGTAGGAATCTGTTCAAGAAGTCAAGGGTATCTTCTTGAGCACAAATAATAGGAGCAAATACATATATATCTCAGGTTTCATTTTTGCCTTTGAATTTATTTTGTTCTGATATATTATTCAAGGAGCCTTGCCAGTGTCCCAAGGATGCTTGAACAACATATTGTGTCTGGGTAACATCTTTTCTGTGAGCCTGTGCCACCTTGTACCTATTCTTTTCCACAGCACCCTGAACAAGTGGGGAGTGCAGTTCCCTTTGGGGAAGTTCCTCCTCCTGCCTCCTACGAGTGGGAGCAAAGGATGACCAATTCTTGCCTTGTTTGTGCCAGTATACCTTTGAAGTTCAGTGCATTCTCACTTCTATGCCATAGTATTTGGCAACAACAAATGGAAAAGTATCAGAATATATATAAAAGAAAAAAATAATTTCAATATCTAGAGGATAATCTAGAATTTTGCTGACAATGCTGTCAGGGAAAAACCCACTTTTAAAGTAAGCTTTCAAATGGAGATGAGTCTTACAAAAGAACATCAGAGAACAGTCATAGCTCCTTGCTCTTCACTCAGCAATGCGAAAGTATTGTTTAATTATGGAACAAGTTCAACCTTTAGCTCCTTGACCAGTGTCGATTATTCTTTCTGTTTTCTTCTGTGGGATCATGCTGAGCAAGGATGGTGCACAGATAAAATTTGATATTATCCACCCACCTATATTCTCTAGGGGACATCAAAAACTATAAAATGAAGGAAGAGGAAAAAACCCCACCCTTGGAGCTCTTTGAGTTAAGAAAAAAGATCAAGAACTGGGTCTAAAACAATAAAGTACAACTCTCTCCAGGCAACAGATCTGAGAAATACAGGCAAAACCCATGTTTCTTAGGCACTTAAATTAAAAAAAAATAATTCTTTGACAAAAATATATAAAACAGAACTCTTGTAATAATAACGCTTTTATTTTTAACCCAAAACACTCTATGTCTGAATAAACCTTTTTTTTTGACTGTTGTTTTTTCTTTTTTTACAGACAGCATAACCTAGAGGGCAGTTCAGTCTCTTGTTTATCTTAGCTTATGTCTCCTCTGTGTATTTGGCCCCCAGAGGGTTATCCGGCACAAGAAAGCAGCTTGTCCCATACAAGGCATTAGGAACATTGTTACTCCTTGAAGCACTGATGGAACAGGGAAAACAAGGAGAGTTTGCAATCTAAGACCAGTTTTTTTGAACAAAATTTCTACATGCCATCCGTTGTCTGTGATTTCAGAGTTTTGCATTTATTGACAATTCAAGAAGTGAACAGATTTCAGTGTGGTATATCAGGATTGCTCTGTGCAGAGTATCTTCTGGATAAAGACAGTGCAAGTGCTAAAACTGATACTATCCACTTAGCTCTGAACTACATTGATTGCTTTTACCTTACCTTCAGCGTTTGTTTCCTCTGCAAGAGTGTGGTTCGCTGTGATTTCAACAGATGTGTTGGTTTCCCATGAGTATTTTTAACAATGCTTTATCCCAAACATATTTTAATTACCACGAATGCAAGAGAAGAACAAATTAGGAACAGTTTCTGCATCTTAACCGCAAGTAAGTAGTATATTTTTATAGACTTACTTGAACGAAAGCCAGTTAAGGCATGACTAAGACTGTCAACTTGGCCTAAACAAGTGACAACGGTATACTGAGAACAACTGAGTAAAAGCTGAGTGTAGGTCGCTGGTTCCAAGCAGATGTATCCAGTTGTACTTCTTGAAGTCTTTGTCTGCCTCTCTGTCATTCTAGAAAGCATTGGTGAGAAATGAAACCAAAGAGCAACACAGACTGATCAAACACTAGTGTCTACCCACTCAGGATGATAGGAATTGTCTTTCCCATTGCATCTATGTGTTATCCTTTACCTCCCTGTTGGTCTCCTGTGTGGTTGTATTAGGTTGAAAACTCCTGAGAGTTTAAATGAAAACATGACCAAAATGCCCAGCATTAGTGCAGCATACACTGCACAATATACATTCACAATAAAATACTTGTTAGTAAAACAAGGATTCTTAATTACAAGTGATTACCACAGTATAACACAGTCAGTTTGTGCTGCAAATCCTGAGTAAAGCTTTACTGAAGGGCCAATATTTTTAACCTGGGGTGACATAATGATATAATATATAGAAGCCCAGAAATCTATTCTAAACATCCACAGCCTCTACCTTCACATCTGTAGCCAATGTCTGCCAAGACACAGTGTGAACATGGCAGGTATCATCGGAGCCTGAGAGCACAAATGACTGCTTGAAGACCTGCATTCAGTTTCAAAAAGTGTAATTCCAGAGATGTCCTTCATAGCTATATATTTTTTCATTAATAACATGTTGTATACTTTGCAAATCACTCCAACAGAGAAAATGTTTTCCTTCACTGCAGGAGAAGAGCTATGTCATGTTTTGTTGTCAACAACGGAAACAACAATTCTACAAGCTTTTTTTATGTTCTGCTATCACATCAAAAAGTGTGACTACACCAACCTAGTAAACACCCTTCTAATAGAGGTAAATCCAGGGGCAAAATTTTCACTGCAACATATAAATCTATTCTGTAGCATCCTTATTTTGGGGCATCTCTGTCAGGGTTACAGCCCACTTTCTCCACCTGTCTGCCACCAGACATAAATCAGCTGCTGTGAAAAGCATGTAGGTTAAATTATTGACAGCTAAGTCAGTTATTTTTCCCTATGCAAAACTCAGTCACCTCAGCAGAAGTACATGAATAGAGCTAGTTCTTACCAGAAGCTTAAGAGTCTGAATAAATGTTACAACTTTTGCTGTAGAGGTGTACTGAGTGCTCTCTTAATGTTTCACAGATGGCAGCTAGTTCAACCTTTTTTGCCAGTTACTAAATTGTTTGCTATTTAGGCTGTGTCTATTCTGCAATCCAAAAGTGTGACTGTTGATGAGGCAGACATATTTAACTTACCTTTTGGAGGAAAAGAAAGTTCCAAATGTGACATCAATCTTTAAAGGTGCTTTCAAGTATGTATGAAAACAACATACTTGGAAGTCAAACTTCAGGCCATTAAAATACATTTCCAGAAAGATGAAAAAATAAAGAATTAATGATTACTGGGTTTAATATGATATACTGGGAAATAACATTGCTTTTGTAGCTGGAAGTCGTAGCTAGTATAACTGACAAATTTATCTGAAGAAATCACCTACTACATGTGGGTAAGCATGAGCTAGCTCATACCATGTAGTTGAACTTTCAGAAAAGCTTTTGGCCTTGCTCCTCATCAAAGGCTGGTTCCAACAGTGTTACAAAAGAGGAGAGAAGACAAGGCCAAGAACTAACAATGTATTTAAAATAGGAAATAAAATATAGAAAGAAATGGTCACTTTTATCAAAGGGGAGGATACACAAGATTGCTACTGAGATCTATGCATTTTAGATATTTATAAATAACCAGGAAAAGAAGACAATTGAGTAGGTGATAAAACCTGCCAATAACATCAGAGACATTAAATTGATCCCATGCAAAAAGAAAAAATATGCCAGGATGTTTTATCTTGAAAATAATATGACTGAAGGAACACAGCTGCAGTTAATAAAATTACAAATAAGAAATTATTCCAACTAAATTATCAAGGAGCAGGTTTAACAATCATCCAAACAGGAATACATTTACTTCTAAGCTTTACAATGAACATGATCAAATTTTGCCTGCAAAAGCAAGGCTCTCGTGTGCAGAATCTGTCAAATTTGTAGATAAATGTTCCTTAGGTGAGAAAGCTGGGAAGAAAATCTAGGGTTTTATTCACCTGATTAGATACAGGAAAGAATGAAGCTGCAATTACCATGGGGAGCACTGCAGGGCCTCTACGATTTCCCCCAATGGATAGCTGTGATCCCGCAGGAGTAACCCTGGAAGAGTACACTTATGGGACTGGCTGCATTGGCACTTCTCCCAGGTACTTAGCTCTGCATCCTGCCCGGTGCTATTAAAGAGCAGGGATAGATATGTGCTTTGGGGGACTGCCTGCTAGCTGGGCTGATACGCATTTGGCACTGTTGATTTACCCAAATAATATTTCCAGCACCAAGTCCCAGAGCTCAGCTTCCACCAGCTGAATTCAAAAAGTGAATCAAGCCTATTAAGTCTCTCCAATAAGACTGGAAAAAGAGTAGGAAAGAGGATTAAATCCTAGTAATACCATGGAGGAATATAAACTCAGGGCTGAGGAAACTTGTTCCAGCTCGTGGGAACATTTTGTATTAATATGTGACCTTAATGTCTTCTTTTGCAGTCCAGTGCTGTAAAGAACTGAATCGCTCTCTTTTTGAACAGTATCTACAGAAAATAACAAAATACAAATGTTTCTCTATACACTACACATAGGCCATCTGTAAGTCATATCATCTTTTTCCTTTCCTTAATATTGCAAACTCTAGTAAAGAGGACTAAGAGCTCAATCTTTCCCTCTTGGCTTTCCTGAGAGCAAGCCAGCTGCCTCATGGAGCTATCAGCAGGGTTTATTTTTCCTGGCTTGGATGCAAACCTCTAGTTATTAATATGAGAGTGAGTTCTGCTAGCTGACAATTTAAGATAAAGTAAATTGGAAGTGACATAAAGGAGCGTGTGGGTGTTAATGTGCATCACCGAGGTTCTTTTCTGACATCCTGAAAGGTCTCGTCTGTATGGCCGACACTAGCAACCTTTACCAGTGACCCTGTGCTATGAAAGGGTAGGCACTCTCATTGATTTGTAAAAGTGACAGATGCAGCATGTGGTTGTAAATTAGCCATGTGAAGTCAGTCTCCAGAGATTTCCAAGCATGTTTTTTCCTTTGCAATGATTTGTGTTCTTCCATTTGCCAAGCTGCGCAAAGTGAAGCACTTAACTCTTTTTCACCAGTCACCTTGTACTTCACTTTTTTCTGAGTTTGGTTTTTTTTTCCTTCTCCCACTCTCCCTAAACTGTTACGATTCATAGGGCTAAACTTCTGCTCAATTGGTTCTTAAGGTGCTTTTCTTTTTCTCATCATAGTATTTCTGAAGAAGGTTGGCAAAGTCACATCAAGATAAGCTGAAATCTCTTTCAAACCTTTAAACCCTAGATTTTATTTACAAACATGCATATATGTAAGTATGCATAAGTATGTTAATTAATTTTGCATATAACAGAATGTCTGTTCTCATGAAGACTTAAGCAAAGGCTTTGTTAACAAGTGAACTATAGCCGTGGCTCACATACACTGCAGATACAGACTGCATGAGCTTCCAAGTGCCTTCAGCTCTTACACAGAAACCCAGCTGTGACAGAATTATACAACTTGAGACAGGGCTAAGTCATCATATACAGCAACAACTGAGTAATGCCAAGGATGATAACAGGAAATAAATGGTATTTTCTAAGCTCAGTCACATGATTTGCTTCAATCTTCTAACAGGCATCTACAGTGATCACATGAAATTAACACTTACGGGTCACTGGGAACAACTACATGGTCCATCCCCACCAGGCAGCCGTTAGAACACAAAACCTGCCTTCTCTGTTTAGTCTACTTGAGGATTTCTTTCTGTGGAAATTCAGTTAGGTCTTTGTAATGCTGATTTTAGTTATGCACTTGCATTGTAATTTATCTGTTACAATAAATCAGAATTACATTTATGTAAATATTAGCTAGATAATCAAGTTCCTAATAATTAAATTTAGGGCTTCTAACCACTTATCACAAGAAAATATCTATGTGCCACTGCGACAAAACCAAAACCAAACCAAAACAAAAACATGTCAAGACAAATTATTCCCTGGACTAAATGTCACCAGCTGTAAAAAACACCATGACAAAATGTGCAGGTTAAAAGGTCATGACCCCATAAAACTACTATTCTCCTCCTTACCCTAAATCACTTCCAATTATGTATGGTAAGTTCTTTCCATTTTGAAGCAGAAAATACTTTTTCTGAGAACTTCAAGCTGGGCATTCAGCATGGATCCAGAGGTGAAAGGTTCAGAGTTTTAGCTGCTAAGCCATCAAATCTCTGTCCTCTCCTCTATTGTCTTTCCTTTTGAAGTTATTTGCAACAGTTATTTCTAGTGAATATTCACTCCATGGGGAGGCCTTGTGCAGCAGTCATGGTAGACTCTCTGAAACCATTTCCAGGTTCTTTAGGTTTCTACCAGTTCATAACACTGTTGTTCTTTCCAGCTTTAACAAATGCATGTAAGTACCCTTTTAAGACAGTGGTGTTTGACAGTGCAATGTTGGTCTCTAAAGTTGACTTGGGGGTGGGTAATGGGGGGGGGGGGGAGAAAAACACTGATTAAATTTACAAACCTTTTTCCATGCAACTGCCATGTGATCACTATTAAATCTTGCCCTAAGATCACTCCAGCACCTGCCCAGATCACCTCAACGCCATTGCAGGTGACTCCATCACAGATGTTGCTGAGGCAAGCTCACTTCCTGAGAGAAGGAGGAATGATTGCAGAAATGACAGGAGCCTTTGGTGTGAAAATTTAGTACCTGGCTACACTACCACAATCCTCACAGTAGAAACCAGTGTCTCATCAAGCTGCCAAATCTCAGGTCACAGTGTCAATGATTTATGTGTTTAGAACTGCTGTTTTTAGGGTGGATTTGGAAGGCTGGGTTAACACTGTAAGGGGGTGGAAAGGGTTTAAGGTTTTTTTAAGGGTTTTCAGTGGTGGTTTGTTTTTTTTTTTTCCCTAGTAGCCTCTAAATGTTTTATAATTGTTCATTTTAAACCTATTTCCTGGTCAATCATTCTCAAGCTACTCATTCCCATCCTTTAGTAAAGTCCGAAATTGAGTGTTACTATGGAAACTGCTACAGATGTAACAGCTGCAATTCACAAGAAAGGGAAAGAAGAGGAAAATGGATCAAGAAGTGTCACTTGCATTATGCAAAATTTCATAACTATGTATGAATTGCATGCTGTGAATAAGGTCCTTTGTGAACCCAAAAAGTTAGAAAGATCACCCTAGCTTTAGAGGAAATGATTCCTAAGTAGGTAAATGAATTGCTTTCAAAATTTCTATGTGAAAAAAGAGCTATTTATAATCTCTCTTTCTAAAGTCCATCTGTCTTTTCATACAAGAAAAATGTACTTCTTTTTTCTCTTTTAAGTGTTCTTAGCTTGTAACCTGATTTTGCGCACTTTTTTTTTTGTTGGAAAATGATGCTCAGAAGAAAAGTTAATCCTAGATTCCTTTAGGTCTTAAGCTGCTTTAAGCACAACAGACATGCCAGCAATGTTTGTTACAAAGTTGTCAGTTCTGTCTTTTATTTGCATATTTGAAGGTATTTTCCCCTGCTCTATTGAACACATCTGAGTATTCAGCAAAAGAAAATAGGGCTATGAAAACTCAAAAGAACAGAAATACTGTAGTAAACAAAAGCTGTGCAGGCATGTACCCAGCCTGTTTCTCGTATCAGCTACAATATTTTTACACCACCATAAATTCCACTGACTGCAGGCAGGTTTCTGCAGACGTGGCCTGGAGAGCCTTAGAGAGGGGAGGGAGGATCAGGCCTTTTGTCTAGAGCTCAGCCGCCATCAATTATTTAGGAGCAAAATTATGTGACATTTTTCTTTCAATTATGCTGTTTAACAAGGCTTGGGAGTTAATACTGACCAGAAGATGTTTTATCCAAGATATGCTGTAAAATACTCTGCTCTCTGTAGAACAGAATTCCCTTAGCTCTCAATTAATGACTGTAGCCATGCAGCTGCACTAAACTGACTAATCTCACTTGACTGGAGCTGAAAGCACCTCTGTGTTTTTTAAAAGATTTTTTGCTCTTCTCCAAGTATATTGAGAAGAACTGTTTGTGCTGGACACACAGTAATAAAAATTTGTCAAATCTGTCAGAAGACTTGGCTCTTAAATACAGTTCTTCAAAGGGAGAAGTGTGTAAAAAACAGAAGGCATGCTGCTTTATTATTACTGTGGGGACTGTGTGAACTTGTGCCTGACAAAGATCTGTTTAAGATGTATGAGCAGTGCTGTGAGTCTGTATCCAACACCATCCTTATTGTTTTTCATCCAGCAGTTTAGTCTTCAGCCTGGAAACTCGTTCTTGCCTTTTGCCCTTGACTTCACAGTTCTGCACAAGCGACTAAGTACATTCCCAAGCTGTGCATTTTGCACACTCTGAACAGTAGTAAGCAACCATTTAAAACCATTTAAATATTATGACATCCACTGAGGCATGCATCAGATGTAAAGAGGAAATGCTTAACAAGTATATTTTTAACAAAGTCTTATTTCCACATGAAGCTGTGCCTGACATCACAGCTTCTGAAAAACTGTAATGACTCACGCACTGGAAAACTCAGTGCAAACGCAAATAGTTTCTGGATTTGACAGCCACCTGCCCATAGCTCCATTATTTGGCATTTGCTAACTTGATCATGAATTGTGGGTGTCCTTTGAGAAATAAGTTCATTCCTTCTCTTCAAAACTTATTTCTTGCTTTTGTGTCCAACTATTGTTTTCTTTTCACATGTGCAAACAACATCCCTATTCTTATCTGACTGGTTTTGCTGTCTTTTCTTCACCCCCAGGAGCAGCAAAACATATAGCATACGAGTTACAAAGCTGTCCACTTGCCTGTCATTGCCTATTGTTCACTTATGTTCTACCACAGATTTCAGATCAGCACTGAAAAAACAATTCCAACACCAGCCAACCTAGTATTTCTTGATGTTCTGGTAAACAGAGAGGCTACAATTTCAGGGAAGCCTTAAAATCTGTGAAGAATATATGCCCGCAACTGTGTTCAAACCATTTATCTTTTGGAGATATAGTCCAACCAATTCAAAAGGAGTTCAAAAACCTCTAATCTGTATTAGTTAGTTTTTTTCTATTCTTTCATCACTTGGAGTCCTTAATAGCCGGAGTGATTGCTCTAAAATGCAGCTTTACCTTTGAGCCATGATACTTTATACATATTGGTTAAATCCCAGATTAAGTGGTGAAATTGAGGAACTAGAGAGATCAATGTGATTTAGCAAAGCCAGAGAACCTCCACTCCATACAAATTTGTGTCCCCTCATCACATTGATTCAAAGTTACTTAAAGCATGAACTACAACATAAGGAACTGAGGTTGCATGAAGAATTGTTTGCGTTAAAGGACTGATTCATACAGCACTTGGAGTTTCCCACGTTAGCAATTTGCGCGTGTTGTTTGTTCTGATACTTCGTCACGGACTGCCTCCTACCTCCGGCCCTTCAACCAGAGAGGCTTTTATGTGTATGCAAAATTGTTGAATTCCTGCAGTCATTTAAAGCTGGCTGTTGCCACAGATGTCAGAAATGAGCTCTCCATGTCTACATCCATGTCTTGTAGAGGTGCAGCACAGACCTTGCAGACAGGAGGACAGCTTACACCCACATCTTGCTCATCCAGGGAGTGGAGAGGTCCTCAGCATACCTACAATAGCCCTAGGACATTGCCCTGTCTTCCAACAGATTATACATACCATGATCTGCTCTGCGGCCCAGCAAAGGCAGCATGGCCCTTTCTGCTTGCTACCTGACTCCGAGCAAGCCCTTTTGACTAGAGCTTGGCTGTCACAAGGAACTCCTCTGCAATCCAGAAAGAGGGGTTTTAGGATCCTTTCATGGTATTCTGGACCCTTCATCCTTAAGAACAGGGACCAATGTGGAATGAGGATTTTGCCTTAGTAGTTGCACCCTATCCAAAACAAAAATTCTCATCTCAGCAACAGTAAGGAATCAGCTCTTTCAAGACCTATATCTGGAAAGTAAAATCCTTAGAAATGAAAGCCAGGCTCCATTTCCTCTTTCTCAGCTGAAATCACAGTACATCTCCACCTTTCTCCAACCTGAGGAATTTATCTCAGCTCGCACTGTGGCAGATGATCTATCAGCAGGCAAGGCTCTGTGAAATCATCTCATTCCCTTCACAAATATGTCATACATTAAGGCTCCCTTGGAGTATCAGGAACACTGTTTCCTTTCTTTAAGAAAGAATGATTTTTATTTTTTCAGTCCTGTAGCAAATTAGAAATACATAGGATCATTTTAACAGCCAGCTGGTCTAGATAATGATATTTTTTCACTTTTACTGATCTCTTCCTTCAAAAGACAAATTTAGAATGTGGCCACAATTCCTCTTAAGCGTCTGATCAGAACCGCAGAGCATGACATTTCACACAGAAGTGGCTTTTCAAACATTCATATGATTCATCGTGAAAAATTTCCATTATCCCAGAGGAATTTTATGGAAGAGTGAAATCTCAGGTGCATGAAATCACCAAAAATGGAATGGAAATTTTTCCCCTAGTAAATTTTCCTCATAAAAATAACCCCTCTCTTTCAAAGGCTTCTATTAAAAGCAAAATGTAATAAAGACAGAAATAAACGTGTAATAGTCATAGTTTAGGCATTCAGTATACCTTATATATATTAATTGTTGAGCTATTTTATTTTGTAATAAATGGTGAATAATTGATTTATCTCCATGCTTCCAGTCATTTGTTCCACATTCTGTGTATTTGCTATTTTATTTCCTCTTCAGAGAAAAACCAGCAAGAAATTAATTGACATACTTTGGCTATACCTATGCATAGTTTTATCGAGGATGGATTTCGGGGACCACATATTTTTGTTTTGAAAGGCTGTGTTTCTATTTGAAAAATAACATACGTTACTGTACATGTGCCTTTTTTCATTAAGACCCTTCTTTTCACTATCATTACCATTTATTGGTGAAAAGCACTCTACAGCACCTGCAAAATTTGCTTATCTTCACATACATAACAAGAAATATTTATGCTGTTTCACACGGTGTGACAGCCAGGAAAAATGGAGATTTGCACAGTAAGCCCAGCTGAGCTACATATCCATATCCATCCTATGAAATACACCAGAAAATGGAAAACAATGGTTATTTATTTTAATGGTGCTGGCTTCAGGATGGCCCTACTGCTTATTAATCTTCTCTTATTCTCCTTTGTATCAAGGATAAACTGCAAACGTTATTGAAAGCTGTTATTGAAACTATCACTATGAAACACACCCAAATAATTTCCATGTACACAAAATAAAGATGAGTTGCAAGGCCCGTATGCATATCCAGTACATGGAATATATAAGTCAACAGAAATAATTGCAAAAGAAGTTTAGAGTATCCAGGAAAAATGGAATCCAAAACTATGAGCAATGCATTGATTTTCAACTGGTCTCTGCTTTACAACAGCAAGACGTCTTTGGTTATCCTTTACACTTTATCTCAGTAAATTAAACTCCACAAATAAAGATAAATTTAAAACATTAAAAAAACACAACAAATCATGACCTAAATTCAAAATAATGTTGAAGAAATATTCTATTTTTTCTTGCTGCAAAAATGGTGCACAATATTAATATGTGTGACTTCAGATGTTAAAAGTTAATAATTTAACGGAAATGTGCATTTTTTTTCTTTTATTGACCAGAAGCTTAATTTAGTCACTGGAAGCCTATCTCCAAAGCAAAGATAATATTAGAACCTCAGCAGAGTCAGTTTTGAAACACTTTTTAACTACCAAATCACTAAATCATTGCTTAACATATAAAACTTAAACTGAATTCCAGGTAAGAATTATCACTCATTTATAATGAAGGAAACCTAATAGGAGAATCTGGGAATTAGGGACATAATTTTTTTTTTTTTTTAATGGAAAATGTTTCCCATATCTGCCTCTATACGACTGGAAGGCCTCACAGCCCTGGAGGTATAACTACTTAGTTGCCTTATGGATAAAGAAAATCCCAACCCTATCTGCTTGTGTGCAATGCTATGAAGCCTTTTACCCGTACTTGTCAGGCATCATGATTCATGACAGTCAGCAAAAAGGATGCATGTGTGCTGTATTATTGTGGGCTGAGAACAGATTACAGTATTTAGATAGCTTTTATGTCTGGTCACATACTGGTGATACTATATATCAACGCCGGGTTTAGGACATCATAGATGTGCTCTGCTGGACTCAGGGAGAAATCTCTGGAGATGAAAAGCTGTTCCTACAAGCATAATAATTATGAAAATGACAGGTAATCTGCACTTGGGCTCAATCCACCCTTTTCAGAAAATATGGGATTAGTCCCAGAAGTTTTGTATTTCCATTAAAAAGGGAATGGACAGGCTCTCTATAAAATCCAGATTTCCTCTCTTTAGCAGTATGGCACAAAACGGCCCTGTCTGGAATCCTGATTTTTTCCCCACTGTGGTCACAGAGGTTCAGTGCCTTGAGCATGTGTAACGCTGGACACACCAGAGCAGGGACACAGCCTCTCGGCTGCAAAGTAACAGGGCAGCGCACATCTGCCCACCCGGTGCTGCTGAAGCTGGCAGCAGGAGCACACATAGCAAGGGTGACCCAGAGCCTTCCAGGAAGGCTCCAGTGAACTCCAAGTCTTGTCTGTTTTGAGATTCCTTTGAACACAATCTTTTCAATATTTTCATTGCATACTGCTAAGATTCAGCATTTTTCAGCATCACAACACACACCCTGGACATGAATGTAACTAGCATGACCCAAACAATTGTGTATGAATTCCTGGCTTAAGAAGGACCCTTGCTAGAAGTGCCTGAAGAGGAAAGAGGCAACATCCCTCCCTGTAAGGCAAGACATGATCTCCAAGAATCACAGAATCACAGAATGGTTGAGGCTAGCAGGGACCTCTGGATTTTGTCTGGTCCAACCTCCCTGCTCAAGCAGGGCCACCTAGAGCTGGTTGCCCTGGACCATGTCCAGACAGCTTTTGCATATCTCTAAGGTGTAAGACTCCACAATTTCGCTTGACAACCTGTACCAGTCCCCAGTCACCTTCACATTGAAAAAGTGTTTCCTGATATTCAGGAGGAACCTCCTTGTCAGGAGGAACTACTACTCTGACCAGGTTCTTTTAGATATTCCATACATGGAAAGTGTAATCTTTAATATCAAATTTACTTATTTAAGACACTTTATGTTACAGGGGATTTCTAATTTAACAGTGATACAAAATATATTACATAATACAAATGTAAATTACACTTAATAAAATATATGTAGGTATTGCAATAAACAGTTTAATCACTGTGACAATGTGATTCCCATTACTGGTCTTCCTATCGCTAACATGTTCACTGTCATGACATTGGGCATCCCCAGTTGCAAGGAAGGCAACTTTGGGTTGAATCCATCTCAAGCCCATTGTTCTCTATGAAATTTTTTCATTAGTTGTTCAGTTTTATACTCTGTGTTGGGCAGAGCCACTTACTCCCCCCATGCTGGCCTGTTTAACTCAGGCAGATATTCATGCTCTTTGAATGAACTTAGGTCAAAACTTTTCCACCACCAACTGATCACCAGTCGGCTGTTGATAGCTGTTAATCTAAAACAAAAGCCACCCTAAGGTCCCTTGGTGTCAAGATCAAGTCAGCTTCTTTGCAACATCTGTGGTCAGACCCAGGCTGCATTGTTCCATGAGCTTCATGGGTCATTGCCCTGGCCATAATCTCTGAGCCTTCTTCCATGGTAGGGGTATGCTGATCAGTCACAATGGCAATACGTTGAAAGTGAGCAGATGAGGGTGGGCACCCCTGAGAACACCTCTACACTATGGACACCCACCCTTGCCTCAGGAGATCTTGGTACTGTGTGTGGCACATCATCTTGTGCTGATGTGTGGAGTGAGTGGAGATGTTAGTCTGAATTTATATGTTAAATGCTAATAATGCTTAATTAATTTATTGGATTTTGATATAGACTAAATATAAATAGAGCTTCTGCTAGTTCCTCCCCACGCCCCAGGGGAGAAGTTTTTTGACATCTCGTTCAGGACAAATGATGTCCCGAGCTCTGGTTCAGCATTTTTAACAGTAACAGTTTTGTTGGCTAGGTTTTGGTAGGAAGTGTTTTTCCACCTCTGAACCTTACTTGAACTCATGTTCCTACTTTGGTTTACTTCTATATGACTTTATGCAAAATTGGAAAGCTCTTAAATTAAATGAAAGATCTGGGATTTCTTAGACTCTGAGCTTGATTGTTACAAGAAATTATGTAATTGCTTGTGGATAAGTCGCTCCTGCTTTGACTGGTGAAATATAAACTCAGTCTGGGATTTGACTGTAAAACCAGGCCAGGACGACTGGAAAGGGTTTCTTACTGACACAATTTATTCCCAGATGTCTTGACACTCTACTGCCTGCGGTACCTAGGTACACACTTGTCTACTTGATCTAGCCTAATGGATGGTGGGGTCCCAGCCTGTCACCTGCAGCGGCAGGTTGTGGGCTGCTGGTGCAAGTCGGGCAGTGAGGGGCTGCTGGGATGTGGGCGTGCGGCGGCTCTGGCATGGCCGGAGCCAAGGCTGCTGCCAGCACAGGGAAGCATGGGAAAGCGTGGGTGCTGGCAGGGAGGCAGGGCAGCCACGGGGGCCTGCGAGCTGCGGCGTCTGGCTGCAGGGGTGGAAAGGCGGGAAGGCCCAGCCCTGGTGTGCAAGGTGTGCAGTTGTTTGTGGGAAGTATGGCGTGTCTGGGTGAAGGAGCAGGTGCAGCAGAAGCTGTCCCCCCGCCGGCTGCACATCTGGGCTTGCTGTGGGGCAGTTTTCCTTGAAAGGCAGGGGCGCTGGAAATGCAGCTGTTGCTCTCCTCTTGCGGCCAACTCTTGGCTTGCACCTCTTGAGCAAGTGGGGAGCATCTCTCTTGAAGTTGGGGTTGTAGTGGAAGAGTACCTAAAAGATGCAGAAGGAGAAGAGTTAATGTGCGGCATTTGGAGCTGGGAAGACACCAAGACGGGAGAGCTGAGCCTCGTAACGGCAACAGAGCCAGGTGGGTGCTGAAGGGGTCTACTGGGCATTTAGAAAGCTGAAGCTTAGGCTGAGCAAAAGGTTATGCAACGGGGCTGTGAAGTATGGTGGGCCTTGTGTTTTCACGTGAGAAATGACCGGGGAAGGAAATGAGTGTCTGAGCTTTTGCTGTTCCCCTCTTCCTCTCCTCCACTGGCAAGGCTTGTGTTAGTGGAAAGTGAAGCTCTTGCGGCAGAATCGTCCTGAGAGCCGGTTCCTGTGCAGGGCAACTGACGTACCTTGCTGTAAGCAGGAGGTGCTGCTGCTGCTTCCTCTGCCAGAAAGGCACCAAGCCAGTCTGACGTTTCAGGGAGGCATTGCATTTTGTTGACGGCGTAGAGGTGGCACTGACGAGAGCAGCTCTTCATGCTGTCAGCTTCAAGAACTCTGTGCAACCTCTCACTGACAGCACTTCCTTTTGGCAGGCTTCTTCCTCAGCGGCAACGCAGATGCCATCATCAGCCCACCGAAGGGACTGACGCGGGTGGCTTTGGAGCGTTTTGCAGAGCTGCTTGGGAGGGGTGAGCGATGCAAAGTCACCAGCTTTGCCAGAGGTCTCCTCTGAAGAAATGCAGTGGCTTCTGTTGGTGCTGTGGTCCTTGCTGCATGCTTGGAAATGCTTTTTGTCCTTGAAGGATGGTAGGGCAGCATCACGAGGTGCTCATTTGTCCCATGCTGGTGGGACAGGAGAAGTTGCAGCCGCTGACTGAAGGATTGAGCTCGTCTGGGGCAGACGCAGATGCTATTTCTCCTGGACACGGCTCCCTTTCCAACTCTCAGTCATGGTTAGAGCAAAGGTGTGCCAAGCTGTAGGCCTTTCCCTGGGCAGCTGGGCTTGGTGCTGCCAGAGAGCAAGGGCCAAGGAAGTGGTGCTGGCTGGTTGCAGGTGCGGCGGTGAAGTTCTCAAACGTCACCATGGTGCCTGTGCTGTGTGGTGGTGTTGAGCCACAAATGCAAGGGCCTTGAGTTGTTGTAGGCAATGCCAGGGCAGTGTTGTGTTCCGTTGGCTGTAGGAACTGGCGACCAGGGAGGAGGAGGGAAGGCTGCAGCATTAGGCCTCGGAGTGTCCCATTGTGGAGGTTCTCCATCCGGGCACGTCACCCACATGCAGAGGAGTCCTTGCCGTCTTTGCTGTAGCGGTGTCTTTGGAGCTCCTGCTTGAGAGGTTGCTTGAACAAGAGTTGCGATGGGCAGGGTTGGGGTGGCAGGCAGTGCTCGTCCTGCTGGGCTGATGGAGTGGCTTCTCCTCTGGACATTGCTTGGTCTTGGCCATGTGGTACCATGAACATATACAGGAGGTATTCGGGCCTCCTGTATTTCCTCTGGGTTCTCCAGCTGTGTGTGTGTCATAGTTTAACCTCAGCCTGCAGCTAAGCACCACACAGCTGCTTGTTCACTCCCCACTGGTGGAACAAGGGAGGGAGTCAAAAGGGTAAAAATGAGAAAACTCATGGTTTGAGATAAAAGACGGTTTAATAGGTAAAGCAAAAGCTGCACACGCAAGCAAAGCAAAACCAGGAATCCATTCACCACTCCCCATGGGCAGGCAGGTGTTCAGCCATCTCCAGGGAAACAGGGCTCCATCACACATAGGGGTTTCTTGGGAAGACAGGCGCCCAACCATGAATGTCCGCCCTCCCTCCTTCTTCTTCATCCTAGCTTTATATACCGAGCATGATGTCATATGGTATGGAATATACCAGTCTGAGACAGCTCTCCTGGCTGTGTCCCCTCCAAGCAAGTTAGCAGAATCAATTACTTTCTGTCAACCTTGTAAGTCAATGTTCTCTCTACTAGTTTGAGTATTTTTTCTGCAAAGTACAAGTTTAATGTAGAGCCAGTAGGAATCAACACTTTTATTCCCTTCAGCATTTGGATCAGGCCCAGAGAGGTTTATGAAAGCCTGGTCTAAGTAAGAGGGTAATACAGAGGAGGATGATAAGCCTTGGGAGCCTGTGGGCAGAGCTAAGTGACAGGAGTTTGGGCAGATCAAGGGTGGTCTCCTCTAAGTGCTGGAGCATACCTGAATGCCTGTCCCAGGCAGATGCAAGCTGCAAATCAGATGGCCTTTGCTGTTACCCTGCAGTGCTGTTCTAATTCAATATCTTGGGAAAGAAGGGCTTTGTCTGTGGGCAGAGAAAGAGTGGGTGGCCATGCCAAGAGGAGACAGCTAGGGACAGGTTTGTAGCAGCTACTGCAACAGTAACTAGTACAAGATCTATATAATAACTAAAATAATAACTATGACTGAAAACTAGTACAAGAAACTTGCCTGCTGTATTGGCTTTGCTGAACTTCATCATGCATGTGACCATGTAAAAGCAATGTTGAGGCACAAGGCTTTGTCGGTGGTCTGGGAGACCATGTCTTCTCTGGCGCATCTTTCCTGTGGTAGCTCACCTCACAAGAAAATCATTCTTCCCATATTTCCTTATTGAAGCAGAATCTGGCAAATACCATGAACGTGTTAGAAAGATCTGTACTTTAAACCAGCTGTGTAGCCAACCTCCAAGACTGCATCATTTGTTCAAGTACTTGTTCCTTTCAATTTTCAGCAATGTTTTCTAGGCATTTTCCAGCACTTCTCTCACTATTAAGTATGAAACCTGAAAAGAAGCTTCTAGAGATTTATCATTAAGGTTAGTGAAATGTTGTAAATGTCACCCTCATAGCAAAAAAGTCTTTCCTAATGTTCAGAGGAAACCCCCTGTGTTTCAGTTTGTGCCCATTGCCTCTGGTCCTGGCACTGAAAAGAGCCTGGTTCAGGCCTACTTAAAACCCTCTGTGTAAGTATGTACATACATTGATGAGATCCCCCAAGATGAACTGACCCAGCTCTCTCAGCCTTTCCTCATAGGAAAGGTGCTCCTGGCCCTTCATCATCTTTGTGGCCCTTCACTGAACCCTCTCCAGTATGTCCATGGCTCTCTTAAATGGAGAGCCCAACACTGGACACAGTACTCCAGGTGTGGCCTTACCAGTGCTGAGTAGAGGGGAAGGATCACTTCCCTCTACCTGCTGGCAATACATTGTTTAATGCTGCCCAGGATACCATTCACCGCCTTTGCAACAAGGCCACATTGCTGGTCCACGTTCATCTTGGTGTCCACCAGGACACCCAGGGCCTTTTCTGCAAAGCTGCTTTCCTGCTGGGCAGCCCCCAGCATGTACTGGTGCCTGGCGTTTCCTTCCCCAGCTGTAGGACTTTATACTCTGCCGAATTTCATGGCATTCCTGTCAGACCCTTTCTTCAGCCTTTTTTCTTGGTGCTAAGTCCTAGTACTATAACACTTTTAAATTGGCCTGAAATCAGAAGAAATCTCTCATCTTGGTATAAAGAGTACAGTGTTGGTTGAAGGCAGCATGGTTTTGATTTTGAAAGACCAAACCATGCTATGCTTTGTCTTTGTACGATTTTTATTATAATAAATTGTGTAGAATGTTTTGCCTCACTTTCCTTAGTCATGACATTTTATTTATGCACTATAATAACTTTTAAACAAACATCATCATGCTGTTAACATACAGCAAACAAATAACAGTTTTTCTTAAGAGCTTGCTTTCTCACCTCTCAGGCCTCCACAAATCACAACAAATACATATCTGACATTAATATTTTTCTCACCTAGAAAAGTCACCAAGCTAATCTGAGAATGTTTTAAGCATTTCAAATTCATCCTCTTTTTATATTTTTGCCAGCACAAGGGCTTCTTTTCAATTTGTGGTTGTGCTGGGGTAATGTTTTGATTCTTGATTTAGACCATGGTCTCCCAGAGGTTCCAGGGTTTCTGGCTGAAAGGTAAAGCTTCATGCTACATGTTTTCTTCCAGCAGAGCAGTAATACACACCACACACTGTGCTCCAGTCCATAGGTTTTTGAAAGTAAGTCCAGTACTTATTTTGCGGGTCTTCTGATACGTGAGCAGTTTCCTGAGAGAACGAGTCAAGCTGTATACATTTTCAGCTTCTCTTTGTTGGACAAACTATGTGGCAATCTCAGGGAATACTTGCAGTAGTGTGAGGTAATAGACTAGAGTGTGTATATAAAAATATCTGAATATTTGACACCCGGTATTACAGGCTGCAGCATAAAGCCATGCTTGCATTCAAACAAATCCGGTGTTCTCTAGCATAGCCTACCCAAGACTGGGTGCAGGATTAAGTAAAGTCACTCAAATTAGGAACCACTGTTTATTCTTTCCTGTATAAAGTCAACCACAAATGAATATGGATCTGAAATAATCTTTAAACTTAATAACTCTTTCACACTCCGGTGTATCTTGAACTCATTGTTTCAGGCTATAGCCTAACCCATGTTGGAGGTACGGAGCCAGCACAGACAGTTTCCGGCAGACCAACCCACTCAGTGTTCATCTGGGAACTTTATCCAAGCACTAACCCACCTGAAATTACATGTATATTAAGCCTCACTGAATGAAGTGCATAATCTGAAAGGGGGACGTGGTGAGGTGGGTGTCGGTCCCTTCTCCCAAGTAGTAACTAGTGACTGAATGAGAGGAAAGGGCCTCAAGTTGTGCCAGGGGAGGTTTAATCTGGGTATTAGGAAAAATGCCTTTGCTGAGAGAGTGGTCAAAATTGGAACAGGCTACCCAGGGAAGTGGTGGAGTCACCATCACTGCAGGTATTAAAAAAAACGTTTGGACATGACACTTCAGGATATGGTGGTATTGGGTTGATGGTTGGACTTCATGATCTTAGACGTCTTTTCCAACCTTAATGGTTCTGTGATTCTGTGATTCTGTTATAAATACACATCATTTGCCATCTTTTAATATCTACAGTAATGACACTGTAGATAGTACAAGCAAGCCTAAAGCTACTTAAAAATTACAGATTGATGGTTGCAAGAACAGAATTATTAACCCAGTTCTGCTCTTTACATCTAGAGAAGGTCTACATTTTATCTGTCTTTGCTTCCCCCCACCCCCACTACACGATTGGTAGGTTCACCAAAATATGCTTTCTTTCCTTCTTTTTCCCTTTACTTTTCAGAGGCCTGCTAGGTTCTCTTTTTTGTGTGTGTCAGTTCAGGCTATAACCCTGCAGTTTAAGTTTATCTTGGCCATAAAACGCAACAGTAATTTATATGCTCCCTTACTCAGCGCTCCTCTGAGGCACTGCCAGCTGTCTAGCCAGCAGTTTAAAGAAAGAGCTGTAATGAGCACCAGTGTGCAGGGGGTAAGGGGAAGGCGCACACAGCACACAGCCGTGTTCCTGTTTCTTTAGCTGGTGGTGGTTACGTTTAAATGGCATTACAGCAAGCTGTCAGCATGGTGAGATTCTCCGCACAGGCACCGCACACATCCTCCTGTGGATTTCTCATTCCTTTCTTTCATTCCTCAGTAAAGAATAGATTTAAAGAATGAGACAAAGCCTGGAGCAGCTGCTATGTGATACAGAATGTGAGTTATGAGTGTAAAACCTTGCTCCCTCCTGCCTTTTTCCCCTTCATCAAGAGTAGGCTCTTTGAGCAGTCAGACAAAGCCTGATGGTGATCTTGATGTACTTGACACAGGCTTTGATTTTAGCTTGCCTGAGCTCCAGTTTTTGATGTAATACAGTTGTGAGTTTTATTTCTTCCATAGCTGTGCAGTATGCTTATTTAAAATTTACCATCACTGTAGTGTTAAAAAAAAAAAAGAAGAAGAAAAAAAGAGGTATTTTGCCTGTAAGTGACTTCTATCAAGGACTTTTTTCCCTGCTGGTGTCTCTAAAACATTGTCATATGTCCATGTAAAGCAAAAATTACATCTTCACACAGTCCCTGTGTTACAGAAATCCTTCAAATAGCCTCAATACTTTCCCTAAAGTCCATTAAAGAATAGTAAGATAGACTCTGATCTCAGTGAGGCCAGTGTGAATCCAGAAAAAAATCCCACATCATCCCACTAGGATAGGTAGAATTCTTTTAGCATTACACTGATGCAACAGATGAAAACCTGGCTCAGTGCAACCTTTCCACTTACATGGCAAAATGCTTTCTCTTCCTATAAACTTTCTACAAGATCAACTCACCCAATTTTTAACTGGAGGTCTTGGGCTTTTCAACATACCAGCTGAAAAACATGGCTTTGATTCTTACGATATTCTTAAATAAACTGAGGGTTATGATCTAATAAAAGACACTTTCAGTGCAGAAATCCAGTTCTCCCTCAGCTTCCGCCAATATTGCATAACCTCTAATTAGCCTTGAGGTAGAGCTTCCCTATGTAGTAAATCAGGACAAAAACTAAGACTTCTTAAAAAAGACAGAATCGTCGAAAATGTTGGAATCATCTTAATCATGGCAGAGCACAGGGTATGGATCAATTCTTTCTTATGTGATGTTTTTAATTACTGGTCCCACACACAAGGTAAGTTGAAAAGGGAAACTGCCCCTCAGACGCCACACTCAACCTGTCCAAATCCATGATATATAAAGCGTTTTGGAGTATCTGAACCCACAATAATGAGCAACTAATCTAGGTTGATGTAAGCTTCATTAACCAGAGGAATTATAAGTAGATAACCCACAAGTCCATATATACATTGAAACACAATTTAAAGAGAGATCCCATCTGGAAGGTCTCGACTCCTGTGCTGTTTATTTTAATAAATCCTGGCTAAGTAGTTAAATGTAATAAAGCCTTCCCTCAAGGTGCAATTTTCACTATGATTCAATAAAAACAAACCTACAAATGCATGATCTCTTCTTTCATGGAGCCCATGAACAGGTTTGTTTAATCATAAAACAAAGTCTCCTAGAGGGGTCAGAAATACAGGCAGGAAGTAACAAAATGAGCTTCAATGTGAAAAAGGCAAACTAATGTGTCTGATGGAAAATAAATGAAAACAGATATTAAGCAAGACAGAGACACTTGCAAAACAGTAAAGGTAAAAAAGCTCAATAAGACTAATAAACCCCTCAAAATTAGCAAAGAACTTGTAATAGGAAAGTGGTGGCAAAAGAGACCAATACACTTTATGAAACCACATGAAAAAGCCATCATTTCTTATATGCAAAAGGTGACAGTCCTCTCTGTAACAGTAGTGCTACTGAACTCAAATATCAATATTCCATTTCTTGGCAACTAAGACAAAACAGAAAGTTGCTAATATGTCAGAGAAAGTTCAGATAACTTCCATAAACAAAGGATTGAGCAGCATAATCAAAAACACAGGTCCCAAGCTTAATTCTATGGAAATCAATTTCCATAGAATAAATGGAATTTTAATTTCAACAGAATTAAAATGCAGCAAGATCAGCTAAATACCAGTTAATGGCTGCTATGATTAACTGCAGGATGCAGGCACCAGGGAGACATCAGAATTACCCAGGTCAAGGACTGACTATGAGTGATCCTCTGAGGCCCTCTTCCTCTTCATCATCCACAGAAGGAAACAAGCTCAGATCTACAGGAGACTAAAGGTGGTCTACAGCATGGAGCTGCATAGAGTTCTTGGTCCAAGAAGGTATAACTGTGAGTCAGAAGATGGAAGAAAGCCAAAATAAATGTAGATTGAATGTCAGAAAAAACATTCCTGCTCTGAAATCTAAGTCCAGCCTCCCTGAAGTCTTGGAAGAAAGTACGACCATCTGTTGGATCATTTAAAATAAAAGAGTACAACATACTACAAAATACATATTTTAGCGATTTAGATGATGATTCTCTCTCCACATGTCTCATAGTATGCTTGTTGTTTAGATCGTGACTTGATGCACTTGCGTGGCACAAACTGTGGCTGTGCAGCTCCCTGCTTTGGCTGTAACACCCTTCACACCCCTTCTGTCCACATGCTTATCCATAGAAATCAGTTCTAGTAAGCTGCCAATGTCTCCTTCCCAAACTGGCATGAATGGGAGAAATTAACCAATCCCTCTCTGCTGAGGCAACTTAAAGGTGTGCCTCATTCACCAATATAATATATAAGAAGTTTTATATAAAAGAACATCAGAAGGTGGCAGTTCCAGTAATAACAAGAGGGGCTTTTTTCATTTTCTTGGCAAATAGGAGACATAAATCACCATCTTCCTTGGAAAGATCTGCTTCATATTTTGAAGATTTTTCTTCAGTCAATTAAGAATTTCTAACTTTCAGATATTAATGATGCATTGTGAGAGTTTTAAACACCTACTTTTTCATAACTGATACATTTTATGTTAAGAAATTCAAAGAAAAAATGCTGAGAAAGCTCTTATTGATTTTTTTTTTTGATCACCAATCTTATTAGAAGGTTGCTGGTTTTGATTTTTTTTTTTTAATGGAAACTGATTTATAGAGAAGACGGCTGTCAGCAAAGAAAGTAATGACACACAAAACCTTTGAAAGAAAGCCCCTTTCATGCCCTACAAGTACATAGTCAAAATGAGTAATTGCATGAAGAGCAGATGTCAAAACTAGAAACATCAAAGTCAAGGCAGCAGGCAGAGAACAAAAGAGGTAGAGGTATTTTTAAAAGATCAGCCACTTTTCAGACAGCCACCTGCTACGTAAGCTCCTGTCCCCTGATAGTTGAGACAATCCACACAAAGACTCCTGACTGGTTTCTGAAACAAAAACCAACAAAAGATGCAGAACTGCCATTAGCCACCCCTGATTGGAAGCAGATTGTGGCCCTGCTCTCCTTTCCTCCCGCCTCCGATGGATTTTCTATCTTCTGCTGTAATTCAGCCCCTCTTGACTCCTCTTCAGGACAGCTGTCATGAACACTGGGAGACCTGCACTTGTTCCCAGTACTCTGTCTGCTGCCCTGAGAGCAGTTTTCCATCCTTCTCGAATCCCTACAGTTTTTTTTTCAATGAAGGATGGGACCCTTGCATGGCAAATTAAAGCTACTGCCAACAAGCTTGCTTTTCACATTTACCTTTCATGCAATTCTATGCCTATCAATACCTGTGGATTAAAGGTTGAAAACTACTACAAAGGTGCATTTCAGACACCTGTGCTCTCAACAGAGCACCCACCTCCCACCAGATTTACACAAATGTTTGTTTTAAAAGTTTGGAAGCCAGCAACCATCAGAGTTGAGCCTGGCTACTCAGTTACTGCTCCAGAGGCAAACAAAAGGAAGGAAGTGAACAAATCAAGGGGAGAGAGAGACAGATTAAGTTACCAGAGACTCTGACCCTGAAGGCTCAAGAAGCAAAGTCAAGGAAAGCAGAGGCACTAGTTAGTTGGAAATTCCTTTGAATTCCTTTAATCCCTTAGGTCAATTTAAAGGGAAATGATCTGACCGTTCTGCATCTGCTAGTGATTGAAGGCAAATAAGGACCATTGTGTGATTTCCAGTTCAAGAAGTATATAGTACACACAGCTTTTATGAAAGCAAATACAGCAAATCTCAATTGACCTAGGCTGACTAATAAACCCTGAGATGCCTCTAACATATGTGAAGCTGATGCTGGTACAGACTCCTCAGAATAAAAAAAAAGAGAAATAAAAAAAAAATCTCAAACCCTCCAAGTCTCTAAAGTGAAGGAGGGGAAAAAAGGAAAATAATTTACTGCAAGGAATGTTTTTGGCTGAAGCACTGTAGTTCCCAAATCATCCTCAATATTTAGTCTGCTAGTTTGTAGACAGAAAAAAAAGCCTAGAATCGCAGCCTCCCGGGCCTCTCAGATTAAGCCTTCTGCTACACGTCTGTAACTGGAAACAGTCTTCCAAGGTTTGTTTATGTAATGACACCATACAATAAGAGCCTGGCTACAGAGGAAATCTTTATTGGACCTTCTAATAAATATTATTAGTGTGTAGCACTGGAAATGATCCCATTTGGGCTTGTAACGTGCAGTGATTAAGGGCTAGACCATGTCTGTAAAGCAATAGCTTGGCGTGGGTGTCTATTAGCACAAAGGCATGCTTTCCAGAGACACCACTCTACGGCCCATCCTCTCCAGGCTGCTCATTTCTCCATCATTGCCCTCACATCCCCACAGGCACCATGCATGGCAGCTCCACAGTCAACGAACCTCCTCCTTCCCCACTCTGCCCAGTCTCAGGAGGTTAATTTCCTAGGGCCTGGGGCTCAGGAAAACTCCAGCTGAGATTAACCTTTATTGAAAGGGTCAGAGGAAAGACTTTTCTTGCCTCCTCACTTATCTAAATCTGTATCAACATATGGCAAATAAAATGCATAGCTGAAAACTAACACACACTGCAGAGCAAAATCAGCCAGTTGCTGGAATACACATGTGGGTGTATGTGACCCTCATAAATTATTTTTTAATGCTTGATAAATAATATTAAACCAAGCTCATTTCACAAAAGATTTGATTCTTCCAGGTTGCCAGTTTTAGCTCACCCCCCTGCAAACTTCTGAAATATAACATGTCTGCCTGCAAAAGGTCTGCTTCCCTCTCCTGCCTGACCATCTTATGTTATTAGATACATTTTCAGCCCGAGAAAATAGGCAGTCTTCTTCCTCTGACTGTATTTAGTTACAAAATACTCTTCTTTCCACATTTATGTATGTGTACGTCACTCTTCCATAGTACATTGTGGAGCATCATCATTCAAATACATGAGCTCTGCACGCTGACTGAGGGTGGACAGACTTTGGCTGCATTGCACAACAGAAGAAATTTGAAAAACACATTTTAATTAATTAATAATAACTTTCTCTACTTTCTCTATTTTCTATTGGTATGGTTCTTGCAACATTTAACAATTTAAAGAAAGATTTTATGACACAGCTGTTCTGCAACAAGGTTGCCTGGCCTCTTCTAAATAGATAGTTTCTAATTATTCAAGCCAAGTGTTGAATTCTTAAGAACTTCTTTAGTTACTCCTGAGATAAATTTCTCCATTCTTTTCTTGCAAGTGGAATGATTTTGGCAAGAGAGTAAGAGTTACAGAAATAATAGCATTAATAATAGGAAAAGGATTTGTAATGTTCATTTTAAATGTTGCCTTCCAAAACTTGCTGAATTATTTTTCCTAGAATTCCAAAAGCTGTACTAGTTCTTGGCAATGCTCAAAACTATCCCTTTCCCCCTTCATGCTGCTTTGCTTCCCACAAATTTGTTGACAACATCTTTCTAAACTCTTCCAAAGGAAACAAAACAGCATGACTGCAAAGTTAAGCCTCTTTTAAAACTGGCTTCTAAGTGTAAAGCAAGATGATGTGCAGGGAGATAGATACCCCTCTGAAATCATGTCAAAGCAAAGGAATTCACATTCAAAGGGAAAAAGCAACATAGAACTTTGTAATTTGCAATCAGACAGCTTTAAGTGCCAATTAAGCTTCATAGCGAGATGCTATCTTGTTGTTGAGGTCAAAGGTTATCAGAAACTATCAGAAAAAAACCCTAAAAATTAGGTCTTTCTATACTAGAAGGATCTTAATCCTAGACGTTCACATTCAACAACAAAAAGATTCATCTCTTTGCAAAGTACCCGAATAAATGTATTTACTTGAAGGTTAGTTAGTGTGATACACTGGTCATATCAATTACAAGAGGTGACTTACCAATGTGGGAATATAAATTTAAAGATTTGCTGCATACAGACTTACTTCTAGAAATGTAGGGAAATGTGTTTTCACTAAAAGTACTTACTGAAAGGAGTGTGAATATGTGAAGAAAAAAATGAAGCTTGAAATATCCCACTGTCTTCTCTTTCTCTCTTTCTTTCTTGGACTTGGAACTGATGAACATGGGGTCAGCAATGAGCCAGCTCCTGCAGGTGCATGAAATCAGAAACTAAGTATGTGGAGAAAGAGAGAAAAAACAAAAAGAAAGAAGAAAGAAAACAATAATTACAGCATACCAAATTCCTCTCTCACAAGCAGATGGACACAGAGGAGGATGGGTTTTACAACTGGACATTATTTAGGTGACAATGGGAAAAATCTGAAATTGCAACAGAGCTCAATACAAAGCCAAGAGCTGGAAGAGCTGTTACAGGCATCAAAGACGGCGATGTTCTCCTTTGTTACTTAAGTCAGTTGATGACAAAATGGAGTGGCACATGAAAAATTCAAAAAGCACACAGTTTTACTATTGCTAAAAGGCAGTCCTGAAGGATATCTTTACAAACAACAGGGTCAAGAGCCTGGAAAAAATGTCCAAATAAGCTCTGCAGCATGACTGACGTATGCAGTTACCAAGCTACTCTTCACTCATATTTTGTCATTGAAGTAGTTATA
This sequence comes from Phaethon aethereus, assembly GCF_964289735.1. NCBI lineage: Eukaryota > Metazoa > Chordata > Aves > Phaethontiformes > Phaethontidae > Phaethon > Phaethon aethereus. Next base: position 67,972,585 of record NC_138577.1, on the reverse strand, counting down.
GAATCATAGAATGAAAGAACAACTGGGGTTGGAAGAGACCTTTAAAGATCATCTAGTCCAACCCCCCTGCAATGTGCAGGGATGTCTTCAACTAGATCAGGTTGTCAGAGCCCCGTCCAACCTGACCTTGAATGTTTCCAGGGATGGGGCATCCACCACCTCGCTGGGCAACCTGTGCTGGTGTTTCACCACCCTCATTGGGAAATATTTCTTCCTTAGATCTAGTCTGAATCTACTCTCTTTTAGTTTAAAAGCATTACCCCTTGTCCTGTCGCTACAAGCCCTGCTAAAATGTCTGTCCCCATCTTTCCTATAGGCCCCCTTTAAGTACTGGCAGGTTACAGTAAGGTCTCCCCGGGGTCTTCTTTCCTCCAGGTTGAATAACCCCAACTCTCTCAGCCTGTCCTCATAGGAGAGGTGTTCTATCACTCTCACCATTTTTGTGGCCCTCCCCTGGACCCTCTCCAACAGGTCCATGTCTTTCCTGTGCTGAGGTCACCAGAACTGGATGTTGTACTCCAGGTGGGTTCTCACCAGAGCAGAGTAGGGGGTAGTCACTAGAAGTCATAGAAAACAGTTATGGAGGAAACATGACTGTCTAGGCTTAACTTGTTTGTAACCTTGGTCATGTGACCTAGCATGATTCTAACTTGTAAATCCTCATCTTTACCTTCCTAATCCTATTCTGGATTTTAAAATTTGTCCACTAAACTGAAGACCTCTGCATTGTTGCTTTTGTGCATCATCTTTGTTACAGCAAACCAATTTGAAAATTCTGAGATTTTTGTAAAGGGGAATATTTTCTTATCCTTGGTTATTTATGTGTATCCGCCTTGCAGCTTGCACAATTTTTCTACATGCTTTTTGGCCACAAACACCTGCAACATACCCTTTTTACTCATAAAAGGTATTTGCAAGCTCTGTTTCCTGTGAAAGACTACTTATTCTTTTCATATTCAGTATCAATTATATTCTTAAATGTTTCACTACATATGTATGCTGATGTTCATCTTTCTGGGAACACAGGTAACTTAATCAATTTATAATATTCATCCTCTTCTGCCAAACAGTTGTGTCAACAGCATATCTTAACAGTTGTGACTGGGAAATATCTTCCTGGTCATAAATAAAACAGTGGAAAAATGGCAAAAAAAAAGATAATGTCATGCCATGTTCAAAACTCTGTTCCAAAAAATGGGGATAAGAATTTTCTCATTCTTGTATTACTTTAATTATTTATTCATTCTTTAATAATTATTGATAGAATTTTACCAAATATTCTATAATCTTATTTGATTGACCTACAATTATACACATCATCAAAAGCACCTTTAAAAACATTGATTTGACATTAGCTTCCTTCCAGTTCTGTGGAATATCCCATGTTTCAAAAAAATATGGAAAACCAGTGTTAATCAGACAGGTCATCACCTATCTTCCTTAGAGCAATCTTGTTTTGAATACTTAAAAACTCTTCAAATTGTTTAGACCTGATGATTTAACTGTTTAACAACCCTTATAAATCATTATAGAATGGGAAAAAATATCATCATCACCACTACTACCACTACTACTATTGATGTGCAATACCTGGTTGCAATATAAGAACATTTACTGAACACTTCCTCTACTTTATTACTGACGATGCCATAATTTCTATGTGATAATGAATTAAAAAAATTTTTAGGCTTCATTTTGATCCTTGTAATCTTAAAACACACAGTTTGATTATATTTCAACTTTTGTTCCAATCAATTTTTTATAATTTCCTCTATTAGTTGCTATATATTTTAATTACTTTCTATATGTTGTTTGAATATTTAGTGATCAACTCTGATATTTTTACTTACCTCCTGTTTGTTTGTAGCTTAAATGGTCCTGCTTTTTGTTTCAATGCCAGAAATGTAGTTTGGGAGCATGTAGTGTGGTATTTCTGTAACAAGATTGAGTTATCATTCATATTTTTCCTCTTTAAGTCACACAGACATTGTATTTAGAAAAAGAATACTGGCATTCAGTCACCATTTTACTTGCACAACAGATATGCAACAATATTTAAACAAGTACTAATTTAAAAAGTCATGATCTCTACCTGCTAAGCTGAAGATTAAGTTCCCATGTGTTGAACAGAACTATTTTTAGATTAACAAATTTTTATTAATAATTTCTAGACCTTTTAGGGATGCTTCTATTCTGGCAGCATGAGAACCTAGATATCCATCTGACTGAATTTTTCACCGCAGTAATGAAGGCTGATTTCTTCCTTCCATATCTAGATAAACAATTCAAGTACTACTATCTTAGTCTTGAGTGCAATTTGGTGGCTTGTAGACCAAATGGTCTACATTTAGGTGGCTAGCAGACACCTCCTGGTGTCTGCTCTCCAGTGCTTTGTCATGACTTTGTTCCATAGTTATTCAGTATCACCTGTGACAAAACAAGCAATGTTATTTCTGACAGACACCTGTTGGCTTTCCCTTCTTGCCAATCCAGTTGGAATGACCAGACCCCCTGGTCCCCGTCCTGCAGACCTCTCTACCATGCTTCAGAAACAACAGGATGAACTTCTGAGAACATGTAGGTTATTCAGAATTCAGCTACTACAGTCACTCATTTTCACTTTCATTTCTTCCTAGTTTCATGTCTTCTTGACCTAGCACAATTAGGTTTTTTTCCAACAAACATGGAAGATATATAACCTAACTAAGACCCTTCTTCCCACAGAATATCCTAAAAAATCAAATCCTTCTACTTCACATCTCATAACCAGTCTCTAGTTCTTTTTTTTTGTCATCTGAACATGAAAGATCTCAACTCTAGTAACTAGGACTTCCTTTTGCTTCTGCATCCTTCAGTATCATACATAGTCTGCAATTCAAAATCTTATTAAAAAAGAATGAAACTTTATCTGGCTCAAGATTAAATTATCCATTTTGTTTAACATTTTAAGCTATATTGAAATAAAAAATACCATAATAACTCTTTTAATTAAAAACTTTGTTGTAGTATTTAAGATAAAAATATTGGTACTTCTGAAATAATTTTTTTGTTGTTGGAAAATGTTGAAGAAGTGTCTAAACCTTAAAGTGAAAAGTCTTCCTCCTGATCCAGGAGTCTTCTTAAATAAATGCAACCTTAATGACTAACTAATTTAAGTATTCCATCCCTATTCCCTGATATCATTATTACCACTGGAGAAAAAAAATCACATGCATTCTAATTCTGTATACTTAATACCAAATAAAAATATTACCAAAATTAGTAGCTAAAAAACCACAGCAACAGACACCTCACAGCATAAAGACACTTGGAACTAGGTATATCTTTTGCTGAAACCTGCAGCTAAATTTTGATTGCCAGCAAGCAGTAAGAACTGGATTTGCAGAAGTCAGCATTGTAACTAAGTATACTGGGATCATGGCTGTGAAAACAATGTGGTGCCAGCCATTGCATAGCATGGTTATTCTCACATTCGCTTGCTACAGCCAGGAAATAGATAAGAAATTTATTAAAAATAAGAAAAAATACTAAAAGTAAGTACAATATTATCCTTGGGACATGTTATGGCTTCTCTATTTGGACTTCACTCCTGATGCTCATCTCTACAAAAACAAATCAAATCATTATCAAGTTTTACAAATCTCCCCAATATGTAGTTGTCACATGTTGACATTTCATGATGTGGACAAACCAGCCATCATATATTGGCTATGAGAAACTACTGAGGAAAAACTAGTAGAAAACAGGCAGTCTTGGCTCTTTAATGAAGGTCTCTTGCATCAACAAAGCATGAACTTATCCAGACTGAAAAAGAATACCTTACAATAGTGTTTGCATGAAAAAAAGATTTTGCAGTGTGCCCAAAGACAGATAATTATTTCCACAAAGACTAATGACAAATTCTTAGAGACACCTTCCAAAATGGTTATTCAATAGCATATGCTATTGAAGTGAATGTGATATAACAAAGGACCTGAATGCTGACAATACTGCCAAGAATGCCTCTAAACAAATCAAAAGTGACAATAAAGCTCAGAGCAAGGGTGAAGGAGTCAGAGACTCAGATGGTATTTTCATTAATCCTTCCATCAAGGGTCAAAGGATCAGACCAGGACAGATTCATCCTACAGATAAAAGTAGGGCTGCACAGATGGTTCACCAGGAGGGCTTTACTTTCCTTGACTTTGGGAAGATGCTCCATAAGCCATTGGTGGAGGGTGGCTTCTATGTCCTGAAAAGGGTTTATATATCTTTGCATGACATTTATTAGCTTTACAGAAGAGACTCTTCAGCTGTTACTGACTGGGAACAAGAAAGTGCAACAATCTGTGTAAAGTCTCTATAATCAAGAAGGATAAAGTTATTTATAGCAACATCATAGAAAGGATGTAAGTTCAGTGCACCAACTCACTGTTATATGTTTGTGATTTCTGTGCATGATACAAGAAGATTGGGAAACAATCAAGAAAAGACATGAGTATTAATTCAAGATGAAAGCTGTGCTTTTACTGGCCTAACAGACATTTGTTAGGAAGAGTGATGTGATTAGAAGGAAAGATTCAGAAAATGTTGATATGTGTCTCAAGAAGCAAACAAGTCCTAGCTTTGGAGGAACACAGGCCTTCTGACAATCTCTGATAATGATCAAGGCAGAACACGGGAGCACAACGATGAACACATTCAGAAGAATGAACTGCAGGATTTTAAAAAAGACACGGAAATTAAGGCAATTAGGAAAGAAAAGATGACAGATTATCTGAAAAATTAAAGACTTCTAATCATGTAGTCATGATATCTTCACCCTTCAGAGTTCTTAGGGAAGCAGCATCACCTGGTACCTTCAAGAAATCACAGAAGACAGAAAAGGCAAGAGTAAACTGGCAAAGGCACATCTGGGTAACCTTACATAGGAAAAAAAGTTACAGAAAATTTTAGTGCAGACATGTAGCTTCAGTTCTGAGGAAAAAAATGTTGAACCAGCCAGATATTTTGCCCATATCAGCAGAAAATACCTTAAAAAATAAAGAGAAAAAAATAAAGAGACATGAACAACAGTCATCAAGGATTTGTCAGGAACAAATTATGTCAAACAAATCTAATTTATTTCTGTGACAGAATAACATATCTTATGAATACAGCAAAAGCAGAAAATGTCATCTTTTTAATTAAGGCCCTTGTTTCATATAACGTGCTCATAAGCAAGCTAGAAAAATACGTAGAGATTAAATTGCTAAAGGTAGATGCAAAAATGATTAGAAAACTCTTCAGAGAGCAGATGTTGTTCTCTGTCTTAAAGAAGGAATTTACCAAAACTGAAGGTGTGTATTCCGTAATATCAACATTTTTATTAATGACTTAGATGAGAAATTATGCTTATTAAATTTACTGACCTGGTAGGGGCTGCAAACATTCTTGAGGGCAAGATTGAAATTTTAAAGGATTCTCACAAACTGAATGAAAGAAAAAGAGAAAGAGGAATGCAAAAAAGCAAGGAACTGGGCACCTTAGAAGAATTTGGCTCTGTCTTCTCTTTACAGTGTTAGGTCATTGAAGACAGCAACTAGTTCCTTCCAGCCTTCTCTTCTCCAGGCTAAACAAACCCACCTCCCTTAACCTCCCCTTACGGGTGTGTGTGTATGTTGGCAGGGTTGAGGGGTGGAAACAAGAAAATCCACAAAAGACCTTAAAGGAAAAATGTTAAAAAGTCCAGAGGAGAGCAACTGAGAAAAATAAGATGTCTAGAAAACCTGACCTGTGGGGAAAGATTAAAAGGACTGGCATTGTTTAGCTCAAAGAAGATAAAACTGATAAGGGAACATGGTAGCAGTGTTCAAATACATAAAAAAGAAGTAGAGAGAGAAAGAGGAGAATACCTTGTTCTTCACATCAATGGCAGTTAGGACAAGAGGCAATGGACTTAAATTGCATAAGGGAGCATAAGATTAGATTAGGAAAAATTTCCTAAGGGTAAGGAAGGTGAAATACTAGAACAGATTGCCTGGGGAGATTGTCAAATATTCATCACTGGAGAGATTTTGAAACAGATTGGTATCGTTTGTCCTGACATGAGGCACAGAACATACTACTATCCAAGCCCTATTTTCTGTGCTTTTGAGTAGATTGCTGACTAAAGAACAGTTTTGCAGCCCAGAAATATGTCAAATGAACAAAAATAAAGGATTCTCAATCTGATAAAAAGCATTAATCAAAGCAAATGTGTGCTGATTTCAAGGCAGGGACAAGAAACAATTTGAGGGGAAATAAAACATCAAGCTTTACTTTCTATCTTTATAATAAATATGGTACATTTATAATAAAGGTCTCACTTCCATCATTCTGTCAGAACTGGCAGATACTATAGGAGGAGCTGCATCTGCTTCCTCAATACACTGATGCTATTAAGATTAAATGAGTGTACAGAGGAGTACCATATATATGTGCGTGTGCATATCAGAGAGAAAGATTTAACTGAGAACAGAAAGTCTCTCAGAAAAGATTCCAAATCCATTCTGAAGTAGAAGTCTGTAACTGGAATGCTACAGACTGTACAGGGGCCAACCATGACCAAAGATATCAGTCAGCTAGGGAGCAATTAAGATTCATGTGCGAGACTGAAAAAAACAGAAATTCAGTCACATCACGCTGCTGTGTTACCACACTAACCAACTGAAGAGAAAAAATCTCCTGCAAAAGTATGAGTTAAGCTTGCTGGGATCCTATAGAGCCATAGGAGGCTTTAATAAGCGAGTACATTATTTGCACGTACGGCAGATGTGTCAAACCTACAGCTACCTCCAGGACTACCTACCAGAAATATTCCAAATGGCAGAGGTGGAAAGACTAACAAGATCAAAAAAAAAAAGGCAGGGGGACAGTGAGTGAAAGAAAGGTGGAGAGAGAGAGATAGATATGACTAAAACTACAATCCAGATACCTTAACAAACTTAAAAACCTATTTTCTTCTGAACATATCTGTATGCTCAGAAGACAATGTCTTATGCTGAGCAGATCACTCATGGTTAGACATATGTATTTCAGCAAACCCACACCTGCATTTATCCAGACCAAACACATGGCAGGAACTGACACTACAGTAGACACTGACTTCTTAATTTGCGGAGAATTACTCACAACCTTGGGGAACAAAAAGGACAATAAAAAACAGAGGTATGAGAACTGGTCCCTGAAACATCACCACTTCAGCAGAACTAGAGGCAAGCCAATCTTCTGCCATGACAGGGGTTATTCTTGGCCTACATGCAATGTCCATTGAGTGCTTTACTCAATATATCAATGATGTGCATTACAATAGTCTCCCAAAACCCCAAGAAAAAGATCTTCTTTCTCAGAAATGATTATTTAGCAACACATATTTATAAAATGTATGCTAAAATATACATGGGTGCCTTTCATCACACATACGTGCGTTTGTTGAATAAGATTCAACACGTGTTTAACAGACACCCACAGATGGTCTTCACCCAAACTGTGAGAACTCAGAGGTGTCCCCTGCTCACCAGTCATCGCTGAGAGCGGAGGCATCTCAGCTTTCACACCAAATATGTGCCCTGACTAGAGGTGAAGTTTTCCAAGTTTGTAAAGGCCTGCTAGGTAAAACTCAGTGTGTTTTCAGGGCGATGAGAGTCACTGTACAGCAATAAACAGCCATTCAAATTTTTGTCTTCATGGACCAACATTAGGCAAGTATAAACACCTAATTTTAAGGTAATCGTCATTTCCCTTTGTTAGGCAGTTTCAACTGAAGTCCCAGTGTAAAACAAGAAACTGCTTTTCCTTTTGTCAGGGTCCCTTGAGACAAGACATTACAACAAGCATTTTTTCCTTCATTCTTTTTTCCTTTACAGAAAGAATCATACCAAGGTAGTGCAACATTACTTCTGTCACAGTAGAAATGATTTACTGATTATTCACTTTAGACAGATACTAGTTGGTCATCTACACTAACTTCAAAACCTGAGAATTGTGCATTTTAACACACATACTTGGGTTAGAACAAGACAGCAACATACAGTGTCTGTTTAAAGTATATGTAAAAAAAAGTATGAACACCAGAATTTGGTACATCTCAGCTTCAGTTATTCAAATCTTTATAACATGATCACTGTGTCAGCCACTGCTTTATTTTTTTTTTAAATATTTGTATTTTTCCAAGTTTTGGGAAAAAACAAAACAATCTTTATTGCTTAACCATCATCATGTTGTCTCACATTGGTCACATAGTGATATAACATGTTTTTAAAATGCTGGTATATGCTTCAAGGCAGGTACCGTTGCTGGCTTCCCCTATTGCCCTCTCCCTTCTACATCTGGTAAATATGACCATTGCAATCCACTGAATCCTACAGTTATTACACTCTTAATTTCTAATATAACTTACTCACCTGAATACAAAAATAGGACTATTCTTAGGTTAGGCCTAAACTCTTGCCTTGAGTTTCGACTAGAAAAATTAAGCCTCTGTTTTCTTGTCCACATTCTTCTGACGCCATGAAATGGTTTCGATGTTGCATTTCAGACACTATAAGGGTGAGTGAGGGATCCCAGCACAACTGGAAAAATAAATGGTTTGGGACTCTTCTGTATTTAAACTGACATCTAAAAAACAGCAAAAGAAATTATGTAATTAATGTATTTGGTGCTCTTACACTTTGAAATTATGTTTATTGTTCTAAGTGTAATAAATATATTTATCTTTTTTGTTTATAAATGGGCTTAAAATGATGTCAAAGTATAATTTTTAATGATTTGGCTCAAAAAACTTCATTAAACCACAATGATTTTTACTTTCACTTTGTCCCCTAATTTTAACATGTTTGTTTGGGAGAGCTGGAAAGAAAAAGAAAGGTCCAAGTAAAATACCGTGAAAACCCAAATAGGTTAAATAAACTAATACATTTGTTCTGAATGACCAGTGTGAAGAGGAAAGTTAGATAATGTAGATAGCAAGAAATAGGGTAGACAGTGGTGGTGTGTGTAAGGTAACAATGGTTAAAATGAAGAACTGACATCAATGATTTCCAGTTAGTGGAGCAGAACCTCGTTACAAGTTGATCAGGTGGCACAGCATTAAGAAGCCATTGATCAAAAGAGCATAGAGATGTTGCATGCCAATATACTTTTTCTAGATATGGACTGATGTGAGAACATCTGTTGGTTTATACTCTCAGTCGAGTTACAGTGCACCTCATTAATGCTGTATCTATTCTGTTTTATTGTCCTCAGCAAAACCCTAAAAATGAGACATGAGAGCATGATATTAATTTGCAGGGGTAAAAAAAGAAACAGAACATACCAAAAGATACTCTTAAAAGAAATTTTAATTAGACCATCTGTATGATAAATAAAATGGAAAGGATACAGCTCTCTGGAAAGAATTTGTGTTTATGACAAATAAAACTTTGGTCACTTCTACATTAAGCATCTAAAGAGCTTATCATTGAAAACAAATGTCACAGTGATGTCTTTTAACAAACTAGCTGAACTGATGGTAAACTAGATACTCCTTTGGATATATACATGCCAAGACTATGAGCTCTCAACATGTTGTTGAAAACAGATATTTACATTTGACCATAATTAGTTAAGATTTATGGCCAATGGCTTTTCTTTCTATTGTGAAGAGGAGTTTCAGTAGCAGCAAACTGAAATTTCTAGATGCTGTAAGAAGTAGAAGTAGTTGGCAATATACTGTTTTTTCCCCACTGTGGAACATTAGCTAACAACAACCAAAAAAATGTGCTAGATTTTAATAATGTTTATTCCTATATAAATTTGGAGAGATGCTTTGTCTAGTTTTAATACTGCAGGTGACTCACCAAAGATACAAAGCATTTAGGCTCCAATAAATTTGCATTAAATAAACATTTAAAAGTTATTAACAGGGTGAAATATTATGATGTTCATAGACTACTATTAATTAATGAAATCATTAAGACATTCTAGGACTGAGCATGGATTTTCAAGAAACATTATTATTTCAATCCTAATGAAGACCATGAAACATTTCTTGAATGCCCTTTCCCTTTGTTTTGTATTACCTTTCAGTACCCAGAGTACAGGAAAATGAACTCAAGTTAGCCAAAACTAGTAAGGAAAAAAAAAAGGAAAATGTTTTCTTTCCCTTAAAAAAAAACCCTTAACCACCAAACAAAGGTTTCCTGCAGCTTCCCAGTAAGAGCACCCTCACTGTAGGATCTCCTTGGCTTTTGGCATGAGTGTGGCCTTATCCATTTTCAACAGCCAGTAATACAACGAGTTCATCGTTATGGAAGTAAGTTCATTGCTGGTAATAGGCTCTGACTCCTGTTCACTTTACAGAATACAACTTACATGGTTGTAATTATAAGTTTTAATTATAAGAAGGAAAAAAGTAGATGACAAATTAGCAACTGTTTAATCAGATTTTGATCTAGTGACCTCATGTAAATATGGAGTTATAAAGCATGCCTAAGATGTGAAAATCGAACAGATTGCTAAAAACTTTTGGGATTAAGATGACTGATTCAGGCATCTTGTGCCACTGTACAGGATTTCTTAATTCCTGCTTTACACTATCATTTTCAGGTCATGTGAGGCATTTCCATGTAACTTTTCTTCCTTTATAAGGAGAAAGATTTGATTTCTGGGTTTCACTTATGCTAAGTTCAATGTTGTTAATAAGACCCACTCCTAGCAAGCAACCCTTTTCTCTTTGTTCTAAACAGCCCCTGACAGGCTATCCTCATGAAATGCAAAGGCAGCTAGAGAAGTCCTTTTCAGCTGAATCTTTCTGATTAATTTCACCTGAAATTGGAGTGTGATTGACATTGTGAAGACAGTGTCAGCATAAGTGCTAGGGAATCCCATGTAGGCAGATGACAGAGAGTGAGATGAGAATATAAGATTGAGTATCAAGTTGGCATCATGTCTGATGAGAAATCCATGAAGAGATGTTCTGACAAGAACATCTTATTTGTTTATACACTAACTTTTCAACCAACAGTTAGTACTTGCTATTTTTTTATCTGACAGTATTCTGGCTGTGTTCTGTTGGCTTTTTTCCTAGTAGTCTAGCAAACCTACTGGCAATAATATCAGTCAAAGACATAGTCAAAGAATTAGATTAATTCATTTTCAGAGGGCCAAGAATAGACCTATTAGGCACCTAAATAGGCTTCCAACTTTATCCATGAACTTTGTGCAAAACATAACATCTGTTTCCCAGTCTGGGGAATGGATACACATATCACAACTTGGTCATTTTAGTACGATGAGACAAAACCAAACCTCATCCTGTGGAGATAATAGAAAAATTCATCAGAACTAGACAACAGAGGCCCATTTAATTTGTAAATATACATGTAACAAGCTCAGAATATCTATTTAAAGTATTTTGAATCAAAACTACTGAATTCTTCCTGAAGACACCGGACTAAATTTGAGCCCGTTATAATTCCTTGAAAACCGAGTTACATTGCACAGAATTAGTTTTACACATTGCTTTTCATTTGGACTGTGAGAAACGTTACTATACATACACTTTTTTTCTTTCCTTAAATAAATCTTTTCTTTTTTTCTTTCACGGATACCTCAGTGTTGCTGCAACAGTTGTCTGGGAACACTCAAGTTCACAGTAGCGGGGTGCATCATCAGGACATAAAATGCTTTGGCCTTGTTCCACCAGCACTGCAGACTAAGCTGTGACGGCTACAGAGAAATGGCTAGTGGGCTGCTTCATCCCTCCGAAATGCTGGGATCCTCCTGGGGTTCTTCTGCTTGGTTAGTTGGTTCTGCTTTTCTCTCAAGTAATGATGGATGGTGAACGGGAAAGACATAAGAGAAGAGAGTGGGAAAATCCCAGCGCTACACTACCAGAGTCTGTAAAATGCCCACCTAGGAAACTACGAGACTTCAGAGTCTGTCAAGGGCTTAGGGAATAAAAAGTAATTTGATTACAGGTGCTCAAGTAGCATTCATTTTATTCTTATTAGCTGAGAAATGTCTCTAGGGATTGCATGCTAATCTTCTCGAAAGCAGATAAATGGCTCTATTAAAAGCAGTGTACTTTATTCATAGCTCTGTTGCATCAGACAATTTTATGAACCCAGGGAAACTGTAAACAGAAAACAAGAGAGAGGAAACATCTTCCTCAAACCTTTTATAGATGACTACATTTGTCTTTGGCGATTTGTAATCCTGAAAGGAAGTTTATACATGGAAAGACTGTTGAGGAATTGGGGCAATATGTTTCCTTCTATTTCCTTTATGGGTCAGACATACTGAAAAATGCAATATGAAGCATCTTTAATTTTTAAGATTAAAGAAAATTAAAAACCTGAACCTATACTTTATTGTTTGATTTATGCTCTCCAAAACCAGAAAAAGAAACAAAAGAAAGAAAAAAAAGCTAGAAAACTAATTCAAAATTCAAAATGTCTATAAATGAAAAAAAAGATATTTCTTTGTAGTTACGCATGGTGAATTGCATAATTTAAATTTTCTATAATTAAAATAACTTTTTTCAGGCATTTTTAGTTAAAATATTTTGAGAAGAAACTTAGGACAAATATAGGCACAATTTTGTAACTCTGTGCAGCATGCAAACACCATGTGCTGCACAGTAGTAGACAAAGTACAACATATTTTGAATACAGAGCACTGACTTTTCAATGTATTTGCATTTAAGGATTGTGTTGAACTTAGACAACAAGGTACTAGACTCTGGTCAATGTAGTGCCTTTAGATGTGTGTGCAACTTCCATGAAAATGAATGAAAACAACCACAGGTTTGTGCTAAAACTAGGCTTTAAAGGCCAGATGTAAACCGCACTGAAGTCAGTGGAAGTCTTGACCTAAATGAGCTTTGGATCAATGCCAAGAGTTTACTTTGTAAACATTTCTCCAAGCAATGTTTAGGGTAAAAAAATTTTTTGGGGGTAATAAACAATTATGCTGAGAAGATACTATTGTTGAGATGGAAGAAGCTTTGCAAAGAATTTCCTTTTCTTTAAGGAAAATACAGGTTTAATTCTGCAGAAAAAGTAATTTCATCAGTTTCAAATACCAGTTATACAAAAACCACTACCTGAGGGCCAAAGAAACTGAGCTGAGAACACAGATCAAGGAAAGATCTGTTGAAGCTGTTATTTCGTAGACTCACAAAACGGTAAGTGGAGAAATTCCAAAACCACAAGGCTGCAATCAGGCCATGAATTTCTTTGATGTTCAAGGTAACTTCAGCTGGGACGTTCAACTAAGCCCAGCCCTTCAAGTAGCTCATTTGTTTCTCACACAACGTTTGGAGGTTTAGTCCAAGCAATTTGCCATTTTAGGGACCTAAATGTAAGCACAATGTGCATTGGTCCTTGTGTGCCAGCACAGTTTAAGCACAGTGACAAAGTCTGTGGCTACCCCCATACATCTTGTGTGTCTGTGGATGGTTGCAATTACATGTGTCAGCACAGCTGCATATTCTTTTTTTAAATACTTCCCTGTCTGCTGCCAGTGACTGTAAATTTAATGAGAGCACCTGCTGCCCTCTTGCCTAGTTAATTCATAGTGATCTGCCTGAACTAAAGGAAATTTCAAAAAAGCCTCTGTTCTTCAGTAATAAATTACCAATCTATATCATGGCCTAAAGGGCCTTTGATTCATGTAATATTACACTTACACTAAGCTCTGCTGGCAGCAGGGACATTTAGTTTCCCTAAGTAGACTGGGGGGAAGGGGAAAGAGGCAGGAGGGAAGGAAGAGGAAAGGAAGGGAAGTGGCTGGTGAGATTAAATAAAATGAGAAGTTCAATTGCCCGAATATTGACAGCTGAGGGAGGACTGACCTCTTATCCTGAAACATTTATTCACTATGGGTACAAGCCCTGGCTACTAAAAATTCACAGCCTCCACTGACAAACTACAGTGTGGGACATTTAAAAATCTTTTTCTCAAACAAAAATATATTGACTTCTTTATTCTGAATTTCGGATTTAGCTCACATTTATCAGTAAAATGATGTCGTTCTAGTTATATAGTAAAATTGCAAACTGAAAGCAGTAATGCCTGTGCCAATTATCATTTTATGCATTTCCTTAAAGCAGAAACAATAAATCAGGAGGCTTCTGAGAAAATAATTCTGGAATAAAGAATTTATTGGGGTGGAGGAAGAAAGGCAGGCAGCTGAAGTGAATGTAAAATAAAGAACATTGCAGAGGGGAATAGATCAATTATATTCCCTTGGAAAACATGTGGTGCAAATGAAAAGTTACAGCCACATTAAAAAAACTGAAACCAAAAACATAAGCAGTATCCAAAAAAGATTTATGTGAAAGTAGAAACTGTGGAAGCACAAAGCATTACAAATAGAATATTATATATCCCACAGTTTCTGACACCCTCAGAATTTGTCTTTGAGGGATTGGGAGGTTCTGACTTCCACAATTTAAATGACTAATTTATGTCAGATGCATAAGATATTTTGTTACACAACTGATAGGTAAAATACAGCTTCTGTACTCTTTACTCACACCAAGTAGTATCTCCACACCTGGTAACTAAATACATGTACATATGCCTTAACTATAAACATATGAAGACGGATTTTCAGGACTAACTGGAGCCCAGCTGAGTGATCTGAAACAAACACTGAGTATGGAACTACGCCAGGTACAGAAAAGTGGTAGAAACAGAGACAAATTAAAATAAAAATGTGTAAAAGAAAGCAGTAGGAATATCATTCAGTGACTTGCTTTTAATTGTCTCAGGCTCATATTTTATGCACTATAAACACCCATCATAAAAAATAAATCCAAAGAAGCATTTTATCCTTTGAACAAATTGTTAATCCTAAATTAATCATATGGTTAGATGATGTTACATTGTACGCAGCTTGAAAGAGATCTGAACAGAAACTGCATGCTTGTTTCTAGCATCTGTTTTCAAGCATCTTTCTATAATAAGGTTTAAAAAGTTTTCCTGAATAAAAGTCAAGTTTCTCACTTTTGGCATTATAAGAACCAAAAAATAGCATCAAACTCACTGTTACATTACAAGAATTGACAATACTACAACTTTTCTACCTTCCTTTGTTCATGGGTGCTTACATTATTATAATGCAGGAATAAAACATTATCAGTCTGGACTGGTAACATGCCAAATCTACTTTGCACTCAGAACACAGAAATGCAAACGTCCTTAGCAGAACATTGTCTTATTTTTCATAGCATTCAAACATCTTATTCTCTTCACATAAAATGGTGTGTGTTGTGTGCATACACAGAATAAAATGCACACAAATATTGTGAGATTTTTAAGCTACTCTAAACCATGCCTTGCACCAGTCCCAAACTTAAGACCCTGACAGTAGGTTTTTTTTTTAAAAAAAGTCTGGGATTTTTCTTTTTAATGAGGCTTGCTGGAAGATTAGGTCTCTTTTCAAACCAGAACTGAGAGGCCATTGCGCATAGTCACAGGAGGTTTAGAGAGTTCAGACACGTCCTATCATCACTGCCCAGAACAGTGTAGTGAAATTACAGGAATGGATTTGTAATGGGTAATTAGAAAGTGCAGTCAATGTAATTGAGTACCCACAGATACTGTCATGCACAGCATCATAAATAGATGAGATGTTAAAAACCTTCCTTTTATCTCAAGTAAAAGACCGAAAACTCTCCTTTACTTGTTTCATGTCCCAGTAGTAGCTCTGAGTGTCTTTGGCCTCCTTTTCATGAGCACGTGAACTATCGCACACACTTCTCAACTGATACAACACCAGGTCCCTTTCCCTTGCGTTCCATCAATATGCTTACTGATTTTAATGGGATCGTTTCTGAAGTAAACTGAGAATGCAAGTATCAATACTAGTCTCATAAACAAGAAAATAGAATCATAGCATAATTTGGGTTGGAAAAGATCTTTAAAGGCCATCTAGTCCAACCCCCCTGCAATGAGCAGGGACATCTTCAACCAGATGTTGCTCAGCATCCCGTCCAACCCAGCCTGGAATGTTTCCATGGATGGGGCATCCACCACCTCTCTGGGCAACCTGTGCCAGTGTTTCACCAGCCTCATGGTGAAAAATTTCTTCCTTAGATCTAAGGAAATAAACAAAGAAGTTACCCACATTGACATTTGTACCCATTCATCCACCTATAACTACCACCTGTGGAGAACAAACATCTGGACACACAGGGACAAAATGTTAGGTAGATCAGATCTTGGTGTAGATACCAGCTTCCACAAAACATGTGGCACAGCTTGATAAAAAGTGCTCTGCCCTCTTCTCTTTACACTGACCTCTCCTATTATATCACATCTTATCAGCATCTTGTTTTATAATCATTCTTAGAGTATGGATGCAGCATACGAATGTTTGTTTTCTTTTATTTGGCTCAGTGACACTCACTACCTAGATGAAGCTTATCTGTGCAGGAGATGATGGTTTTATTGAGGCCTTCTCAAGACTTTCTCCTTTTTTGTCCAAACCGTCTTTCTTCAGCACATTGCTCAATATGCAATTGAATCCCTGGCTGGTAGTAAGTCCACATACACCACGGTACAAACATCTCTCCAGAGTGAATGTCCTACTGCAAGACTCCAGCAATGTTTAGGAGGATGATGCAGCACAGGGACTGTTATGGAAAGAGTTAACATTTACAGAAATTTAAATATCTCTTTGTTGTCACTGCTGTTTCTCTATCGTGTTCATCATACAGCATAGCTTTACATAGTAGTATTTTCCAAAGCACTAAACCTCTGGCATTTTTCCTTTCAAATTAAACATGTTGGAATAGCTGTCATAAAGTCACCAACTCCAGCCTCATCTGCTGATGACAGCCCTTTCTCATTTTTACTAAATGACTAGATTTTATGTATACACCTTTGCTTCTTGAATGAATGAAGTTCCAAAAGTCTAGGTAGCCACACACTTCTGTAATTCCATACAGATAACAGATTGCAGAATTTATAGCTTGATTCCTGCATGGTGCAAAGTCATATGGTGCATATAGAATTGGGCTGAAAACTTGAGAGATTTTCTAAAGACATCTACTCTGGCTGACTCTATTAGAGAAACTCCTTTTAAATATGTAATAATCTCATTCAAATCACACAAAAGGTATCTGAACCCATTAAAATTTTGCCTTGACTACTGGATGAAGTTTGATTTCTGTGCTTCCCAGCTATAGGTTTCTATGATTTTATCCACATTCTCTTACAATGTTTCACTAGGAACTTGACTGACATTCAGTCCTTTCCTACAGTACTCAAAACCAGTGGTAGCTGTGTTGCATTTACACAACTGCCATAATTCTCTCCAACTGGAAGTCTGGAAACCATTTATTAAGTAATCAAATTAGAAACTAGAAACCAAGAATTAGTCACAGTACCTAAACAGTAAGGCAATTAATAGGAACTTAATACAAAGAAACAAAAGAATACTAAGACAAATGATATACAAAAGCAAAACGCATTAGGAAAACAGACTGTATCAACATCAGCATGTATTTACTATACATGGAAACACAAAAAGGATATCCTTGTTGCAATACATTGGAAAGGTTACTTCCCTTTCAGAGGACAATTAAAAGATCAGCTGCCCTACCAGAATATTCCTCTTCTACTAACACATGAAATACAAGCCTCACTTCTCTGTGGTTTCAAGAAGTAGAAGCTATCCCTCTCTAAAGGAATGAAAAGAACCAGGTCTTCAGATAATTTGATTAAAGTGAATAAACATCTCAAAACATGGAAATGATGTGAAAGAGTTCAACTTCAAACTTTTCAGGATGGGAACTCAGTTTTTAGAGGACTAAAACTGATTTAACATTTTTTGCCACACTGGGTTTCCACATGAAACCAACAATCACGCACACATATGCACACACACACATACATACACAAATTCCATTCCTCTTTCTGATGGAAGCCGCTCTGTTATGATGTATGTTCTCTTTACATCACAAGGATTGATCTATATAGCAGTTGTGTTCTGTAGCACTGGACAGGCTCCAACGTCATTTTTCAAGGTACTTCACAGATACACAGTGGTATAACTCCTGATCTGAAAAAAATATAGTCAAAACGTAATTGCTCATACCTCCTTCCCGCTTGAAACGCTACTGGCGTCTCTCCAAAGCATACATTCCCAGTCTGAAAATTTACTCTGTAAGTTGCTATGTAAATTGTTCTGTCATGTAAATTGTTGAAGTGTGTACTTCCTGCATTTGTGGACCCTTTTCTCTTAGGCATGTAAGCAACACTCAGCCATCCTGAAGAAATTTATAGCTGAATGGCTCCTCAGTAGGCCAGAGAAAAGGGTTATGGCATAACTTTCTGCAAAGAAAATCATGCATCTACTGGAGAATCAAAAATCCTCACTGATTCTTCTAGTTCATCTTACAAACCTTTATTCCATAACATTCTGTCTTTTCTTAATATTTTCTGCCCGAATCAGAATATACATGCAACACATTTTACTTAAATTAAAAGACACCTTATAAATTTAAACTTAAAAAGAAAAAAACTTAGAGAATTGAAAATCTATAAATTGCCTTTTAAATTGTTCCCCTTCAAATTTCCTAAGCAATTTCCACAGACCAGAGTTTTGACCTAAAACAAAGGCTGCCTATTTAATGGGTCAAAATAGTAATCTAGTGTGTGGGGTTTTTTGCTGTTAAATTTTCATGCTTTGCCTTAATCATCAAATAATTTGGAACAGAATCTGCCAGATTCAGAACATAATTTGATCAAACAGAATTGCTTGGGAAAAACTGATAGATGGCTGCTTGCTTCAGCAATCAAAGAACTTTGACTTTTTCTAGTTTCCAAAGAATACCCCTCCAGAAGGTGGCTATATTTTTTATGGACTTTGATTAATGATCTGGGGTGAAATAAAGGCAATTTTGTGGGGCTTAGCTTACAGATTATCAAGTACTGCATCTTTAAAAATAAAATCCCTTGTCAGATGACTAAAGTTGTTTCTTCAAAAGCCAGTATTAGCATCTGAAAAATGCATCTGGTGCTGCTAAGACATTTTGACATCAAAGAGAGAATTGCTACAAATATTTCCTCCTGCAGTATATGAGAGAACATTAGCATTGCTAACCTTGGGCTGCAATTACAGCTTCCATTCATGTCTCTTTGGCATTCCAAAAATGTACATCTACAACAGAAAATCCCACACCACCACTCTTCCAAGAGCATGCCATCCTGCCTAAAAGCCTTTTAAACAGACCCAGTGGTATCACATAGAACAATTGTAATCCAAAGCATGTTTTCACAGTGTTATATGAAAACATTTCGCTTGTGTAATGAACAACAATAGAAGCAGCAATCAAAGAAAATCATGCTTGTCAACAATGAGAAATAATGTCTCTTAGCAACGAAGTTTCAATTACTCTTTGTTTGCTAACAAGCACCAAGATATTTAAGTCTGGTAGCTTTATTCCAGTAAGTAATGCACTATCAAAGACCATGATAAAGAGCTCCTATTTTAACTGGCTTTAGTTTCCAATCAAACCTCTTGCAATTAATTTTATTAGTGTTTTAGAACTAATTTACTTTGAATAAACTGTAACTATGATTTGTTATTGTCATGCAGTAAATGGAATTGTAATGTGTAATGATTATTTGTTTAAATAATAGAATCATTGGCATACAGATGATAATCCAAGCAAGAAAAAAATTATTACCATTAATAATAAGATTAAACAAAATTGTATCCAAGAGTAGATCCCAAGAGAACCCTTCAGCTATTTTAGGTGAAGTAGAAATATTACTAATTAAGACAGAACACTAGCTGTCATAGAGATAGCTGCAAACACTGCTTCCTAGTGAAACAATGAGACTTCATCTGATTGATAAAAATGACCTGACTTCAATCCACTGTGCCTGTGGCTGTTACCAAGTCTCTGAAAAAAATTTACCATAATTAGATGCCCTGCTTACTTTTTTATACCACCCTGTGATCACCAACATACTGAAATTTTATAATTTTTGAATGAAATATATAATTTTAAATTTCTTTCTTCTTCCTCTCAAAAGAGGTTTTAACCAAACATTCAGGCAAGTGGTCTTGCCCCTGACAGAGCGGCTGGAGTGGGACACAGGTAGCTCAGCACTGAAACCAACCGGCCATTTGCTCTATCTGTGCATGTTACATAAAGGAAGGGATTCTCAGTCTCCCATTTGTTCCTGAGCAGCACAGGTTTTTTATTCAGAAGTCAAATATTTGAGCAGCACTGTGTAAGGAATTAGAAGACCAGCAGAAGACAGAGTAGAAAGAAATGCTAGCATTGGAGGGAGGGTGCAGGTTAAAAGATCCACCAAGTGAGGCTGGTAGTGCAGGGGTGGAGCTCCCATTCTGGAGGAGGCAGAGGCACTAAACAGTTCAAAGCTTCCCGAACAAAGCTGTGTCAACAGGGAAAATGCATAACACAGTGTGAGTGCTAGTGAGGGCAAAGGACAGGACTCGATGTCTCATGCAGCAGAGGCCATCATGCCATGGACACCCCAACGGGGCATTCCCTGGGGGTGCTGTAATGCCCCATCCCCACTGGTGGCCAACTGTTCCTTCTTCCCTGCCCCCAGCCACAAAAATGGGTTACTCTTTTTTTCAGTTCTTCAAATATATCTGTTTTTTAAAACTTCTCTTCTGTAACCTGAAGACCCAGTGATTTCTTTTGCTAGCATTTTCACACAGCATTGGGGTCTGGGACTCCACTGGAACCATCAGACATTGTAAGGCCCATACTAACAAGCTGAGGAATTTGCAACACTGAAATTCACCTTCTGCAGCTTGCATCTTTGTACTACAGGGGTGGATTAGTACTTATTCTGCCCTTAGAAAAACACAATTTAAGATGTTCTCAGTCAAAAATTATTTGGATTGCAAGCTCTTCTTGCCCCTAAGAAGTGCTTATTGTAGGCTTTCTTTTCTTCAATAAGAAGAAAATAAATAAAATGTTACTACTTTGTGTATTGATTGAGTTCTTAAATTTTTTTAAGCATCCCCTTCAAAATCAGATTAAAAGTACATTAATGAATTTAGGTACCTGTATGCCTGCCCCACATACAGCACAAGATGCCTTTGTGCTTCTTCTGACATATGACAGAGAGAAGTCCATTATACAATAAGTGGTGGCATATATATCTCTTTTAATTGCTCTGTTCACATGCCTCAGTCAATCTGGAGTTAACAATTCTAACATGTTCATTTAATCCTTTGTTTGAGAGGAAGTTAGGAAGGTTCTTTTATAGCACCAATTAAAGAGGTTGGCCCGCAGGACTGTGAAGGGACTGAAATGCCTTTAGTACAGGCTGTCTAACAGCAGACAGCTAGAGAGTAATATTTTATGAGTAATGCTGACTCAGACAATGCATGTTGAATAGTGTTAGTACCATGGACCTATTGTTCCTGTAAGCTGTTTGCTATTAAATTAATTAAATTTTGTGAGAGTGTTTTCCTGGGAGTTTTTCCTACATGAAACCTGAGGAAACAGTAAGGTCTCTGACCGTGGAATGAACCAAGTCAAAGACTGACTGGAGACCGTGTGTGCCATATGTATTTTTCTCACAGTGAAAACTTTGTGTCATGGTTTATCCCCAGCTGGCAACTAAGCCCCACGCAGCCGCTCACTCACTCCCCCATGATGGGATGGGGGAGAGAATCAGAAGAGAAAAAGTGACAAAATTCATGGTTTGAGATAAAGACGGTTTAATAAGTAAAGCAAAAGCTGCAGCCAAGCAAAGAAAACCAGGAATCCATTCCCCACTCCCCATGGGCAGGCAGGGGTTCAGCCATCTCCAGGGAAGCAGGGCTGCATCACACGTAAGGGTTTCTTGGGAAGACAGATGCCATCACTCCGAACATCCGTCCACCCCTTCCTTCTCCTTCGTCCCAGCTTTGTATAGTGAGCATGATGTCATATGGTATGGAATACCCCTTTGGCCAGCCTGGGCCAGCTGTCCTGGCTGTGTCCCCTCCCAGCTCCCTGTGCACCCCCAGGCTGCTCGCTGGCCGGCCAGCACGAGAAGCTGGACTGTCTTTCCTTAGCAACAACTCAAAACGTCAGCACGTTATCAACAATTTCTCATCCCAAATCCAAAACACAGCCTCACACTGGCTTCTGTGAAGAAAATTAACTCTACCTTGGCTGAAACCAGGACATTATCCACCCCTTATTCCATACCTTTCACATTATGCTCACCACACTATCTAATACAACCTCATTAACCACCACCCCCCTTCCCATCCTTTAATACAATACACAGATTATTGTCCCCTCGGTCCATAGACCTCCCTGCAAGATGTCCGTGAAATGTCCACAAATGTCCATGAAATGTGCCACACTCAGATATGATTGAATTCATGATGTAAATACAGACACTTGTTGTTTCTCACGTAGAGAAGTTACCAGATAATTATTTCCAGATTTGTAAGGAAAGACTACTTTTCCCCTCCTCCTCAGAAATTACACTGATCTAAGGTTTAGCTCACAGAGTAGTCAGTTCTGTGTTAGTACAATCTCATACCTCAAATCTGCAGTTTGTGGTCCAGACTAACACTCTTTAAGAAAGCATAAAAACTGCTTTTCAGTTTAATGTGATTTGGATTAATGTGATTTGGATTAATGTGATTTGGATCAGACACTGAAGAGCTAAGGATCCCTGTTATCCAAATCACATTGATCATTCTCTGCTCTTCCTGCTGGCTCCTGTTGCATTATTTTTGCTTTAACCTACCTTCAATGTCTTTCAGCTGTTCTGTCAGCACTATAGCGGGTCTTGAACTTTTGACAATGAATAAGATGTGCCAACCTAGGAGTAATGACTTTCTCGATGTCACTTCAGCTTTCAACCCACTTTTAACCAAGCTTCAACTGCTTGAAACAGTAGGTCATTTGTAGCACATTATGCAAATGTTAAAACTAATCTTTTACATAATACATAAGAGCTCAGTTTGTGCATTAACTAATTTATCTGACTACACATGAGCTATGAATGCTGATTTTTATTAATCTTTTCATTAAGTCAAAATGTAGCTGAAGTGTCTGCATATATATTTATATAGTCTCAAAATGAAATTACTTCAAAGGTAGAAACAATCACTTGATACATAGTCTTTATCAATTCCACTAGTAAATGAGGACTTCTTTCATGAGAGATAAGCATAATCTGGAAGAAAATGGATCCTCCCTTTGCAATAAATAGATAAATGAATGAAAACATGCGCATCCTTTCAAGAGGTTCTGAAATTATGTTTGTATAAGATACAAACAATATATATAGATTTTCAGATCTTGTACAACCCTTCCCTCGATTAAGTCACTACAAATTGGATTAAATCTCATCCATCTCATCTATTGGTTGTTTTTTTTTAACATGGGAGAAGTAGAGGAAAATATGAGGGACTTCTTTTTATTTTTATTTTATTTATTTTGATTTCCAGAAAAAAAAAATAAATATAGAACAAAAATAAATTATGATTTCTAGGTGCTGTATTATCAATGAATGCAGATATCACAACTAGACACAACTCTCCACTTAGAGTTATTTCATTGTTGGGTAACTACTCTGTTGATCCTGATGGGGAGAGTGTTGCACATTTAACTAGTGATGCACATTAACAGCCAACATAAGCAGGTGCACAACTGTGCTGCACTGTGCTGTACCATTCTACACATACTGTGTGGCCAGATCTTTGCTGTGTTGCATAATTCCTTGGCCGCAACATAAACTCAGCCAGCGCATAACAAGAGAGAAGCCTATAGGCAGCTCCCACTGGGTACTGTCAATTGCATCACCTGTGTGGCCTTGCCTTTATCTAAAAGTGCAGCAAGAAGTTCCCATGAGAACATCCTTTAGGAATAGAGTTGTTTTCTTGTGAGGAAATTATATGACAAAAAGGGATTGCTTCTTTCCACAAACAGGATCTGTTCTGCACAATGTGTTGTGTGAAAATCTGTCTGGACTCCAAGCACGGTGTTGCACACATGCAGGGTGCCCGGCAACTGAAGGGACATAAGATTTGCTGGGTATCTACATTCACCTTCTTGTTGAAGCAGTTATCTTATTAAGCTGTTTGTTCCTGGGCCTTTCTTACTGAGATCCATAAGGAGACCTGCATTGTCTCACTCTCACCCACTGTTCCTACCACCCGGTGCAAAACAGCTACTATTGGAGAAGACCTCTTAGATCTTCCACTACATTACACTCTACTGGCACGATACAGTTTACCAAGGCCATGTGCAAAAATACCCCCCAGACAATTGATGAGACTGATTCCAGACATGATCAAAAACAGGTATCACTCTAAATCATAGTTAGGACCTGCCCTCTCCCCCCCAAAAAAGATGAAAAAATTAAGGAACACACCCAAAACAATTGCAGCAGCTGCTTTCCAATTCTAATCAATCTCCTCCCCCTTCATGTGAAATAAATTCACATTTTTCCTATTTATGTCCTTCTGGGCAAGCACTGAGAAACGAATAGCTACCTTCAGTCTCCCATTAAGATTTATACTGACATAGCAGTCACTTTGCCAAGAGCCTAAAAGGTCAACATGCTTCAAGAGAGTCAATAAGTGATGCTCCCTCCTTATATGCAACAGCAGTATCTAACAGCCTGCAACATATGGGGAAAGAGGAGGGGGATATCACTTGACTCCTGCAAGTTCTTAGATGCAGTTCATTAAAATTAATGACCAATCACCACATGTGATGCATAAGAACAGATCACTCTTCCATTATCCAGGTAAACAAAAACCATCAGATTACTATTATGATACTCTGTGCACAAACAGCTCTGGGATTTGGCCACATGCCCCACTTTATGGCAGAATATTTATTAAATTATTAAAATTTATAGGTTGATAGCACTGTCAAACAATTTATTGTAGCTGTAAAACATTTCTAAGTTTTGAAAACACAATAAAGTTGATTTAATAATCCCCTAATCTTATACACAACTTCCTCTAGACTTTTCTTCAATTACACCTCATAAATTATAATTTATTGTATATTATAGAAACACTAAAAAATAAACACTTCATGAGAATTTCATCAGATTCATTTGTTTTGTTGAGTTAACCAGGAAGCATAACAAATTCAGTCATGACCTCTGAACTCTGAGCACAGGGACTCAAATTCAGTCCACCATCAAGAAAATCCATCTGCCAAAGATAACAACCGAATGTTTTATTTAACTTGAGCCAAGAATTTTGCCCTAATGACTACAGTAGAGAAAAAAAAAACACCCAAACAAATAAAAAAATCCACAATTCTTTCAGTTCTTTAAAAACACCATTGAAGTTCAAAGATTAAAAAGAAAATCAACACTGTCTTCCCTTCTATGAGGTTTGTTTAGTAAGGATGTGTCTCTGGAAGTAGAAGTAGACATCTGTAGTAAAATCTAAATGCAGATCATTTGTATTCTGTGAGTGAGAGATGTCACTCCAGCGTCAGCAACAACTACATCACTTCAGTCAAATACGTTATTAAAAATATTGCCCTGGTATGTGGTGGTGGTTTTTGTGAAATTGTTTTGTGATTTCTCTTACTCTGCATGTACCACAGCATTTAGAGTGCTCCAGTAGAGGCCATGGCGAGTTTTGCAAGGCTCAGAATATGCACAATGTAATCCCCCACTTCAGCAGATCTAGACTACTCAGGAAATTGTCATAAATTAGTCATCCCCCAAAAGACCCTCTTAGGCCAAATGATTATTAACAGTGATGACCACTGCTTGATAGTGAATAGTGTTCCTGGTGAATCTGGATGCTCTCATAAGATTTCACAGTATTTAAGCCACCATATATTCACTTACATTCACACTGTATCTGTTTTCTTCTTTAGTAATTTTTCCCTCATCTTATGTGTGACAGTATATAACAGTATATGATATAATTCACCAACTCCCACTCCTTGCAGTTAACGTGCTCTTGTAGTAGTTACCAGCCATTCCTAGAGGACAGAAAAACACTAGTTTAATCCTCAGTGCTTCTGCTTCATATTGCTGATTATAATTAACCTTGTTGCGTTTATTGATAGGGAATCTTTTAAACATCCCGCTCCAGCAGAAATTACAGAATAATCTTGTGGCACCGATGCCTGTTCCCAACAAGACTGCATAGCATGGTAAATTTGCCGGGGGGGAAGAAAGAGATGATTAAGCATCATGCAATAGTGCTCTTAGATGCTCTGTTTCAAGTGCTTCAGCATCATCATGGGCAGGCCACCTTGTACAACAGCATGATGGACCATGCACTTCACTTAACTAGTACCCACAATTTATGAGTAAAATTTGACTCCAGTGAGGCAGAAAAAAAGAAAACTTGAAAGTATGTGACAGTCTTAAGTACATTTTAAAAATTATATGTGAAAAATAAAAATCAGTACAGTACAATATGTTTCTGAAGTGGGGCGGCCCTTTTTTCTACCAGATCAGCCAGTTTTGTTTCTCCATTACCTAACCAGTATTTATTACAAGATATTTTGCTTCAAACCCTATTCCTGCTGAAGTCAACAAGAATTGGCTTGAACAGGGCAACAGGATTTTGTTCAGAGAAATGCATATGTATTTTTCTCACAGTGCAAACCTTGCTGCCACACAATAAGGCAAGGTAATGAAGTGTCTGAGCATAAAGGCTCCTGTTGTCTGCTGTATATTTTCTATTACAAATATTCCAAGGTTTCTATTGTCAGCATTGAAGACAGATGTCCTTTGTTAAAGTTTACAGCCACCATTTTTCTAATTTATGGGTGATGTTTTACCCACTATGCCCTTAGGTTCCTCAGAGGATCAGAATAAACAGCCGATCTCCTTTAAGAGCAGCACGAGAATTGAACACAATCCAAGGTTTCACCATTAATTCTGTGGCATACAGGTAGTCTTATTACAAAAGCCTGATTATTCCCTACAATTGAAGTTATGCTGTTTCTTGCTGTTCTGCTTCATGCCCACTGGGACATAATCCAGAATTTGGCAAAGCCAATAGCTACATTCACATCTACTTCTATTTTTTCAATAAAATCTTGGCTTTCTCTAGACAGTCCTTCTTTAAGAGACAGTGAGGAAAATACACATCTCCTTTCTACCTACACAAATTCATATACACATAGACACATACAGCTTAATTTGCATTTTAACCACTGCAGAAAATAATCTTGGCCAACAATTTATTTTCATTTGCCTTACGTTAAAGAAAGTATTAACTCACCCTTTTGCAGAAAGAAACCAAAAAAAAAAAAAAAAGTGCAGGCATACCCAGATTTGGAATCCATTAATATGCAAACTCAAAACCATGTTTTGGGGATAGTAGAAATGTTATTACCATTGTGATCAAGCAGTGTTAATCAGGTTGCGCAGTAATCCCACTAAAGGTCTGTTGACTGCTACCTGTAGCTTTAATATTCTTCAAAAAAGTGTTGGCTTCTGCTGGTTTTTTACCCCCTCATATCAGAACATCACCACTGTAAATCATTCGATTTCGCAGGAGTGTTTTTTTGAGTGATATGCTTTGGTTGCCATATGCATCCCCGACAGCAATCTGCAGAAACTGCGGCTATGTCTTCCTGAGAAAACAGAGCAGCCAAAGAGTTCTGTAGGGCTGCAGCTGGTGGCAAGTACCTGAGACCTACACAACGTGCGTTTCAGTGTTTGTGTATACGCTTGTTTCTGCTTTTTTTTCTTCTTTTTTTAACTATTTCTCATGGGCTGTGGTTGGGGTGCATGAAGTGCCCTTTCCAAGTGTATTCCGTTTTAGTTTCATCTAAAAGAAATCCATGCTGAGCATGCTGAGACTGCTGTGTGCTATGAACCAAAGCACAGTAAGTAGAGACAACTTGGAGATCCACTTCAAAAGCACACTCGTGATCAAAAGTAAAAGCTCGTGTAGGCATATCCAGTGTTTCCCTAGAGGAATACTCAACCTGTATTCTCTGATTTGCAAGGTCATTTTAGGGAACATTGCAGAACTGACATTAGTCATCTATTTATAAAGTCTTCCTTTGCAGATCATGTTCCCTTTTAAGAAATGTTATTTACTTTTTGGGAGCTTATACATGGTAAAAAAGCTGCCACCATATTGTTCTTTTCTGTGAAATACCACTCCAGGTTTTTATACTCTTTCAGAGTTTTCTTAAGTAATGAATCTATCCAGTTTTTCTTTAAGCTTCTGCCTTCGGGCAAAACCAAGTTATTATGGGAAATTAGTTTGGAGATGGTTGAGCTTTTTCAGGTCTTTTCTACTCTATGCTAAGAGACTTCCTTGGAACGTGTCATACCTACTGGAATTGTAACATAAGTAGTATTTGGTCATAAAATTGAAGATTGTATTGTAATACACAGGAACAAAGGAACCTTATTTATAGCAATTTTTCTTTAATATTTCAGTAGCTTACTTGCAGTATTAATGTTCTTGTGATAATATACACTTGTAGCTATATTGTGAAGGATGTATATAGCTATCTTCTCATTTTCCTCCATTTTCCATACAAACATACACCAAAAATACTTTTCTAACACAACTAATTTATTCAAGGAATACCAGATACATTATGTTTCAGAATTCCTACACACAGTGCAGACCTGCTTTTGTAACAACTCCTTTACTATTCTTTCATGGCTAGAAGGAAAATGGCTTTGAGTTTATGAATATGAAAAACCCTCATTGTCACCTGTATTTATAGAGGTTGATAATACTTTGAGGCAATAAAAATGCCCAGACTAGCCCTTGTTTCGGGTGGCAGTGCGATAAGGCTGGAATTTGCACAGGACCACAGGAGGCTCTGGAGGAGATCAGAGCTCAGTACCGAGTCCAGGCTGCAGAGCACATCACTCCACACAGACCGCAAGGGACCTGGACTCTTCTGCAGACCTTGCACCTTAACCTGCACCAGTACTGGAGCATTTCTGAAGGGTTTTGGGTTGGCTTTGGCTGACGGGCAAGGTCAAAGAGGCAAGGGAGATTGGAGGCAATGAGCCTTCACTCTTCCTCCTCTGGGTAGAAAGAGAGTAAAAACGTTGCTCTTCTTCACAGTCCGATAGATTACATCTGCCACGGTACTGTGAGTCTGCACGCTGCCCCTGAGCACCAGCACACACCGCATCCACCCCAGCCTTGTGGTTTTCACTGGCTGAAGATTCTAATGAGACTCATAAAAAAGTAATACTGTTTCTGACACACTACTGCTTTACATTTTTTTAAAAACAGGTATGACAATAAAAATAGTTGGACATATTCTGAAACTATGATTGCAGAGAGAAATTAATTTCTATAAAGTATGACTCTTTTCCATTGTAAATTTGTTTTGGGTATTAGCAGCTTATGTAACGTGATAAAACAAAGTAATAGGTAAAACATCTAGTAATGCCAAGGGAAAATATAATCTAATAGAAGTAATATACACTGTCCTCTTAATAAATGTTTAATAATGTTTTAAAATATCACAAATAAATCATTTTTCAAATAAGGCTCCTTTTTGGAATGATTTTTCATAGTAATCAAATTCAGAATCACACTATGGTATTACAGGGAAGGAAATATCTACTGTATTTCCAGTGAATACAGTGAAGTACTCCTGCAGGAAAAAGACTGAAGGCATTTTTCTCCTCTCTAAGAAACTGTTAGTACCAGCCATTCACTTATAAGGAGGCAGTCAAGGTACTTATTAAAATCATGCTATAAACCTCGGTGGCTTAGAAAAGGTTTTTTGTATTCAAAATCTCGTCAATTTTCCTAAGTATTTCAAGAGACCTAACCAAAAAAGACTCTTCCCCCAAACTTGTCCTTATACAAAAACAATTTTTTACAAACTTAGTAACCCAATCTTAGTTTCTTGCCAAATGTTTCTCTCCTGTCAGTCAGCAAGATATTTTTAAATCTTGAGTACATTAATATACCCAAAGTCTTTTTTTTCCATTGCAAATGAGAAAATGAAAATATTTGTAAATGTCCCATTTGAGTTACTTGGCATGAATAATAGCTGCTAAGATTTTGCAATTAGAGTGAAACACTCAGGCACCATGATAATGAGTTTTTGGGAAAAAAAAAAAGAAAAAAAAAAGAAAAAATATCTCTAGCCTTTTCTTGAGAAAAGTAAAAGCACTTACCTTCTTATGCAGCTCAGAAGACCACATCAGAATATAAAGATAGACATCTGTACAGTACACACATCACATGATAAGTATGAATACGCAGATAGTGACTCGCAGTCAAAAATTTGCGTGATAGTCAGTGAATGAAGTTTCTTCACATAAAACACTGTCAAAATATTCCAAATAACAAATAAGGAAAACACTTGTTTGCAAATAATTTGTGAATAAAATCAGAGTCTAAACATATCAAACAGTTCTGAATTGCTTGCTTGGGAGTGTAATTTAAAACTTTACTACATCAGCAGTCTTCAAACTATGGCAGCTTTATGCAAAGTGGTTGTGTTTACAAAATATTTCTACTTGCATAGTCACTAAAGAGGAGTAAGAAACTCATGTCATCTTCACAATGCTGGTAATTTCCCCTCATTTACTTCTTCCTTTTCCCAACTACCGGTGAATTCAGAGGTGGCTGAGGTGGGATGTTCCCGCCCCGTGCACACATTTTGCTAGTTTGAACTCTGAGCCCACTCTGAAGGCATTTTTCTCCCCAGTTAGCTAGTGCAAAGAATTCTACCTAAGCTACTTAACTGCTTAGAAAACCTTCAAGAAAAGATAAAGCTTCAGGACTTCCTTTAGAAAAGCTGCAGATATGTTTAGCTAAGATTTTTGCAACTTTTAAAATTACCAGGGGTTCAATATTTTTGTTTTTAACATTATTTTTAAAGTACTTTAGCAGTAGTTAATACAGTTTTTCTTCTTTTTTTCTAGGAATATTAGGGCTAATATTTTTGGATAAAAACTGTACCTACGTCTACCCTCATCTCATGCTTGCAGACAGATTTTCTTCTAACAGCTACGTTTTGAATATATTGAATATACATTTGAATATAATTGGAACATAGCTTTCCAGTCTATATTTTGAGTAAAGATTACTGAGTCTGTTGTTCATTTTACTAGAGACATTTCTAGCTGGGATTTATCAGCTCTAGCCAATGCTCCACAATGAGAGACACCTTTCCAGGACACAGATATAGCTCTGTGAAAGAACATATCTGGCAAGATAATCTTTATTCTGCTATTTCTATCAGTACTTTAACCAGAAGAATTTCAATTTATTAAGAAATACTTGGCCAAGTCCTTCTGTAGTTAATACTTTGTATATTGCAAATAGCAAATGCTATCAGAAGAATTTTGGTACAAACAGGTGCAAAAGTGCTGAACCATCAACACAACTCAAAGCCTGAGAAAAGCTATGATCTAGCTATGGTTTATTTTTGTAGTGCTGGCCACGTGTAATTGGTATTTAATATAGAAGTTTGTATGTGCTTAAAAAAAAAACCACCCTCAGTAGAAAAAGCAAAAAGTACATTTTTAGATTGGAAATATTTGATTTTTTTTTTCTAGATGATAACCATTTTTATACATTTTTGATACTTTCTATAAACTGACAAAACTAATAATGCCTTCAACTCCTCTAGAAATGCAACCACACAGCCTCTCAACACATTTATAAATGGGCTGCTGGCTTAGAAAAACTATTATAGTACATGAAGGCCTGTTGAAATGCTACCTGGGTTACACCGAACTGCTGAAACTGCTGCCTGAACAGGAGAGAGAAGAAAATGGCTACCCCAGGCCCAAGGTAAGGGAAGAGATGCCAGGAGGGAAGAAACGATGTCCCCACCAGCACTGCACACCCACTGATGCCGCCTTTGTGGTAGCCCCAGGCCACAGGGAGCCACTGGCTCTGCAACTCCTCTTCCCTCCGGGACCTTGTGTTTGCACCTGATCATCACCGCAGCCCTGCAGTTGCGCCTCCTCCCTGGCAGTTTTTTAATGGAGTGTATTTTCCGTGCTTCTGTAGGACAGCGTTCGGTGGAGAGTAGCCTCCAGTGGACCAGGGAGTCACCGGCCCAGGGGGTTCACACTGCAGAGGGGCTCTTCTCCGCAACTGCCTCCTTCATGCATCTCCCCGGTCATCTCCCCACACATCCACAGCGCACTCCTGCAGGTGCTGCCACACCCCCTTCCACACCTGTCTTTAACCTGTATATTACTATTTCAAGCTTTACACGCATACCTCTGTCAGACTAGAAGGCCTATATCTGTAACCAGCGCATCAAAAGTTTCTTTCCTGCTGTAAAAAATACCACAAATGAACCAGAAAAAACCACAACAAATAAATGCTGTATTTATGAAACATTTCCTAGAAACACCGGAGTGACCAGCCAGCACCACAGTAGCACGATACCGAGCCTGCAGAACACAGGGAGGAATCTGGCGTTTCAGATGAAATCAAGCAGTAACGATAAAGGTGTCTACACTTAACTATTAATTTCCTGCAGATTTGTTCCCTGTCGCATATTTTAGATCCCATATGGATTTTAAGTGTCCCTTTCATCAGCCAAATAAGGCTGGAAAAAGAAACCGTGAGAAGTCGCAACATGGTACAGGGCTTTGACCGCAGCATCACGCACGGCGTTCGTCTGATCACCACTCATGAAAGGTGTATCTTACTAATTCAGTACATCTTTACGCTTCCAGCAGTGCTGTTTCTGCTGCTGAGTATTGTTCTGTTACCCCCTCTGTTCCTGCCCTTATTTCACTTTCTGCCTGATCAAGTAGTCTATTCTCACTGCTTGGCAATCCCGCTCTCGTGACGTTCTTTGCCGTTTTATTTCCAAGCCTTGCTGTGTGCATATCATGGTAGATCACTCTCGCCAGCTTGTCATTAGAGGCAAGAGCTGTTACTGGAACTGGGAACCCCAGGTTTTCTGGAAACTCTGAATTGTTACTGGCAACATAACACAAAGAAGTGTTTAAAACTGAGCTCAATCTTCAGTCTTGTAATGAGTTAAAAACATCAGAAATTGGTTTTGAGACAAAGTAATAATCCTGGCCATGAAGACCAAGGAGGAGCAAGCATATACTCATGTTTCAGCTGTGTAATTTATTGCTGTTAAGATGGACCTTCAGTCTTGGGCAAGAGGAAAAAATCAATATTAATCCACTCATACTTGTAATGGAAGGATGTGGTCGCATAAAGTATCACTGGGTAGTGCAGGACTGCAGCCTGAGTTTGAAGACAGATGCTATAGGTTTGCTATGGAAACAAAAGACCATAACATCGTATCTGATATGGAAAAATCAATCACACTGTTACTAGCTGGAAACTGCTACAGTTTGAGGAAAGAATATAAAGCACTTGAAGCAGTTGTTAAAGAGAAGAGGTTTCATAATTATTTAATCACTTTAGAGGTCAAACTAATTAAAATATCATTTGTCAGTATTTTCTCTGAGATTTGTTTTCAGGAGGGGGGGAAGTGGAGGATAATGTTTTCTCAGTGTTCATTGCCTTGACTTAAATAGTGACATACAGAGATAATAACAAACAACACTGCCAGCCCAGACGCAATGGTTTTTTTCAGCTAGAAACTATGTAGGGTTTTTATTTGGAAACTAGAAAAGACTTAAAAAAAAGAAAAAAGAAGATCTTCACACTGTTTCCTACAACACATTAACAGCTCTCTGTTCTTGGGACTGAGAGGGGGTTATCTCTGAGAATATGTGTTGCCAAATAACAAACAGTAGCTATGAAGTCTTACGGGTTCAAATCCACAATGGATGCTGATATCGGCAGTCTCTCTAGCTGAACTAGGCTTATTTGTTACCAAAGGTCCTATTGTTTAACATCAATTGCCATTTCTTCTAAAAATAAAAATAAACAAACAGCCCTTGTTACATGGCTGTGTAACCTAGCCATTTTAATCACGGTAAGCCAAATATCAATGACAATATTTACCTTGAATGACCTTTTCTGAGGGAGTGAAAATTCCTTCAAAAAAGAGCAAGCGAATTACACTGCATTTAAAAACACATTTAATCAACTGTGTGAGATAACAACAGATCTTAGTCCATTTCCTAGCTATGTTTTCCAGACCATAGAACAAATAATAGTAATATTAATACTGTTGGCATTAATAATCAGCTTGAAGAAAGTCAGCAGTGAGTGACACTGTTTAAGTAGGATGATTTGCAGGCCATTCTCCTGTAATAGCACCAAGGCTGAATTATAAATTATGAAAAGTTAAGAATAGCTGCCAATCTTATACAGGTCCTGGGAATGGGCTGAAGGCATCTGAGGATGGCCCATGTTCTGTTTTCAGTAATACCAAAAATTGTAATCCACAGTTGCTTTTGAATATATTTTGAGACAAAATGGTGTTTTTGCACAACATAAAAACTTTTTCAGTGAAAACATTTGCATATGCATATGCAACAGCAAATGCATGAATGTACAAAGCTGTCATTCTTTCTGACCCCTGAAAATAAGAGTACATCACACTATTAATGATTACACACCGAAACGCAACCTGAGAAATGAATTATCCATGGCTTATCACGACCTATTAATTGTGTTTTTTCCCTTTTTTTCCAGTCAAACAACCACGGAGGAGAACATTGCCAGCTAACATAACATGAGCAGCCAAACAGAAACCACGAGTAGCAAGCAGTCAAAGGAAACAGATCACAGAACTTCCTCACCAGCCAGTGCACGTCTGCAGCCTGCCAAGGGAGCTTACGGATTACAGGATTTGTGAGTGGCATGATATTTTAAAAAGGAGCATGAAAGATAAAATACTTAAGGATCAACCGTTTAATGTCTTCATTACATTTCTCATCAATTGCAAAAAAAGTTATAATTTCTGCATAATTACAAGAAACATTCAAACATGTTACATAGATGTGCACGTGTCTTGCATATATGTACATATGAGCTCCTATGTTTTTCCCCAGCAAGCTCACTGATGTTTTTCCTTCTCCCATTTGCCTCAAATATTTTCACTGGCTCTGTGAACATGTTGGGGCGGTGGGGGGGGGGCATTAACGTGTGCTTTTGGTGAAGTCTGCTATGCAAACGTTGGAAACAACGAGTGCAAATAAACAACAATCAATCTCCAGTCCTCAGAAGCATGTGTTGTGTTCTTTTTGTGAAGAGGCCTGAAAGAAAAATAGGATGCAGCATAGAGGCCAACGTTGTACTCAGAATAAGGTGTCATCGCCACCGAAGTCAATGGGAGCTGTGCATGCTTTTCCAAGGACAGAGTCCGTATACTCAAGCAGCTAGCACATCTGAAGGACTGAGGCTGACAGCATCTCAAGTGGAATGGGATAACCACGCTTTCTCTGAATAAATCAGTTAACCAAATGAACATCATCATTTAGGCCCCAGCCCTGAAGAGGGAAATAGGAACAGTACTTCCCTTTGAAGTAATGACAATCTTTTTCCATGGTTCTAAGAAGAAAGCAGGTAAAGGTTTGGCACTTCTCTATAAAGCTGTTCAAATATTATTGAATTGTGCTATTTGGAGTCAACCATACAGCAGAAATATTTAAAAATAAGCATGGATTTTCCTGAGCTGTTGTAAAGAATAGTCCTTCACCTTTTGGTGTTAGTTGAATTTGGATCAGGCACTCAAATACATAAAGATGTCGCTTTTAATTTATTTATTACATTTCTTTTTTAACTTATTTGTATTTGCTTGCTAGGCAGTTTTTTCCTCAAGCTGTTACAAGCTTCATTTATTATTCATTTTCATCCCAGGAAGAGAAACTTGAAATATTTATCCACAGGATATTATTTTTAAAAAATACCTCCCACAAATGCCAGATATGTTAAATGGCTAAATCCTTTCTGAAACAGCCAACATGATTATCTTCTCTGAAATCTCACTTTAAAGAAGGTTAATAATGAAAACATTTTACTCTTAGCCAGGCAAACAGTTAATAGCATGAAATGGTTACTTGGAGAGAAACTGTGGACTGAACTTCTTTCATTTCAGCAGGCTTTTGCTTTAATTTTTTTTTATTCTAGGGCTAACAAAATTAATCATTTCTGGGAAATGCTAACCACAATGACAGACCTCGCTATGCTGAATGTTTTACAAGGAAGCTGTTTCGAGCCATAAGCTGCCACCACGAGAAAACAACTGATGGCCAGCAGTGTTTTTGTTAGACTCTGACAAGGGAATCAATAAAAAGACACGGCAAAGGTTCAATCAGAACAGACACCACTAATATGAATGGCCTTTTGGGACCCACGGAAGCGTGGAACTGCTTTTCCATGTTAATTTCTCCTTGCTACCCTTGGGGTTATCACCTTCTTTGGCCCCTGTTAATTAAAAACTGCCTCCTGTTAAAGTTCTTTGGCAGGCATTTGCCTTGTGTCAACCCGTTTTGTTGGCTGCCGAGAGAGGAAATGAAGGGAAGGAGAATTCAGAAACCGCTGTGTAAAAAGCTGCCAAAATTTTTCCTCTCAACCACTGCTTGACACAAATGTACAGATTTCTCTCTCCATCCCTTCAGATACTGAGATGAACTTACACATGACATGCAAATGACAAATTTTAAATATTCATTTTGTAACTTTCTCTTTTTATGAGGATATGGATATAGAAGTAGCCCTGATTATGGCTGTGCAAATAATTGATTTTTCAGATGGGCAGCCAAACAGGAAAAAAAAAAAAAAAAAAAAGAAGCATTTGATACATTCAAATAAAGCTCCTGTACTATTTTTTCTTTGTTTTCTATCTTGCAAAAGTGAAAGCTACTCCCTTGCTCCCACTCCTTCCAGACTGCTTCATGCTTATGTTTCATTTTACCCACAGGGAAACATTTCATTTCTGGCCAGTTCATAAGAAAAGCAAGAGCAATGAAATGACAGAGTTTCCAAGAATGGGAGGGAGCTGTAGTAGCTCTGTTTTACTTAATAGTTCAGTGGTTTCAGCATTTGTCCTGGATGGGCTCAACCTCACCTCTGTCTGAAGGCTTTTAGATCCCTGTGTCCCAAGAGACCACATAGGTATTCAAAGGGGGCAAGGTTTTCTGGCCATGGTGTAGCTGTTCTCTCCTTGCGTATAAATAATTAAATACTCATTATACTGAGGACCCAGGCACCAATGCTGAGATTCATTTCCTCTTTCCAGCTCAGTGACTAGTTATTTATTTTATACAAAGGTGGAAGATCTTGAACCAAAGGGACTGAGGGAGCCCTACCCTGAATGCCCTCTAATGCCACAGTTCAGGCACACATACAAGGAAAGGGAGTTGTAAGCTCAGATTGAGCTTCAAGGCAGAGAGGGAGTGAAAACTCCCCTCTTGAGGCTTCCAAGGTTCCACTAGCCATGGCTGACTTGACCTACCCTGGGCCACAGCCCAGCTCTGAGCAACAAGCTGGTAAAGATGACCTCCGGAGGTCCCTACACCCACAGGTCTCCTGTATCCCTAAACTTCATTGGAAAGTTTTGAAAAATTTCTCTGCTGTTATTTATCTACAAATTTAATCTTAAACATTTTCTCTACAACTTTCCTAAAAAGGGGCTATTTTTCTACCTTTCTGGGTTCAGAATTCAGTGGGTTTAAATCCTCTTTTTCAAGACAAAACTGCTCTCATCATTTTTGCTGAATTAATTTTCAGCATATGGCTATCCTTTGACAGTTTAACATGTTATATTCTTGGTATCTAAGACAAATATAATAGATCTGATCCTCATTTGATATACACATGGAAATTCCATCATTGTCAGATTTACACCATCTAAGAACCTGGTCTATTGTAATAAAATTTTGTATTTGACATCAGTCACCCATACCACCTGTATCATGTTACTGAGAGTGTCAAGAAGATAATGCTGGTAAATAATTATTCTCTTAAAAAATTTATTCTTGCATTAAAAAAAGCTCTTTAGATAGGATTTATAATTTGATTTCAAAGGCAGACATGGAGAAATTTACTGTTAGAAGATGTAATTGTAATATCAGAGGTGAGTCAGTTGACCACAGCTCAGTGGCTATCATGATTGCTTTTTTATTATAATGTAAATGACACTTTTTACTCATTATGCATGAATCAGAACAGTCAAAATAAGCACTTTCCTGAATCACTGTTAATTTTTAAAATCAAACCTTTTTTTTTTTTTTAAACTTTCAGTAATTTTAAGCTAAAGACACATCACTGCTTCCCACCCACAAATTTCCTATTAACCTAGAATGTTGAGTCCTGGATAAAGGTATAATCTAAACCCCTTCCCAGCCAATATTTAACATAGGCTAGTAAAGTGACATTTTTAAAGATGACTGCACACATCCGTTCTGTAAAACCTGCATGTAAGGGCAGGATCACCTGAGTCTCCAAGTAAACAAAGAATTCCCATTTTCATTTTAAACACTTTCATTTGAAGAGGGTTTGCATAACCAAGTATTTTAGCTTCTCAGTTCCTCTTTTTACATATTTTGTGCCCATTTTTGAAATGTTGTGTTACAGAAAATCAAGTAGGGTGAAGAAAAAAAGAAAACAGGTTTGTAGATTAATGTGAAAAAGCCTGTCTGAGGTTTGCATTTCCTCTGTTTTGGCTTCACTTCACCACAGGGGAGAATAAGGGATTCCACATGACTTTTTTTTTCTTCTTTTATTTTTTTTTTTCAGTGAAAATAAAAACACTTCAGAAATGAAAGAGGCTGGTTGTGCAGAATGAAGAACAATTCCTTTTTCAGTACCATTGTACACTGTACATTTAATGACTGCTACTTCTTGATTAAGAAGTAATTGATTAAGAACACATTCAACCATGTAGTAGGGGTAAAGTTTCATCTGGTTGAGTGAACTATTGAAATGGAACTAGCTGGATTTGGGCAACAGCCTCATGAGCTGTTTTTAAAAAGTGATTATAGCAAACATGCATTAGCTCAGTCACTTAGTATCTGTTCCTGGAAGGAAGGGTCCAGTATTCCGGCACAGTCAAGATGAGACTGGGAGCTGCTTGTGCATTGAAATCTGACGTAAATGAAGAAAGCATTGTGGGAGCGACAGGTAAAAGGAGACAGGTTGGAAGAGAAGATCCTCTTCATCAGCCAGCAAAAGACAAATGACGGCCTCTAGCAAAGTTGTTGAAGACTTGTCAAAATAGCTGAAGTAAGTGTTATAATTATGTCACGGTATATTTATAAAAAGGTTGGGAGGACGATAAGGAAGAAGTTGTGCATTTTCTAAAACACCGACCCCTGCAAGCAACTACAGCTGCAAGGCAGCAAGGCAAAATATTGCAGCTCTTCTGATTGCAAAATTGGGGCTGCAGAAGCATTTCCACATTGTCCAAAACAGTCCTGACACAAATAGCAGAACCAAATACAATTCCAACACTCAGAGTATGATCTTCCCTTTTGTCCTTTTTTATCCTGAGGTTGGAGAAAAGGGTTTAAACATGTTAGAAAACAGACTCTAAATA
The DNA here is from genome assembly GCF_964289735.1 of Phaethon aethereus. Classification (NCBI taxonomy): domain Eukaryota; kingdom Metazoa; phylum Chordata; class Aves; order Phaethontiformes; family Phaethontidae; genus Phaethon; species Phaethon aethereus. The sequence continues at coordinate 67,933,215 of NC_138577.1, read as the reverse complement.
CCATGAGATACAACTCTCTCTAAAACCTTCTAACTCTTCACTATGAGAGCTGGAACAAAACTGTAATAGACATGAACTATATATTTGTTGATATCTCAGTAAGCTTTGGATTTAGTTTGAGCAATAGGTAAAAGTTGATGCAGTATTTATTTGAACTGAATTGCTGTAAACTCTCAGACACTTGATTTACCCTGGTTATGATATATACCTGATACAGATCCAAGGGGCAAGACACACACACACACTCTGCGTGTCTGTATGCTTCTTTGTGAGCAAGTACAGGTGTGACTGTTCAACCCATATATTTGTACACTAGAGACCGCCATGCTTTTCCATCCTAACACAACTGCATGTTGTGTTATATGGCAATATATGGCAATAATGTATAGGATGAAACCTGTTTTATGTTTCCTTTAGAAGTTTAATAACATAACTAACAAAACTGCATGTTATTAAACTGCATTACAAAAGCATACACTTTGAAGAAATATGTAGGTCTAAAAATTACCTCTACCAAGCCTGGAAAATGACTGAAAAAATAACTGATGAGATTTGAATACCATGATACCTTACATTTTATAAATTCTAATATCGCAATATCTGCAGTATGAAACCCACAACAGAGCAACAAGAACTGTTTATCATTTTAAATAGGTATCTGCAGGCTCCTGTACATTTAAAATGAATATTCCTAACCACAGCTCAAAAAAAGCAAGTAATACATATCTTTGGCAATCACACATCAAACCAAGTTAAATGTTTGACATTGCATTCACTACAATGTAAGTAAATCATTTTGATGTTAACAAACGCCCATAAAACCTTCCCTTAGTCAGAAAGGGAAATCAGGTTATATTATCTCTAAATATACAGCAATAATGTATAGGATGAATCCTCTTTTATTTTCCCTTTAGAAGTTTAATATTTTATTATCGTAGAAGAAGGCAGAGCAGCTAACTCATCCCCTTCTGACAACCAGTTTCTTTGTCTAATTTCCATTTGTTTCTCTGGCAGCTAAAACACCTTGAAATTACCTTCTCCAGCGTGGAAGAATGATTTTTTTTTTTTTTTTTTTGGTTTCCCCCCTAGCTCTGGCTGTCAGAGTGATTAGAATTTTAATTAGTAAAGCAGTGAGGAGGGAGGAAAATCACGGAGAAAAGCGCATGAAAGATTCACCAGAGCAGGGAAGACAAAGAGGCATCAGAGACAGCCTCGCAGCTTGCTTGTTACAGCAGCAATTGCAGGGCCATGCTCGAGTCTATAGCAGTAACACAGCACTGTCCTTTAGACCTCTGACAATGCCACGCTGCTGGGGTATTAGAAAACATTTTTATCAGTTGTCACTCAGAGCAAGACAAGGTTTTTAAAGCACTCCAACTAGGAGCTGCTCCACTGCTGGGCTCATTTTGGCCCTTTGATCTGCTCTGCAGGACTCTGAGCTCAGAACTCAAGCCGTGAAGACAAGATTGTCAACGATACAGGCTGCTACCATCCAACTATTATGCCAATTAATATTGGAATTATGTATCAGCATCTGGAATTTTTATAAAACAAAGGAAGCCTCTAAATGCCAAAGGGCTGTTAGGGGCGAGAAACAGCAGAAATCTTTCCATGAATAATGCTGTATATTTTTATTTGGAACAAAAAAAGTGCATTTCAACAGCAGAAGCACCATGACTGGTCATTCATCCGTCTGTGATCTGCATGGGCATTTTGCCTTGACATTGTGGCTTTGATTGCCAGCTCAGTGCAGGAGGTAGCGTGGACCAGGAGGCAAAGCCTCTGAAAGGCTAATGAGCTGAGGGGTGGATTTGCACATGGCTGCATCACACCCAGGCCCTGGTGAGCCACAGATGCCACTTACTTGGCTTGGGAGCCTTCCCAGGCTATCCCTACCCTCTCCTTCCTCACCTCTAAGGTTTCTGCCCATCTCTTGCTGGTGCAGAGCAAAGGGGCCAGCTGCTGGAGGGGACCTCCACCTCCCATCACTCTGCTCCTCACTAGGTCTGTCAGCCCTATTCCCCACTATTATTGTTATCATTGTTGTCACTTGTATTATATGAGCGCATTCAGTTGACAAGTGAGATCAGCAGCACATTGTGCATGGCAAGGTACATGTACGTACTAAATGCAGGGGTGAATATGTGCTATTATCTATTCAACAGCAGGAGAGCTCAGGAACTTAGGTTCTGAGTGGCAGAATGGGAAATTGAATCCCATTCCAGTGCCTGAACAACAAATTTATTCTTTCTGAGCTCATATCCTCTCAACCCAGTCGTTGTACTCAAAGATATTTTAATCAGCTGAGAGCAAAATCATTTTCTGTCTCTACAGGGTCTGATCCTGAATTCCTCATTCACATGACTGGTTTCCTTCCAGTGAATCCAAGCTTTCAGGAGATAACAACAGAGTAATAACCAGAGCAGATTTAAAACATTTTAAAAGAGGATTATCGATCTGTGCCATTGATCTCTCAAAACAATTGTGTCTGTGCTCCTATTTCACCAGTTATTGCAAAGGTTAGTCATCCACAGAATATTCACTAGGAACTGCTAGGAATTTTTCAAGGCTATTCTAAAATATCACTATGAAAACCATATATGTTTACAGAAACTCTAAGGGAGCTAATGTTTGAGACTTGCCTCCAGCCAAGAGCACCCAATGGACAAAAGAAGATGAAAGAGATAATGAAAGGCACAAGAAAACACCTTTTTCTCTTACCAGTGGGCAGACCTGCAAATTCCCCAAATGATCAGGTGTTGCTGTGGATGCAACATGTGTAGGTGAATCAGAGATACATCTTCTACTCTTTCAAGTCTTGAACTGAAGCTACCACCTCTGAGGTGTCATCATATGCCTGTTGTCCCACTAGACTTAAATACCCCTTCAGGGATTTAGCAGGAGCAGGAGTCTTACTAGCAAAAGCAAGTGCAGTTTATTCCTGCAGAGGTGGAACTGGTCTGTACTTCTACAAAGGTAATGGTGTTTAGAGTTCCAAAAATTAACAGGAATTTGATTTATGCACTTTCAGGTGATCTGTTACTATAGTAATTTGTACTGTGTATTGCCTTAAAAGCTCATTCCATACTGTCTTGGACAAAGCCTTAAATTGGAAAGTTCATCCAAAAAAATCCTGATTTATCTCTTAAAATGCACCACTGAACAGCAATACAAGGCACTCTAGTGACCTAAGTGCTGTTGGTAAGTGGTCATAATCATGCCTCTGTACACAGTCTGCATATTCAGAATCACTGAATCACAGAGTCATTAAGTGATGGTGACTTCCAGTGATGGTGGCTCCACCACCTCCCTGGGCAGCCTGTTGCAATGTTTGACCACTAACTTCAGTGGCTCAGTAATCACACTAACTTAAACTCCAAGTCTCCCCTAGTTCCTCAGTCAGCCAGTTATGTCACAGAAAGGTTATCATCACAAGGCAAATGAACATTAACAAGGTACAAACCTGTTCTAGTTAATGTTGGAAACAACAACAAATAGTACTGAAGTACTCTATTCAGAAATACCTTTTCACAACAGTGTCATAAAATGACACAAAAAACCAAAGAATACATGAATAAAACCCATAAAAACTGTGGGTAATGTGCCAGGAAAATCAGATTTAAGTAAGTGGGGGTGATAGGTTTGCTGAATGTTGCACAAAGAGCGGGATGAATCCAACCAAGCTCTTCAGCCACAGAGAAAGATTTCATATAGATTTTAAACATTGCCTTAGGACTTTTGCTCTAAAAATAATTTGAATATCCTGCAGAGGGAAATCCCTGGTTGGTATGTCTTCTACAGAATTAGCCGGTGCCTTCCCAAGCTTAATATTTTTGCATTTCAGGCGTAGGATGAAGGCATTTGGAGAAGGTTAAAGTTCAGTAAATGGAAACAGAAGATGTAACCCCAAAAGTCAAGTATTGATCCTACCCAGGCTTATCTTCAAAGCCTTGACAAAGCTTGGGAGACTACACAAGGATAAGAAGTTGAATTAGGGCTTCTGGATACATTTACAGTAATAAACTTTGTAAAGACAAATGGTGCTGTGTCAGTTCTGAGACTACCCATGGATCCCCCAGAAAGATTCAAACCACAGTGCACAAGAGAAGAAACACCTAAACAGCACCAGCACTTCTGATTTTACTGACAGTCACAGTATTTCATGTATTCCAAACACTTGGAACCAAGCAATTTCAGAAGAGTATTTATAAGAGTCTTTTTTTTGTCCTTTTTTTTTTTTTCTTAAATAAACATTTACTTCTGCACCTCACAGCTGTGAAAAATATTCAGAAACAGAAATCTATGATCATTCTGGAAGCTTAGACCTGGGAGGTGGGAAAAGAAAGACAGAAAGGAAAAGAAAGCAAGCAAGGGAAAAAAGCACAAAGACAAACAGAAATGACATTTCCATGGCTAGATCTTCTTCTTTCTTATATAATTTGAAGCTGACAAATCTGAACTCATGATTTCAAAAGTACAGAGCAACCTAATGAGAGAAAAGTGGAAACATTTAGAAGAAAAGGTTAATGACCAAAAATCTCCTGTCATGGTATTCCAGACTGAGGATTTCTATTCAAAATGAGGAACTCTCCTAATTTTGCAGTGAGACCTCCATGGAAGTGTCCTCCCTAATCCCCCTTTATAGTGGAGATTTTCAAGCTCACGTGTCCCCTCAACTTGTATCCTTAAGTTTTCTTTTCAAGGCAGTGATTCATTTTGACATGTTAGGAAAAAACACTGATGTCAATGCATACGGGAGGTCTCCCAAAGGCTAATTGAAAACAAGATTGTTTCAAAAGAAAATTACTCATCTCTCAGACTTATGCCTCCCTGCACAGATATAACCAGCATAAAATGGCTCAAGTTGAGATCATGAGTTTTGCAATCCTCTTTGTTGAAATACATCTTTACACAGCCTGTCATAAGATAGGAGACAGATGTTCAATGTTTTCCACACTAATCTTCAAATAAACCACATGAGTTTTATGAGTGTTTCTCAGTGGGAAAAAAAATGGCCTAGCCAAACAGCCTGAAAACTACAGAGCAATCAGATTTTGGGTTGGAAGCTAAAAGTAGATTCCCCTTTTCTCCTATCAGCTAAAAAAGCTTGTCTGGAGAGGCTCTCTCAGAGATACCTTTTGCTTCTCTTTTCCCCCCACTGCTCCTGTCTCACATTGGGTTGTCTGTAAAAACAGTGCCTGAGGGAATCTACATTCAGTTTTCTAAAGCAAACACAACACAAGTGCTGTTCCTGGGCTACATATTTGACTCCTGTAATACCAAATGTGAGAGAACATCCCCTAATGGCATTCAAATCATGTTCTTGCTATTTTCAAGTGTCAAGTGTTTTTCATTTTGTTTCTTGGAAAAAAAGATGTTCTCACATGCTGACTTTGTGCATTGAACAGCTATGCAAATTCTGTAGCATGCCAGCATACAGTGTTTCCCATGTCAGACAAATATCTTTTCTAGAGGGCAATAAGAAATTATAAGTTCTTACTTTGTGGTTAGATACTGAAGTCCTTACTCAGGAAAAATGGTCACTTAATTAGCACTCAGAGTTTATAGAGACTCGGGCCAGAAAGGACCATTAGATCTTCTTAAATTTCATCTACCTAGCTTTGTATTGAGCTCATTAATTTACATTTGGTTAGAGTATAATTTGTGTTTGGCCAAACCATATTTTCTAATCAGTTCTCACTGTGCACACAGTAACACATGGGCAATTCACCAATGGTCCCAAGAGTTTAACAGCCTCACTGTTAAAAAGAAATGTAAATGTCCCTCATTTTCATATTTAACTGATCTGACTTTGACTTCCAGCCCCTGGTTCTTCTTGTTCTCTTTTCTGAGACATGAAAGATCTTTTCATTACTCATTTTTTTCCCCTCAGCAGGAATACTTAAGCTGTACTGTCAAGTCACCTTTCAGTCTCCTTTTTGGTGAATTACACAAGCTGACCTTGAAGCCTATCCCATGAATCTCTATTCCTCAAAAAAAAATTTTGTGGCTTTTTTCCACACTTTCTCCAATTTTTAAAGAACCATTCTAATACATACATACTAGAAATGAGCACAGTATTCTAGCAGCAGTTTCACCAGTGTTACTTGCAGGTAAAAAGACATTTCTTTCACTTGGTTATGCTCCCAAAGATAGTGCCAGACCTTTTGGCATTAGTATTGCATTGGGACCCCCATCAGAGTTCCTTACAAAGAAAGGTAGTCCTGCTTTCTATAAAAAAGTCCCATAGTCTTTGCTTCTGCACGTGTGAATTTGTATTGGTTGTTTTGTTAACATTTGATACCATAAATTAACACATAACTTCCATGAGAGGCAATTTTCTTTCTCCATAGCTGGTAATACACTTTTGAACCACATTGACTACATAGGAAAAGTGTAAAATAGAGCATGTAGTGGTCACTGGAGAAGATCTTTATCATCTGACAATACTTCTGAGAGTAGTAGAAGCAATTAATGCCATATTATCTGTTAATAACAGTACTTTGAAGGTGTCACTCCCTGTGAAGACATGGAAAGTGAAGGAAAGGGAACAATGTAAATTCCTTCAAATCTCCTATCTGCCTTTTGTATTTTTACAATATGCAACAAAATCAGCTCCTGAAATCCTGACTTATACCTTGAAGGCAGCTGTGTGGAGTCAATCCAGCTGCACACGAATAGGCACTAAGTACAATTTTGAGCGGCACTTGAATAACAGTGACATCAACAACGGTTCAACAGATTGGTCCTGGGTCATATGGGAGATTTGCTCCTTTCTGGAGTGGCTGTAACATCATCACACAATGAAGACACATAGCATTTATAAAGTGCTATGCACTTTGTCTCTCCATAGACGATGCTGCATTTTCTTCAAAGCCAGCAGAATTTCCTATGTACAGTTAATACTGCGGTGAAAGAGACAGCTGAGGATCATAAGGACTGGCCAGCAGGTAGGAGCGAAGGGCGAAAGAAATGAGTAGAACCATCTAGGGTAGAAGAAACATAAAATGGAAAAAGTCACATGCTCAGTCCCCAACTGCATAGTGGTGTGACACATTAGAGGATGTACGAGTCCAGATGTTATAGTTTTCACAGCTGCTTTTGTACACACTTAATAGCAAGACATTTCTAAGAAAGATGAGGGATGTGAACCCTTCCTGAAACATTCAGGTTTTCCTATCGAACAGTGAAAAGCATGATGACTTTTCTTATCTCTGAGATCAAATCCTCCAGGCTACACAGCCAGCAGACGAGGGGTAGGAAGGATAGTGTCTTATTCACTTTATGATGCTATGGAATAAATGAGGATTACAGATTCATAGTTTCAGTTTGAGGACTTTTTTTGTAACACAGTGAGCTACATCCTCCTCAGGGACAACAGAAGTGTTTGCAGAGCGTTGTGAAGCAGCAGGCAGCAACGCTGCATAAACCCTGCAGCAAGCAGAAACCACTCTGGTTCCCTTAGTGAGGGATGGAGCGGAAACTGTAAGTATTTACACTATCCTCTATCTTTTATTTATCTCAAAATTCTGGCAGCAGCTCAGTTCCCGCTAAACAGGTACTGCAGTCAGTAACTGAATTTCAGTCTCATTCCCTCATCCTAGAAGTACCAACCTCTTGCTATGCCAGTATGAAGACAAGTGAACCAGAAATGTAATATGCTTTTGGAGCGTTTCAGAAATGCTGGTCTTAACTGTGAGAGGAAAGCCATCAACCTTTCATTTGAAAATGTGCTAGAAGAGTCTGTGGTGCACAACATGTGAGCAATAATTGAGTCCCTTGATCTGTTTTGATGCATCATCTCTGAGATTTCTCTAATGAAAAACATATGAGAAGAAAATTAAAGAGGGAAAGGAGTTTCATCCTTCAAATCATTCCTAACTAAGGGCATAGGATACTTCACAGATATTTCACTAAAAATTAAACCCCATTTATCCAGAGGTATCTGCAAGGATCAAATTTGCAAATATTTGTCAAGATGGAAGTGAAATGAAAAAATATGGCTTTTTATGAAATAACCATGCAAGTTTCACTCTTTGGAACGGTTTGGGCAATGATAAACATATAGTCAGGGTGACAGCAAGTTGACTTATTGTTTTGACAACTATTTAAAAAAAGGGGGGCAAACGCTGCCAGAGAAGCTTAAGAACTCCACATTTTTAAGTGGAACAAATGTAAGTCACTTGCCATTCTATACTCATGTTTTCTATTTGATTATGTGAACATACTGAGAGGTGGCCAAAGTAAATTTGGTAGGCACCAACATACAACACATTCTCTGTAGAGGAGCAATGGAAGATTCAGATTTTATTAATTGAACCCAGTTGTTGATGCTATCTATTTCTGATTGATTAAGAAATAGGACATAACAAAATACAGAAATATTGTAGTGCTTGCAGAGTATTGTATGTTCAACAGGACACATGAAAAGGGAAAAGTGAACTAAACAAAGTAATGTTTTCAGGCTGGCAGAACACCACAAGACATGTGTTGAGGATACCTTGATAAAAAATGGTGAGAAACACTTCCATTAATGTAGCACATTGGAGATTTTTTTCCCCCTAAATTTCCACACCTGGCTAACCTGTGCTTAGCCTGAGAAAAGCAAGGTGCACGCAACTGCCTCCACAATCACAGCCATCAGCAAATGAAAAGTGTGAGTTGGACAGGCAGTACAACTTGGCTGAGTAGCGGGGCCATGAGCATTTCTCATTTATCAAGACTGGTGTCCTCTCCTCTCTGTTCTTGTCTTCAAAAGCGCTCCTCCACCTGTCTTACCAGTGAAATCAGCCTTCCCCCACATCTCCTCATTCTCCTTCCCACCTTCTCCAGATCAGCAGCTGCAATCCCCTCCTCACATTTTCTCCTGTTACCATCCACCCGCTTCTGTGACCCCAGCTCATTGAACAGGCACTACCTTATTTTTCTCTTGGTTCTTTAGGTCTGAAAAAGAAGTCTACCTCTCAACCCTGCGGCTAAAGCATGGGGACAGGTAAGCCTTGAATGCTCACCTCGGCTGACCACACACCTCGGCAGCTGTGACAAGTTGCATTTTGGCTACTGGTGAGCCAAAAGCCCAGCCTACAGATGATAGCCTTCCCCAGGGTGTGTAGCCCAGGGCTGAAGCTGGTGCAGGGGCTGAGATACCATTGCATAGGTACACAAGGATCTGTCAAGCTGAAGGAATGACTTGTGCAAAATGTGATAGTACCATTGTTTTGTTTTGGTAGAAAAACCCTACTCTGGGGGCAAAGAGGTGCCTTTTATAGTAAGTAAAGGAAAAGAAGGCAGATTACATATCAATCCGAGCATTGGTAAAGTGGTCAATTTTACATGTTATAAGGATAGATAATGCAGTTTCCAAAAGAACAACAAGTAGCAGGAAAAGCTATAAAATGGTCATTGATGCTAGTTATTATTCAAACTATAATCCTGGTCTTTACCCTCCCTCAGAGTAGCATTCACAGCACATCATATTTTAAAGCCTAAACTACACTTATCTCACACCTCTGAATTTGGCACAGAATAACCAACTCTCAGTAAGGAACGAAAAAAATAAAGCCAACAGAAAGCTGCCTAACTGAATTCTTGGGACAATGAAGTGTGAACAGGTGTGATGATGTGTTAAACAGCATGCGGCAAAAATGCCTATGCTTGCTAATGAGATGACAGTTGCTTGTTATGCAAACCATCCTAGTAAAATCATCTTTGCCTGGTACCTATGTCCTTGGGCTCACACGCAATCAACCTGAGATCTGCAACATGTCATTCAAACGACATTCATCAGTATAGACAACTATATGAGATCTATATGCATGGAAGAAATCACCAATACTCACTACCATTAAGGTAAATGCAAGTTTTCATCAGAGTAAGTTTGGAACGTGCAAGCTTCCTTAGCCAAAAAAGAGTGGGCACTGATGAGAATTGCAAGCTCCACTAGTGGGAAATATAATCTAATTAAAATGAATTCTCCATTCAATGTATTTCTGTAACTTGAAATAACACTGATTTTTTTCCAATGAAGTGAGTGCTAATAAATTTACATATTAAATTGTGATAAGCTAAAAGAGAAGTGGAACAATATGGGCTTGTCTGTGATTTTTCTCCCAGAACACAGCCTTCCTATTTATTTTATTTGTTGGAGGGAGAAAGAAAGGAGGCAGGGAAGGAAGAGTAATCATCCTATAATTATTCCTCCTGATTTTTTTTTTTTTTACCAAAGAGTATAACGCCTTTTGCATCTTAAAGAAATGAGAAAGAAATTAAAATCTACTGCCAATACATATATTAACATATCAACAACTGAAGCCATTGAAATCAATAAAGGAAGATGATACATTAACCTTTAGAGAACTGCAGTTCAAGATGAAGACTGATGGAGTGCTTCTGTGTTTGATCAGCTCATTTAAGCCGGTATGGAATGTAAGTTAATTGGCTGTTTCAAAGTAGCACACAGAGATTTTCATGATCTAAAAAAACCACTTTGTTTTTATTATTATTACTGCAGCAAACTTCAAATTTCCTTACGTTGTTTCCACATCCTCTTACTATGAATAACAATACAGAAAGTATTCTGTACTGCAAAGTATGTTTGAAATGACAACAATTTTTTAGGTTTATTTTCCATCTTTTTTTTTTTTCCTTCCTATGGTATTTCCTTCCTTTTGGAGAGAAGAAAGGAATGGGCAGAAATTATACACATGAAATAGATCACAGAATTCAACCACATAAACCCCAGCATACACAAACTCTGGATATTTCAAGAAAAAGTAATTTCTGAGAAAATGCTTCCTGGAAATTTATCTTCCACAGCATGGAAGAAAGGCAATTTATATTCAGCATTAATGACAATAATATGTAAAAATATGATGCCTGCTGAATTGAAAATAGTATCTCTCAGCTTTTAGCCAAAATGAAGATATTTCAGGCATATTTTGAAAGAAGTTGGATACATTATGAGAAAGACTGAAGAAGATGGTATGCAGAAAAACACACTTTTCTTTTTCCTGAGCCTTTCAAAAATATTTCAGCTCTTGAAAAACAATTTTGTACCACTTCAGCAAAAAATTACTAACACTAATGAGTCATAACAGAGGAGATACATATAAATGCCGAAGTATTATGGCAAACCATATTTCTCATTCATTTTTAAGATTAAATACTGTCACTGAAACAATGTGGTTTGCTTAACATTATACTCATTGCTTTCTCTGACAGCTCTTGTTTCCTAAATTATAAGAGTGAAATAACTCATAGAATAGGAGTTATTTACAGTACACATGTAACTGCAGTTATTTTTAGAGGGCAGCAAGCATTTAAACGCATGCACTCACTGAGAACTAAATATAATCCTATCTTTCTGAACTCAGGTTGACCTATATGGGTGTGCTGACACAACATAATTGTGATGAACAACCTCGTTATAGAATAAAGAAAGCTTTGGGTGGCTGTGCTGTTTTAGTGAATATCTGTACAATATCAATTGGGCAAATGCCCCCCACAACTAAAAAAATTAATGTTGTAATAATGTGTCGTTAGAATCAATAACTGTTTTATTATTCATAATGCATGAAGTGCTAAGATGAACCTGTTGTGCAATAAATTTAGTGGTCTGTCACTTAATACAATATAATTTTACAGTACTGCTAATGTGCACAAAACATTCAAATATAGAATATTGGCACATATGAGATTTATGGTAAGTTTAAGGTACGGAGGAATCTAGGCTAAGTCTTCATGTTGCTCAACTGAGGTCAGGAAAATCAATATTGTTCATAATGTGTTTGTGACACAGAAGTTTAAATGAGAAAACTTCCGAATTAGAAGATGCACTTCTCTATTTTTTCTAAGCTTTTTTTTTTAAACAGACATATTCTATGAAATATAAAGAATCTAAGAAAATTTACTAAGATATTTTAAATCTTTCCAATGGATGTAGTATGCATGTGATTAAGATAAGAAAATGGCCTGCAGTAACTATTTGGAAACTATTTCATTTTTAATTTACTTGAAATTCCCCATTTGACTTTCAGATTTGACCATAAAATAACAAAATAAATACAGATCTGAAACCACTACATATTTATAACCCCGAAACACAACAAGTAGAAAACAAATATATGGACAGTTCTGCTTTCCCTCACATTTTCTCCTGTGGAACAATCCTACCTTACCCAGGGCCTTCAAACAGAAAAAAGAAAAAAAAAAAAAAAAAAAAAAGAGTAAGAAAGAATGTAGCTAGTTACCTGCAAGGCTATCTGACAGTAACACAACCTCTATCCTATATGTAAATTTTTCAAAGAAATTACTTTTGCAATACTCTATGACTTTGTACCTCTGTTAGGACCTTAGGTCTGTTGCAGTTAATACAGTTAATGTGGAATTTTCCTAATGATCAGTCAGAGGACAATGAAGTCCTGAAAAACTGGAATATTCCATGAGAAAAATTCTGATTCAGTGTCTCACAGTGGTCTACAAAAGAGGTACAAGAACAGAAGACATTAGGAAAATCTCAGAAATTCTGGGTTTCATTCAGGTCCACAAACTATATAAAATCTGGAAGTTAAATAATATCAGAAGCGTCTTTGGCATACACTGAAACATCAAAAAGAATAACCATTAGTCCCACATCTGTAAGAAATATCAGAAAAAGGAACAACTTGACTGGAAATAACCAGCTTAAAGTGTCTGTCAACATTCTCATGGTTTTATAAGCTGCACGTCCAATTCAAACCACATATTTTCGGAGAGTCTCCACAAGTTCAAGACTGCTAAACTGTTTCTCTTCAAAATGATCCTAAAAATCAAGTCCACATGAAATCCCCCAGATTAATTAAAAAAAAAAAAAAAGACCACAAAAGTACTTCCTTCATTACCATATCATTCTGGAAGGCCTGTGGTAATTACTCTTAGTTTCCTTTCTATTAGCTTTTTTTTTTTTAATGTCTGTGCCCTGTTTCCATTTAGAATACAGGGTCCTTAGGACACAGACTGAATTGCTTTATTCTTCTGTGGCGGAGTAATACTGGTTACCATATACATTTTTTAAAATGTAACAACAGTAGCTCATTTTACTTAAGTAAAATATTTATAAAACAGGTAGGAACTTTCCAGGCAAGGGTAATACTATTTCTGTTTCTTGCCCGTTCTGGTAAATCCATTAAAATCATATGTCATGATTAAACTCAGAGGCAAGGGGAACTTTTAACTCCATGTATTGAAAATCTATTTTTCATGCATGCAATGTATTCCCCTGACTGGTAATTATAATTTAGGGAGTTCAAGTAGAACAGTGTATATCATTCCTTCTGCCAAAAGCACTCTGGTAAATCTTTGTTCTTTTGACCTGAAACCCTTGACTCAGTCCTGAGAAGTCTATAGCATGTTATTAGGTTGGAAGCATATTGTAAACTCTCATTTGCTTTCATAACTGTATTGTATGTCTTACTTGAGCTGTCTTATAGGTATCTTTAAGTATACTACATCATATAGTATTAAATTTATAATTCAAGGTCATGCAGTAAAATTGTAATAAAGTAGATTTTAACAGTTTTTGCAGTTTCCCTCTCTATAAAGAAACTCATACTCAAAATACCTTTTAATAATTTGGCTTGGGTTACAACATTTTGAATTTATGCTGGCCTGACAATGACACATAATTTTTTTCACCGCTGTTTTCAAGTCAGTTCACAATTGGTAGGAACTAAGTCCTCTTTTAACTCCTTTTTTCATGTATCTCCTTTTACATTTACATCCAGGGCTTGGAGCGGCTCAGACTTGCCATGTAGGGTTTTTTTGGCTTTTCATTTGTATGAGATTGCAACCATCAGTAAAGAAATAGAAGACAATTCATTAATTAGGACAATGTCTCTTTTCTGCACCTGTAACAAATTGGTATCAAACATGGTGGATGTTTGGAAAAACCTCTGTACTGTTACTGTTCTCCCATGGCTCAGTTGTCAATTCACAGAAAGACACTGCTACCTTTTCAAAGTGCACAAAATAAAAGACTGACAATAAGAAGTTGGATTCTCCCACAGATAGATACAATGACAAAAAATGGCCATAAATAAATAGTCATTGACAAGTTTCCATGGGACTCCCTGATAAACCTACAACCAAAAATGTATCTTCTTTTTCAAAAGATTGACTCTATTTAGACTTGACTTATGTAGAAAATAAGACAAGAAACACCAGATATTTTGTTGCCCATGAGCTTTTAATTTAGTCGTCTGGTGTATGATTATGACTAGAAAGAGATGAAAACTTGCAGATGAGTAAATTCCTGAAAATGCAGTGTAGACCATTTAAAAGTATGACCAATTTTCATCCCCAGCTCTTCTGACAAAAATGATGATGACAGAGTAGATGAAAAATTTGAACGTTGCCTTTCACTTTTTGAAAGAAAAATACTGTTTTCAGTCTGAAAGTACCATTCCTTTAAAATGTTTCCTCATCTCATTTTGAAACAGGGGAAGCATTTCATTTAAGTTAAACAAAACACTGAAACCAAGAATTAATAATATTGCCACAGAAATAAGTTACTTTTGCCAGCATATTTTTTATTACTGTTACAGGTTGGATTACATGTAGTTGAAGATGAAAGATGAAGGTGAGACTGCAATCTTTTTTTCAGTTTCTGTCTAAAAATATCATAGAATTAGCTGAAATGCGAAAAACATCAGCCCCAAACACTGTTGTGATACAATGCTAGAGAAAGAGTTATCTATTCCAAGCCAGAAAGTTATCCACCATGATGAAGAACCTGAATTATGTAGGTATACTACAGGGCCAAAAGACTAAGCAGAGTGTAGAAACTGTATTTTGAGGATGCTTTTGGAGAGAAAGCCATTTGGGCTGAAATGCTGAGCAAAACATATTACTTTATTGATTTCTTCTTTTTTTCAAGAAACCGGATTTTTTTTTTTTTTAACTAAACTTGGCGGCATCTGCATAGTTGCTGACTCACTCATCATTTTTTCCTCTCAACAAAAAAGTCCTGTTTTACTTGGAAGTTTGGGTAGTTATTCAAGTCAAATAGTACTTTCAAGGCACATCCGGACACTGCATGTGATCTGAATTATGTTGTCAAGAACAAAGGTCCTGAGAGCAATGAGCTCAAAGGTCAAATAACGTGAATGCTAATTTACCCTAAGAAACGACACAGTGACTTTTCCCACCTTAGTGTGATTGAAAAGAAGGGAAAGAAGAACAGCTCAATACTTTGTCATTTTGTGGAGAAGTTTCTTCTTCTCTGTACCAGTAAAGTTCTTTCTTATAAGATTACTTCAAAAATCCATGCTAACACAACCAAAGCCAGTTAGCAGACCTGCAGGTACACTGTGTTTTATCTGTGTTTGTACACTGAAAAAAAAATAATAATTATAGTTCAGGTGATAATAAAGGTGGTTTCTTTTAAAGCTTTTCTTCGACACATCTACTGATATTTGTGCTACTGTCATTGCGCCCATCTCAGCATATGTGTAAACTTTTGTAGTGCAGATGTCACCACACACAGCTATCTGCTAGTTTAATTAAACATGTTATCTTTGAATACGCTACTCTTCTACTTCTCAGTCTTTTTGTGGAACGGGGTAGGATCACTGACTCTTAAAAAAGAACTTGAAGACATGATGGAGTGTCAGGAAGCTCTGCTCTATTTGCCATGATAAGACTATTGTAGAAATGTCCCTAACTTGACATTGCTAGAAACTATAAAGCAACCAAAAAACCCAAACACTTTTAAACCAAATATGTTTCCATTGTAACGTCACGCAAAAACGAAAAAAAATTACCAATGTTATTCTGCCTCTGTGTCATACCATTCAAAACAAGTAAAGTCTTTGCCCTGTCATAAAGCTGTGTGAAATGCAGTCACAGGCTAAATCATACATGAAAAATAATCGCTCCGTTATCCTGGGATCAGTTTCGACTTATTGTGAGTTCTCACAATGTTTTCTAGGCAACCAAGCCACATGCTGAAATGATGGCAAAAGAGGCTGCTCTCTGCAGACAGTAGGTTGAGTGGATGGAAGACCACTTACCAAGACAGGAAAAGCAGGATCTAGTGGCACTAACTAAGTTCTTTCCAGCATGAATTAACTGTCTAAAGAGCAACTCTTAGTCAAACCAAGAAAATAAAAAGATTAATAGTTAGGAAATATGAAGAAAAGCCTGTTTTTTTGATGATCTATTTCAGAAAGGAGAAGCAAAGGAAACAAAATTAATCTAATACCAATAAATTTTGAATGACTAGATAACCTCTGTGTCCTTGCTTCTAGTGTCAAATAATTCTTCTGGCTGGACTGGGAAAAAAGTCTCTTCTTTTTCAAAATGAGATGAGGAAAACTTCTAAATTAACCTGTCTGGAAGCAGGTTCACTTGAGGATTCTGGATCACCATAGATGTACTTTTAGAAAGAAATGTAAGATACTGTGCCCAAAGAATACGTGGTTTCACCCAATTTGTAGTCCAATAGCTAGAAGCAAGACCATCTTACCTGGGCACATTGTCTTACATCTTGAAAAACATTGTATTTATTATATTAGATTAGATAGTTACATTTTCTTGCAGTCTTCTGGAACTAGCCAAATTTCTGATATCAAGGATGCAGCTGTATAAGTAATAAGGGAAAAACAAACTCATCCATCATTTCCAACTGGTAGTACTGAATGGAAACAAATGTACTGAAACCCCTGAGATAGTCACATGCAGAAGCAATCTCTGAAAATAGTTAGAAGTTAAACAGCTACTGTGGGACATTGAATTTACATCAGAAAGACAAGCACATTAAATTCCTGTGATACTGACTGTGTCTGACTAAGATTTTTTTCAAGACTAGAAAACTTGTGCTTTTACTTGGTCTATAAACAAAAAGGGAAGCTGAATAGGGAAGTTGGGATGAGGAACAAAATTCTCTTCGGCATATTAATTCAGTGTAGCATTTAACATGTAAGTAGCTAAACATTTCATAACAATTTTTTTTTTTGTCAATTTCTGAAAAACACATCTTGTCCTTAAAACTCCAATGAATGGGGTGTATTTTTTGGCTGCTCTTTAAATTCACTTGAGAGGAATTGAATTTATCTACTTAAATAATAAGACAGCTGAATAGTTACGTTGAAAACTGATGGGTTTTATTCATATGCCATTGATGGATATGATTCATAAGAATTCATCACTCATTGAGGAAAATTCTCAATTAACATGATGAATATGTTGATGAATTAATCAATCAGTTTTTCACATATCTTTAAAACACACAGCAACAATATCAACGGTGGTTTATGGTTAAAAGGTAACTTCAGCAAAATCCAACATCACATCAGAAACAGGCAGAAGCATTGGCACGATCTTAAAATGAAGCTAATTTAAAAAATATGAAGGTAACAGGAAAGCATTCAAAATTTTATACTGAAACTGGCAAACTGCGTTGTACCTTAATTCTGTCTTAAGAATATTAACAAGTTTTTCCTCACCTCTAAATGTAAATCTTACTAACCCAGATGTATATTTTAAAGAAGTAACAGTTAGTACGCATTCCCATTCATACTGTGCATATCATTTGATGGTCACATACTTGCTAAACCTATACAGTGGAAAGGGAGTAGCAGCCAGCAACAAGCAAACGAGTGGATCTTAGTCTTTAGCCAGCAAAGACATCTACAGTGGAGAAAAATCTATGTATCTAACCAAACTATGATATTTCCAGTTATCTGTCATAATTCCTCACTTCAAAACTTGTCTTCACATTTTAGCCTCCTACTTTTAAAATTAAAACCTACTCCTACTTCTCAGGAAAGCTGTTTGATGTATTAGTCACATTCTTCACAAATTTTCATGCCTATCTTTACAGCATAGTCACAAAAGTCAGCCAAGCACAACAAAAGTAGAATGTGCCTGTTAGTATCCGGTTTTATATTCTCATATAAGCTAGACTGTGAACCTTGGTTCCTAATCCTAGGCAACCTATTTTCCTTTAAAAAATCAATTTAATGCTTTCAGCTGAATCCAGCTTTGGTGCTATGCACTGGTCAAGTTCACAGAATTGCTTCATAACTCAGTTCAATTGTCAATTTTTAACCTAAGAAACAGCTCGAACAGAGCTAATGTGATAACTGAACTACCTCTCATCTTGTCCTTTACAAAGCACAGTTATTTTAAGTCGGCACTGACCAAGGTCACCAGTAAACCAGTACAGAAAATCCTTGTATACCAAACACTTTTCTAATCACCTTGTAAACAGTGGATGAAACACAGAAGACTGGTTTTCATTGTTTTGTTATTGAATTTTGGTAAACATTAAGATTGGTGAATGTGAGTTTCTGTCTGAGAAAGAAAGTGCAAAACGTCTGTCAAAGGGGAAGTCTACAGGGTCAAATACTACTAAGGCAAAAGTATTGAACCAGACATGCCACAGTACTAAGGAAGAAACAGCACAAATCACATTAAAAAAAAAGATGAAGTGTGGATCTGAAAAAAAAGACTAAGTTCATCTGGAAAGATGAACTACGGGTTGTTTTTTCCTGCCAGTTTGTAAACCAAATTGCAGCATCTGAATAATAAACACATTTTTATTTTAAACACAACAGCTGCCAAACATCCTAGCTACTTGGGAAATACCACAAAAAAATGTTGTTTTACAGGAAGCTTCCTAACAAACATGTTCTTTCAATAATACTGTTGATATGACGACTAGAAATGTATGGCAAGAAATAAGACAATTTCTCTAAATTAGTCATTTGTTTTAGCCAAAAACAAGTTACTGACTGACATTGCTAAATAGAAACTCAGTCTCTGCTGATATATACCATACGGGAACTAAAATATCTTCAAATCTGAAATCTCCCAAATGTACCTCCAAATGTCCCAACTTGTCCAACATCAGCAGACTACATTCTGGGATTACATCTCATGTATTTCCATGTTTTCACAATTCACTATAGCAGTAGAAAAGGCAAAGAAAAGATCATATCTTACAGAGCTTTGGAAAAATCTTTTATCATATTAGTTTTCTGACAGAATTGTTATTCACTTGCTATGCTTATCTAATTGGCACAGTTGACACACAACCTTCCCACGGCATGCCTTAATTTTGTCCCCCCATTAACCTTAAAAGTGTAGTGAGGAAGACTATTTAACCTACTAATAGAGGTAGAGTTTCACTGAAGCCCGAGACGATTCACTGACTACAGCTCTTCACAGCTTCACGTCTCTCTTCTGCATATTTTTATTTCTTTTCTCCTTGTGTGTGTCGGGCCCACAGCACAAAATACTGGGCTGATTAAGCATTTGGGTATGTCATGCAGCATCAGAAAGGTTTCTAAGTATTGCAGAAAAAGGTTGGCTGTGCCATCCTGCCATGGGGCAAGTGTATATGGCACACTGCCTCTTACTTCATTCAGCATCTCCCAGTTGTTCAAGATCCCACTCAGACTTTCCGTATCAGTTATCAGTCCCAGGATGATTTTTGGCTGCCCAAAAGGAAATTTTTCAACCATTTTTTTCCAGTTATCTCCAAGAACATAGCTAAGGGGAAGATGACTCTGATTTTCAAATACAAAGTTCTTATAGCAACGACATCATTTGACAGAATGTTTTGCAGCCATCTTTTTCTTAACAAAATTAGTCACTACTTTTTTCTTTTTTTTTTTGGTCCAAGATGCTCTGTCAGCCATTTTCTTTAACATGTTTGTCAAATTCGAAGTGCCTGAAAGATTGAAGTCTACTTGTGTTCAGTAGCAATGTATTAGAATTTGACAGTGAAATTCCCCACTGAACACCACCTTCCTGCTATTTTCCACAGTAAAGATGGCAAATACAGACCTGGTTTTCTGCCCTGGTCTGTACAAAAGAACACGATAAGCCTTAGCTTAGCTGTCTCCATTTTCTGACTGTTACTTCTTATCCTCTAACACCTCTGAGGTCCTAGCATTCACTTAATTAGTTCGGTAAATAATGCTTTACTATCATAATTATGTATTTCATATATATAATAAAATTAATTTAAATTTCTAACAGCATTATCTAGATTGCACTTCAGTTATTTAATAAAAATACAAATGGTTAAAATAATCAGATTAACCATTTAAATGAATGAGGAAAGCATATTTTGCACAAAGAAAACATTGTAGTCAATGGAACCATTAATACATTAAACCCTCCATCACGATTTACGTATTAATGCTTCTGCATGAGCGCGTTAAAAATAATGGAATTTAATGAGGAGGTTAGAGTCAACAAAATGATTTTGCATTAAGAAGTAAGTTATTTGTCAGAGCCATAAACTAATGTGAGATTTCCATGTAGGCCTCCCCATTCCAACATAGAACAGTAGTTTGATGTAGCTGTCGAGAACAAGAAAGGGAACATACTGCTAGCGCCAGAAGCAACGTGTAACTGCCTAAACAAAGGAGCCTCAAAGCCACATTTGCACTTACCAATTTTAAACTGTTTGCCACCACCAGAGAATTAAAGCATAGAAATACAAGAGAGATTCAGAAAGCAGATAAATGAGTACAGAGAGGCTGTGGAGGCACAGGAAAGACCTTCTGGTGAATCAGCAACACTGAACCATGTCAGCTCTCTGTGACCAGGAATGTAGAAATCAATGTCAGAATTCATCTGCAACTTATTCAGGGGCAGAGGACCAAAACAAGCATGAAAGAATTTTAGGACAGCTTCCAGGGAATAAGAAAGCTCTCAAAATACAGGCTGAAAAAAGCCTGAAGAACCCAATTACCTGAGAGCACCTGCCCTGGAGAGTGCTCTGTTTGCCTGGAGGCAGAGAAGAGAGGTTCTGAGCTGACCCATTGCTCTGGAAATCCTAGAGCAAGCCGCATGCTTAAATGTTCACCCAAAATCATTTTCTGAAATGTGTAAAACAGCAGCACCTTTTGCTCTCTCAAAGAAGCCCCCGCTGGAGGAATACAGCTGATACCAACTATTTCTCTACCCCAGAAGCAGAGTGCCTTAGCAAGCAGTGAAGTCATGTGTGCCCGTTCAGTCTTCTTCAGTCTTCTCAGATTGTCAGGATGAGTCTGGTCCTCAAAGTGTTTCAAAGGAATATATAGCATTTCTAGAAGTTTGTGGATATTAAAGTGTTACTAAGACTTACAGACATAACATTTTGATTTCTGGGTGGGAAAAAAACAGTAGAAGATGGTGATCAGAGCCCCCAAGTAGCTTTGGAAAGAACTGCTGAATAAGCAGTAAGAGATAACAAAGTTAAATGGAGAGTGAAACAGGAGGATGTTTAGTTAGAGATAAGTACCTGTTGTCTCACAACACTGCTGATGAATCTGTATCAATGGATTAGAGAAACAGAGCTTACTGACAATAAAATAGGAGATATATATATGCATACATACAATATGTATATATACACATTTCATAGACACATAGAATTGTAGAATCTTTGGGTTAAAAGGAACCTTTTAAAGTCACCTAGTCCAACCGCCCTGCAATGAGCAGGGACATCAGCTGTCAACTGAATTATATGTTTATTTCATATATTTCTAAGTGTGTATATATACACACACACAATTGCTAGAAGGTGGATAGGACGAAAAACGTTGGCAAGGACACTAATACACTATTCCAGGTCTTTTTGTGGAAAGTTGTACTTATAAAACTTTTGATATATTTATAATTTTATAAGGACAGCTTTCCATTTTTATACTAGTAGCCTCAAACAGCTGAAAAGAAATGACAAGAGAAGAAGAACCAAAGGAAATTGTGATTTCCTTTGGCCAAAGACAGTTTGTCAAAGGGGCAGAGTTATGACCTGCACATCTGGACCTAATCATAGGACAAAATTGTGCCAGCTGAAACAACCACAAGGTACAAAACCAGTCTGAAGTTTACAGTCAGGCTGCCTACAAATGAGGAAATAAATTCAGTATTTCCATTTACTACAATTAAAATAATGAACTTTCTCCCACCTCATGTTTATGTAGAAGTTCTCACTTGCAGGTGCAGTGAAACACTGCAGTGAAACTCCTTACAGCCTAATACCTGACATCCAGGGCAACCCTTAACCCTATTTGCCTGACCACCAATAGTGTTTCTTATCAGCTTAAATTTTGGAAGAATTTTAACATTAATACTTTTTTTTTTTCATTTGTGTTGAACTTTAAACATATAATAACTCTCTATTTACCTCATGCGGTATTTATATTGAATTATTTTTCATTTATTTGTGGTATGCCATTTTTAAGTACAGTAAAGACATTTTAAAATAATTTTTTTGGAGTACTTTCTTCTTCCTGAAACCTGAACCTTGACCTGTCTTGGCTTATAGCTCCTGCTAAGGGGATTGATGTATGACTTAACCAGAAGAAGTGGAAGCCTAAAGTCAGTAGTAGCATTTTATTTATAAAATATGCATTAAGCATACACGTGTTCCTGGGTAACTGGAAGAAATCTAATAGCTTGTCTGGCCTTTGACAAGAAGTCAGAACACATGAACCACTGATCTTAAGCTCCATGCAGCTATGTAACTGTGCATCTATGTTGTAATATAACAGGTGCCCAAATATTTCTTCTGAAGAGCAAAATCCTGTTTATCTTTGTCATTCAAACAATCAATATACCTGCTCAGTTAAATAAAACAAACAATATTGGTTCTGCATTACAGAAAGCAGAATGACAAATTACAGAAATACAGAATTACAAAACCTATGTGAAAAAAACCCTGGGGTTAACCATGTGATTAGAATCTTATTTAATCAGTTTTATCAGGTATCGTTGTGAAACATTAACACGTGCTTTTGTTCTAAACACACTGCTACTTACTTTATTGTAATAAATGTCAAGTGAAATTATTATTGTTGTCTTACACAAAGCATACTGACACATGGTATTTGCCCTGAGGAGCAATGAAAACAGAAAACTGTGTAGGAAAAGAATGACAAAGACTGAGAAAATGGCTAGTCAGGATGAGAACAAGGAATAAAACCTTGTTTATCTGCCCAAAGTGATGACTGCTAGTCAGTATTGCCTGTTGATTCTTTGATTTTGAGAAAATTATTTATTGCCTGTGCAATACATTACAGACTGAGACACACAGTGAGGTACAGTCATGTATGTATAAACATACATTTTCTCTAGCTATAATGTTTTTTTCCTCTGCACCTTCCCTGTTGTAAGCAGAAAAGCAGATGCACCATTCTCACATCCAGAGAGATGAAAGAAACAAAACCCAGAGTCAATAGTAGCTAGAAAATCAGTTCATAATTTTTAACCTACTGAATAGAACAATAAAACATTTTAGCACATGTATGGTATATAAATATATGTATATATGTGTATGGTATAAAACACTTTACCATGTGTTTTATTCATACATGATGTATATTACACATGATGGTTTACACAGCATGGTACACATACAGTCCCAGGTGGGCAGGTACAAAAATGTATTTATGATTAGTATCCTAAATTCCTTATCAATTGTAATCATATGTGTATGGCGTAAGAATTTGCTTTGCACTGTTGCCAAGGGAAAAATAAATCACTGATAAAATAGGTAATTGCTCAATAATGGTCTGGTCATAGCCAAAAGGTAATTGATCTGCAGGTTTACCTTCTTTATTCTTATGAGAATAATAGTCCAGAAATGACAAAGGGTGATGCAAGACATTCCTTTCTTGATAGATAATACAACTGTGGAGTAGCCAATTAAACTTAGAGTTTCAAATCAATATTTTGATATACCTGTAAGATAAATCTCTCTTTGGATAGTAACACAAATCAAGGTCAACATTAATAAGCATATTTACAGTTAGTGAGTCAGTGCTGTGAATAGTGCAGTATAATTAATGAGATACATAACGTTATCAGAATATCAGGTTGATGTCACAATTGTTGCTCTCATTTTCACTTTTGCCTCAGTAGTTCATTTTAATGTAAATGAGATTAAAACTAACAGAGTCTTGAAATATAATGATACACTTAATTTGTTGGGATATCCTACTGCAACTCCCATTTTGCTATTATGTAATGACAAAACAGTTAAAAAAATTAAAACCTCCCAGAAACGGTATATTTTTCAATTTTTCCACTTTAATGAACCTTTTTATTTGCAATTCAAAAAGTAGCACATGAAAGTAAAGCTCTGTGAAAAATCAGCCTTACTTAAAATCCTAAACAGCAGTTAGGAAAAAGATGTAGAATAAGTTTTGCCCAAGAAGGTGAGGAAAGAGTGATTTTTCTACTAAATTTCATACATTAAATGTAAAGTGTGTTTAAATCACTGTATTGAATACATTATGATGATATGGAAATTCCAACCCAAAGATTCTATGATTCCATAGGTCTATGATAAGCTCTGAAAATCTAGAATAGTAACTAAAAAAATAATTACCTATTTGGAACAGCTCTACGGAGTTTTCTGTGGAGACCCCCTCCCCAAGCAAGGGTAGTGGTAGTAATCTCCCCATGAAGGAATTGAACAGAGTTAATTTTCAGGCTGGCATTTGAAAAGTCCTCGGTCAGAGGTCAGTTGTTTCAAGAGTGAAGACTGTATTTTGTGGTCTGAAATGAAGGAAAAGCTTTTAAACTGGGAGGAAATGGAAAGTCTCTAAAAGGGACTGGCAAAAATCAATTGGATTACTCCACATCCCTTATGACTAGGACAAAATGCATGACAACCTCCCCAGCTGTGACTATGCGTTGGTAACGACAGCTCTAAGAATCTGGGGGAAAAAAAAAAAAGCTGGGCTTTATAAGAATACATCCTTAAAAAAAAAGGGAACTAAGAAGCTGAGAATGGCATAACTAGGCTTCTTTACTGATTGAAAGTATGTATGCATTATAATTTCTGCTATTAAGAAATTCTGCACTGTATCTCAAGTTATTTATTATAACTTAGAAGTCTGTAAATAAGAATAAGAGTCTTTTGCCACAGTGACACATTTCCTCCATTTACTAAGCAATGAACTAGTTTCCACTCATTTTTTGTGTAGTATCATTAAATATAAGCAGGATTTGGTCAGATTTCTAACCAAATGGTTTCAATGGATGTTTCAAATTAACGTAACTATGGGGTTTACATCTCTATTGGTGTACTAATATTTATGGTGACAGGACTGGGCTATCCCACATTCCATATGTAAGCAAACTCCGAGTGGAGCCACAAAAGGTTTTTCCTTATAATAGTGGTAGGAAGAAACCAGGTGCCAGAACAAACCCAGGGCTAAATCCACATATTTTATCTGTTACTTGACTGCAGTAGCACCAGAGGAGAAAACAAGAAGACTTTATACTCTGTAGAAGTGTTACATGAAACTTGAAAAACTTTCTACACATTTTTTCAAGACTGACACGACAGGAAATTCAAATTCTACCTAATTCTATGTCGTTTCATAATAAAACCATATATTTTCTAGAAGCAGTCATTGCAGTGTTTACAGTGAAACAGCATCAACTGTAAGTGTGCAGATGCTGATGCTGGAAAAGACCCAAAGCTGAATGATATCAATGAGCCCTACGGGGCATTCCAGTTACACTTCAAGTAAACCTAAATTGATTGATGCTATTAGTCTTTCTTCCAGCTGTTTGCATGCAGGAAAATGTTTACTTAGAAAATTTCACTAAGCAATATTATTAATGATTTTGCAAGTCATATGCAATTGCTCCTACCCTATAGACAGTATAAAATACTACTGAAATCATGTTAAAATGAAGGCTTTAAGGAGATTTTCCTGTAGCTCAAATAGGAAGTATCTCTTTTTACTTTTACAGAAGGAAACAAATTTTACATTCTTGTATACATATAAAATCTTAGTCACTTTCCTTACTTTAAAAGCTCAGTATGGCTGGTGGCCACATTTTAGTTACAATTTTTCACTTTCCAGGTTTTAGGCATGAATAAATTCTCACATGGGCACATGCATTCTTCCACAGAATAAAAAATGTTTTCTGAAATCTTTGCAATTTTCACCGTCATGCTGCTTTTCCATATATAACCATCAGGAAGGCAACAGTTTAATGAAGCACACCAGAGTACTGTAACTTGGAACAGAGACTAAGTAAACAAACATATGGAAGAGAAAACATTTTAACAGTTTAAATGTGATTCAATTCAGAGCAAGAAAGAGTCATTCTGAAATAAAATAACTGTATTGGAGTGCAGAGACCTATATAACAGGTTAAAAAATCAGAATTAGGAAAAAAAATCACATCTCAGGCCATAATGGAATTTCATCTGTAAGTGGAAGAAAGTGCAAACGCCCTTCCTAGTTAGGAGAAAGGGTCCCTGCTGCTCAGCCAAATATTTTTCTCTTCTTTTTGCCTTAAACATTCATTTCCCAGTGCATCCTACAGAAGTACATTTTGTACAACATGTTTTATGTGCTTGGTAAGATCTCAATATTAAAAAAAATAGTATGTTCAGTTGTAAAATCAGCTGTTATACGTCCTCTGATCTATATGCGCACACACACACATAAATGCCTCAAGTAGAAAAGAATAAATAAGACCTGTTTCGTAAAGATCGTCATGAGAATAAGTAATGATATTAGATGTACTTTCTTATTAAATACTTAGAGAAACTTGCACTAAAACATAGAGAGATCAGCTACAGCTGGGAAAACACAGGATATTTTGGCATCTTTGTCATGTTTTTAATCGTTTGATTCACAAAGATTTGTTTAAAGTGTACAGAAAGATTTCTGTAATCTTTTAAAGATTTAAGAAATCTTTTAAAGATTCAGGAAATCCAAATCTCATACATTATAAATATAACATTTGCAGTTCCCAATGCCATCACCTGAGGTAATTTACTAAACACACCTGGTGTCTTGAGTGTATGCTTGTCTTTCACAGGCCAAAGGAGTTTAAAGAAAACAAGTTTAAGGTCAGCACATACATTACAGTTCATTTAATTTTTCACTAGTCCAGTAGAACAATTCATCTGGGCACTACAAATTAGACCTTTTTTTGGTATAAGACATCCTCTTTTCACTCCTCAATCACACATCCCATTAGAATTATGCAGAAATGTCACATCCAAAGGCAAATGAGGTCAGATTAGAATTTTTTCCCAGTTTTGGAAGTCTGGAGAACTGTATGCAGTCCTTCCTTTTAAGGGATTTTACAACTTATTTCCAGTTGTCAGTGATCCATCTCACACGGTCTCCAGCATTGACTCACATTGCTATGACAAAATTCTCCACTTTGACCCAGACCCCATTTTGATGCAAGAATACAGACAGTAAGTTATCACTGAGTCACACAGGTTATATTCAAAACACCTGTCTGTTAGTGAGTGTGACAGGGGAGATCCTTCTGTAATATTTAGGATTACATTCTGGCTAACAAAGTTCTGAGACTTGTTCTAAAATGTTCAATACAATCACCTAGACATTGTGTCCAATTTTGGACTCAGTACAGAAAAAATACCAATAAACCAGAGTGAGCTCAGCAGAGGGTCAATGAAGTGATCAGGGCTGGAGCATCCACCCTGTGAGGCATGCTTGGAGGACCAGGGCTGATTCAGCCCAGAGAAGAGACAGCTCTGGGGGCACCTAACAGCAGCCCCAGTGCCCAGGAGAGGCTGTCAAGGAGCCAGAGCCAGGCTCTTCTCAGTGGGGTACAGCAGGAGGGTGAGGGACATGAGATGCTGGTATTTGCCATAAGAAAACCTTTTCCTTATATTAAATTAATGATAAAAACTGTCTGAAATATTATTCTGTACTAATCTTTCTTTAGAAAGATTTTTGTGAATTCTTTCCTATGAATCGTGAAAAAAAATTTCAGAGAACCCTCTAGATCCAGACTTATGGAAGATCGTTGACCGTCAGACACTACAAATTTAAATAATGTTTTAAAATATATGCATACAAATGTTACCATGAAGTAAAGCAAAGCTTTTCTATGTTGAAGTCTAGCGTATATGTGATGATAGAATTACTACCTGTTAGATAATTGGAAGTATCAGAACAACAGTAAAACATAATGAAGAGACTATGAAGAATAGACTAGACTAGACTAGACTATTTCAATTGGAAGAGACCTACAATGATCATCTAGTCCAACTGCCTGATCGATTCAGGGCTGACCAACTTAAAACATGTTATTAATGGCATTGTCCAACACTGACAGGAATTTAAAAAAACAAACAAACAACAACTAGCAGGCTAAATTAAGGATAATATTTAAGATGAATATCAAGAAAATCCTATAAGAGAAAGATCCTTTGGGCTGAATGGGGACATAGTATACTTCCCCTGAGATCATGAAAAAATTGCTCATAACTCCAGTACAGGCAAGACTAGACTCATGTCTCTGGACAAGAGACGGCTGGGATCTTGCTGCTTAAGACTTTTAATTCTGATATGTACGATACATCAGTAAACGGGCACTAGGAAAAAATGTTCATTTGCCTAAACAGCTGATGATGTTTTTAGTTTTCCATCTGTACCACGCACATTAGGGAATCTGAAACTAGAAAAGTAACTCCCATACCAACTTGTGTTTGGGAGATGGGCAACAAACTAGCCTGTTATGGAACCTTTTAAAGAAAGCTAATGGAAAACTAAGGTAGAGAAAAAAATGGTGAACATTTTTCATGGAATCCGTTGGTATCAAATATGTAAAATAACTCACAGTTTTGTCCTGCAAATCTGATAGAGCTTGCTACCCATAGCTTGGCTTTCTTGAAAGAGATGACTGCAAGATTAATAAAAAACACTGATGTCTGTAATTTGAGTTGTCAGTCCCTGCCCTGACAACTGTAAACTTTTGGCTCCTGTACTAAATAGTTTTATGATGGATTCTAACAGCTTGTGCACATACTACAGAAATCTCTCATAATAAAAGATATTGTATTTACTGCATGTGACTGCTGTAGATCTAATACAAACCCATTTACAAATGCCTTCCCTGAGCAGCTGTAAAATTAGGTCAGCAGAGCACTTATGACTGGTTACATCAGCCATGTAGAACTTCAGCTGCTTCTCCCCACCGTCAGATTTACTTGACTTCTTCACATAGAGGCAGTATTTGATAAATAAGAAATTTGGTGTTAACATGGCTTAAAATAGCCAACCATCATTAACATCAGCTTGTAATTAAAAACACAGTTTCTGATTACTTTTAAAAGTAATGCTTTTAATACACTTAATCAAGATTAGGCCCTAGGCCTATTAAAAAGCTGCCAGAATTTTCCCTCATTTCTTCCATGCAGCAGCAGATGTTGCTAACTTGCAAGATCTTTTCCTTTCCAAACCACTGAAAGTAGCGAGCAGAAGATGTCTGGGTTTGATGTCTGTGGCTGAAGTAATCAAAATGATAAATACTCACATTATCTGACCATGTTTACAAATGACTGTGATGGTCCTTTTTAACACTGAGAGGCCACCATGTGTTGCAGTCACTGTCTGTGAATCTGTCTCCCTGATTAGTCAGTGCTCTCTGTAATAGCCCTGATAGCACTGAACATATGTCGTGGGAAAATGCTGTCAAGCAAAAAGCTAAGCTAATCTCATCTATCTCTGTCACCTTTAATACATATACGTACCTTTTCAGCTTTTTTTATAGTATAGTAATAGATTTCAATCATAATACTTCTTCAAGCATTTTCACACCTTAAAAAAATAAACTCTTGAATTTAAAATGGCATTAATGGAATCATTAGGAAATGACCGGTCTGGTTGCTCAATTTAAATTCAAGGCATAGACTAGCACAGATAATCATTAGCCATACCTAATTAAACAAGGCACATGTAACTGAGACACTGAGCAAGAAAGCAAAATGTAGCTTTCACACGTACCAATATCATCGTGTATGTACGTATCCAAGCACAATCAGAGACTCTCTTGAAATTTACTACATCGTGTCAGAAGAAAGTCAATGTTTGCATGTGAATGTTCAGTTTTGTTTCTCTTTTAGTTGCAAATCTCAAAGAACTTTTAATGATGTAGTTATTGCTTACATATACATCTCCAACCTAAAGATCACATGCAGAGGTAGCTAAAATGGAAGCTTATAAAAGAATACTATGTCAAAGTTTTTATTCTTTTTGTACAGCTGTAGAATCCCAGATATAATATGTATTTTATATAGAGAGATGATCTTTTTTTAAGGCAAATAATGTTTTTTTACTGAGACAAAATTTTTCAGCAGTACCTCTGCTACAACTTCTTCATAAATAATGTCACAATGCCTGATTTTATTACCAGAAAAAAGGACAATTATACAGTAATGCATCCGATACACAAGTTCATTCATGTGTAACAGCCACTGCCATGTTATACTGAATCATCCAGTAGGGTCAACATTCTTCTAAATTAATTACAGCCATTTAGCAATAACAATAAGTGTAGTAGCCTGCAATGTACTTTGCTCTGTCTGTGCTGCCTGCATGGAAATGTTGCTGTTTCAGATGGCTGTTATGTAATTCATTTATAAACACACAGCTTATATTTTACAATCCTCTTATTATTCAAGTCATGCTTACAGTTCATGAGAGATTCAGCTAAGACCAACAAACCCATACTCAACACTGATTTTATAATATAGCTCAAGCTAAGTGTCAATAATGAGTGTATGATGAAAAAATCTAGCATCCTCTATTCCTCTAGAGCTGCTAAATTCCATATGCAACTAAATGTACAGCAGATGTTAAATGTGATTAGAGTGCTTGCTGACTGCTAATGTTTGTCAGTAATGAGAACCTTATGAAAAGTTAAGATACAAAACAAGTACAGGGAATTACTCATCTGTAAACCTCTCTCCCCTCCCCCTAACACCAGAGACATCACATTTGATAGAGTTCCTGCCTTTTTTGCACTAGAAGTATGAGGGGCTTGAGTAGGAATCTATTACTTACATTTTTCAAAATTATAATTAAAATAACCAAAACAGGTTTCTTTAATGGGTAAAAGTTAAATTGAAAAAAACAGGCTGCTAGCTGACCTAAGATTTTGCAGAAAACATTCCAAATATGCTGTCAAACAAACAAAAATGTATTTAGCTCCCCAAATCCTTACCAGAATTTGAGTAAAATTGCTCAAACATAAATATCATCATCACTTTTTTTTTGATGCTGTTAAGGCCAGACTCTCTGAAAGCCTTATCATACAGCCATCACTAGTCAGAGCTCTGTTCAAGCTGCTATGCCCTAAGCCTAAACCATGCTAGCATATTCATGCAATTTTTTGGTGTGAAATTGTCTCACACACATCCAGAGTGTAGACGTGCCCTTATGATGCATACTGCATACTAGGATGACTCTTACATGCAATGGTTAAACATTAAGTATTATTGTTCAGCGCTCTCAGAATACCCAGGCACACATAGTCAAAGAAAATACGGAGATCTTTATACGAATAAAGACTGAGGGATAACTTAATCTGTGTTCACAAAGTCTACTCTGGATTTTGTCCTGAAATATATTAATGCATACTTGTACTTACATCTGACAGCTTTCAAAAAACCCAATTATACAAAACAAGCTGTACAGTTCTTTTTTTTCCAGATGAAGGTAATTAGTTGGGAATTATGCACAGGCATACTTATGTTGTTCTGATTTATCTACTTTACTATGACAAAGCCAAAATTCTTCCTCCAGGCAGACAAAGTCATAAACACCATTTAAAAAAATCTACAGGAAAATCAAACAGGAAAATTGTAAATTGTACAACATCATTAAGAGTTGTCCTTAGCCATCTCATACTTTTAGCCATTTTTTTGTGTGTAGAGAAACTAAGTAACTGAGGCCCACAGCACAAAAACACAAGGACAACATAAAATTAGATTCAAACAACTGTACACAGTGCAGGCTCAGCCAAAGATACGTATTTTGTACATATTTTTGCAAAAAGACAGAATTCAACTGTTACAGTGATTTGTTCTTCATAACCAAAAAAGTGTCTGTAATGAATGTTATACATAGCAAACAGAATACTCTTTAGGGGAGGGTTTTCAGACTAAATTAATTACTTAGAAAACCGTCTTCATAAAGATGTTCTTGCTGGCCGCTGGCAATTTTAATGACATATCTCAATCTGACCCCAGATAACTACACTGAAAGGCCTCCCAGGCTTTCTTGGTGCATCTAAAACACAATCATTATTTTTAAAAATAATGTTTTCTATATATTTATATATGCATCTCAAAGATTTACTATAAATTTAATGACCACAACTCATGAATACTTCTGTTGCCAAGATCATTTCATAGGTCACCTATGCCTAAGAAATCATTCTGACATTATTACATGCATAAATCCTCTGTTAACCTTTGTATAGAAAATCAGATTTTTACTTTTGAAAGAAACATACTTTGGATAAAAATGTAATTGTTTTAACTAGCTTATTTTAGAAAAACCTGTGAAACAACACAAAACTATAAGTGAAGCTACATTATCTATACTATTTTGGAGTTACATATCATTTTAGACTCCATCATCAAAATGTCTTGTTACTACCACAGGGCTACTGTGATTCCCTGATCATGTACACATGGGATTAGATTTTTCACAATTGCCCTACTCAACCTGAACGTGTGTTAACTAATCCAAAGGAGTGACTTACAGACGTGTGGGCCAATCTTCAAATCAGAATCTATGATTTTAATGTAAGAAATCCCTACAAATCTCTTTAAATGCTTAGAAACAGTCTACTGTTCATGCCAGTTTTCCCCTTGGTGATGTCTAACAATGAATGCCAGTTGGAAATGGAATGTAGATCCATTCATTTGTGATCCTATATATCTTGTAAAAGCACAATTTTGAGCATCAATCTTCAATATTTTTTTTAAAGTGCGTGTTACATATGCCCCATTACCCAATTTAATTACATTTAGTTAATTTTATAGATGAGCATATTTTTCATCGTCCCATTCTGTCATAAATTGTGCCCTAAAGCGGTAAATTAGTGGCTCTAATACCTTTGCACACTAAGACCACTCTTTTACTTCATGAATCCAATAACTTCTCTCTTCCTCACTGAAGGGAGCCATCCAGTTTTAACACCACAGGAGGAAGAAGATGCTAATGCCTCCTTCTAACTGCCCTTGAGATCACAGCACTCTCAACAAACATTTATTGTTAATCAGAATAAGCTTTCTATTAGACTAAAGGTAACAGTTCAGGCTTTTACATACAAATTATTAAAGCAATTCTTCCAGCATGACATTTCACAAATGTTCATGCAATCTTCAGAAACCTTAGTTACATACCTCATGTCAAATCAGTGACTGTTTCTATAATAAAGATTTTATTTGAAAAGCAGCCTCTTTATTCCTCAGCAACCCATTTGGCAATTAAACTTTCTAGATAAATAAAAAATGTCTCTTAGTAAATAAGCTTGATTCTTACTCTAAGATCTTATGACGGCATTGAAAATGTTTACTGAGTAAAGAGTGTCCGTGTTTATGGGAAAAGACATTAGGATCTAGTAGCTACATGCAAAGCTCAGATGAAGACAGACAGACATTTTCAGCTTGGTGGTGGGGAAGGAGAAAGAGAGAAAAGTAGGAATACCATTGCTTTTCCAAACTATGCTACATTCTCCTTTCTCCTTTCCCCAACCCAATGCCTATCTGTATTTTGACCTTAAGGACACGTTTGGATATTTACAGATCATATGCTTCCTTGGTGAAGATTGTATCAGCCCCAACCACTGCTTTTCAGGTTACAAGGACATTAAGCCCTGTTTCATCCAAACAATGAGCTTCCTCGCACTTTCTCTCAGGCCCCAAGCACATGAACCATCATCTACAGCCAAGAATAGCTCACAGAGAGAAGGAAAACACTGACTTACCTTAACCCAGCTTCGAGTTTTCTTCCATCCTCATTTATCAAGCATCTATGATGACTTCCTTTCACCTTCACTTCATTCCTTCTCACCAGGCATTACATTCAAACTGTCAACTCATTGCAGCACCAAAAGGAAAGGAAAGAATTACTTTTCCATTAGTCTGGACAGTTGAAGTGGAATGCAAATAAGAAGACAAAAGACAATTCAATACCTTTGCACACAGTGTATATAGTTTAGACTCAAATTGCATGTTTCACACTTAAATGTCAAAACTGATACTTCTGGATTTTTTCTCTTTCTATTTTTACAAAGTTTTAAAAAGTTCCACAGATCTACAAGGACTATGAAAAATGAAAATTTTCTTAAGTCAAAATTAGGATGTTTAAAACAGAGCTTAAAATAACTGTCCAACAAGTGAAAAACACAAAATGTGCTCATATTCATATGCATGTTTCCAAACAACTGGCAACAGTTGTATCCAGGGAGTAAAGACGTTTCATTAATGTCAGTGGAAAACTTTACACACAGCTGACAATTCAATAAACACATGTTTTTTTCCTTGCCCTCCACTTATATTTAATAACTCAAACAGCTCCCCTTGTGTAACGCAGAGGGGACCAGAAGATAGAATAACTCCTCTCATGTAAACCACCTTTATTGCTTTGATTTCAAACTACTCTTCAAACTGTTTGCCCAGCTCACCAATGTATTTAAGCTCAGATCAGTTACTCTGCCTGGGGGTACAGAAGGAAGTGTTGGCAAGTGAGAAAAGACAGGAGGAAATGTCTTTGCTAAGTCATAAACCTTTGAAGTTTCTGATATACCATTGCTATCAGCTGTCCTTTCTTATCACACTCCTCTTGTGAAGACCTTCCTTGCTCTCGACTTTTTCCAGAATACAGAGTCTCCACTACCCAAACAGTTTAAAAAGTCTCAAGGAATGTACTGAGCACAGACCACTTTGTTGATGATGATGTGTATTTTTACACTATAAGCAATAAACATTTAAAATGTATGTTAATATTTTTGCTGCTTTGAATTCTACTGAAATACAATGGAAAATTATGTGGTGACTGAGTCCCTGGAACATATTTTAGATTTACTTTACACTGTCACAACAATTAGGAACTATTGGCATATTGCACATGTCTGTGATTTTTAACTAGATTCTCCTCTTTCCCCTTCCTCTCTTACATTCTCATAAAGCTTCTCTTGTGCCCTAGAAAGCTGGATCTAAGCTGAGTGCAAGTTATCTCAAATCTCACTCTGAAAAAAGAAACACAAACCAGAATTCCCACAGAATATTTTCTTGGGGGGAAGACCTTTGTGGAGTGAAGGTCAGTGAACATAATGGTCAGGATCTAACAGAGGAGAAATTTCCGCTTGCAGTAAGCATGTAAAATTAATTAGATCATGACTATTTTTGCCCCTGCAGCCTGCATAAAATGAGCACGGATATGTTCATGCATTCTGCTATGACAGCCTAGATAGAAAAATTTCTTTCCTTTCCTTCCCTGCATCAAATGTATCTTCATTAAAGCATGTTCTTTTCTAAACATGTTATTACTTTTTCAGTCATGACAGGAACAGAGGTTGTGCTGTACAGCTCTATTTTGTGTTTAACAAACCATATAACCAGACCTGTTACTGTGTGTTTCTCTATCTTTGAATCTATTCAAGTTGAGGCATCCTTGAATTTAAAATTAGAGGAGGAGAAGGTGTCTTTTATTTTTATTAAAGACAGTAATTTCCTTTGACTTTTTTCATACATAGCCATGTTTTAACGTGCTATTAATGCTCAATGGGGAATTCAGCCATACACAGCAGTGATTAGATTGCAAAAGCTGAGCTAAAACAGAAAACATACATACTCAAAAAGCTTCAGGCTAAGAAGCAACCCAAGGAAGGCATAGGATTGTAATTTGATGTGCTTATGTTGCAAGGGATTTGAGAGGAAATGCTCAGATGTACCATGCTAATATAAATCACATTTCAAAATTGCTACCATTGTTTGTTCTAAGTACTTGTATTTACTAAAAGCTCCCCAGATCATATTCATTACATTCATGAAAGTTTAGGAGAAACAAAGGTTCAGTCCCTTGTTAATTTCATAAAATTTTACACACTAAGCAGATTGCAGAAAGATTTTCCTTGATTTACAACACCAGAAGGAGAACAGGAAATGTTAAGTTTCTGTGTCCAGTATTAAGCATTATTTAAAAATTCATAAACCTGATCTTAGAAATCCCAGATAAAACTTTCAGTTAACAGGTTAGCCCTATGGCAAAGGAGACTGGGAAGATTATGGAAATTTCATTTAATTCTTGTAGTTAAAGAGAGCTGTTGAAAGATGAGGAGTATCTAAAAAGTGTACAAAAACTGTAACAGCTTTAAATTAATATCACAACATCATTTTCTCTCACATAACATTCCCCTTGCATTAAAAACAGATATAATGTTTTTATTAACTTATGTAATGTACTTATTTAGAGTGCTTCTAAACATTTTTGCACACAGTTAAATCAAACTGAGTAATGTGAGCTAAGATACACTAAAACAATTTAGAAAGACGATCTGTGATGTTTAAATATTGAACAACTTTATTTCTCTTAAAACATAAAAATGTGTGGTTTTGCTTTTTGTGCCAGACACCTTTTCCAGTTAAATTAAAAAAAAAAAAAAAGGTTTTGCTATTGCTTCTGCTACGTCTAATATACACCAAAGGAATAATTATGGTCTGTGCTTTTTAAAAACTTCTTTAATTCAGCATTCATTACACATAAAGGGTACTACACTCACTCTTGGCTGACAGTGATGGCAATAGAGTTAGGTGTGATCCTGCAAACAGACCTGTTGACCTTAAACTCCCAATGAAGTAAAAAAAACCTGCTTTTGCTGGATAATGCATTGAAACATAACCTTTTTAAAAGTCAAGGCCAGAGTTAAAGCAAGAGGCAGATGCTAGAAACTAAATGTACAAGAACGTGCGTGCATGCATCTGGCTGCTGTTAAGGGTAGTGTGTGTACAGCAAGCTATTAGGGATTGTTATGCTTGAAATGTAAAAAGGGACAATTCAAGAGTAGTCACCTCTAGGTGCCTAAAAACACTGTTTTTCTATCTCTACCTCACTAAAATTAAATGGTCTGTGCTTGAAATTATGTTCTGTTTGATCTGAAAAGCAAGTAATTTTAGTGGTGGTACTTTAAAATGAAATATCTCCTCAAAAATATTTCAGATTCTTGTTCCTCCCCCTCTACATTTTTTCAACCAAGCGTGTTCACTGTTTGCATATAGCTTTGTCTGTCCCTTTCAAGTCATAAAGTCTCATATGAAGGGGTTTACTCAGTCTTCCCAGTCACAATTATTAGTAACACAGTTGCCACAGAATTATTTTCTAAAGTACTGATGGCAGAGGAGGAGTTTCCTTGGGATTTTTTTCCCCTTTCCTTTCCTTTCCTTTCCTTTCCTTTCCTTTCCTTTCCTTTCCTTTCCTTTCCTTTCCTTTCCTTTCCTTTCCTTTCCTTTCCTTTCCTTTCCTTTCCTTTCCTTTCCTTTCCTTTCCTTTC